>NC_135532.1:4170991-4492991 GCF_045843805.1 Urocitellus parryii
TCCAAGAAAGAGTGGGCAGGTTATCTAAAGAAAATTATTTAAAAAGTGTGGCAGGGCGGGTGGTGTCCTGCCTTCCCTCCCCTCATTTTTAAAGGGAGAGGGTGGACTCCTATCTCTGCTCTTCAGTTTCCCTCCACTTCCTCCTGGCTGTCCTCTGAGCAGGACCAGGTCCCTCAGCTAACCCCTCCGAGCGCCGCACTGCCTGGCACCCCTTCTCCACGGCGTCCTCCACGGCTGCCTCAGGTCCTCGGGTGCTCTGCAACCAGGCTGCGGAGCCCCCGCCAAGCCGCAAGCCAGTGCTTAACATCTGTTCTCAATAACTCACCTGACGATGCCCATGCTCTCGGGGATTTCCTCAGCACACTGGGGGGTCAGTGGAAAGTCCATTCTTGGGGTGTTTCCTTTGAGGATTCTCTCTCTCCTCCACAGACCTGTGTTACCAGCTCTTGTTCCAGTTTCCTAGAACAGAAAGACCAGGATACTCCACACGTGGCACACCGCAGGAAGAGAAAACCCTTGGAGTCTGTCTGCCATTCTCCAGGGCAGGCACCACCTCTGGGCAGGTGCAAGTTTTTTTTTTTTTCTCCTGGAGCTTCCTCCGATGAGGTTAGTCCATGTCGGCAGAGACTGGACGGAACAGCTCTCCAGTTGTCACCCTGCCTTCAGCTCCCTCGGTCAACACCAGTCCAAGGGAGAGGACACCCACTACAGATGGGGAGGAAGTAAAGGGCATGCCCCCGGCTTCTCCTGCAACACCAGGAGACAAGCGCTTGGGCTGTGACACTGAGCCCAAGAACAGGGGTGGAAGAAACGACTGCCCTTGTTAAATGATCGGTCCTGTTATTAGGAAATACACATTGTATTTCTATGTTAAAACATGTAACAACCTCTCACAAAGACCATTTACCCATAAGGAATGAAGGAAATAACCTCTTCACTTCTAATCACTGTGATGTGAATTGTCTACCTGGAGTCCAGTTTAGCTACTAGGCTTGTTGACATCAAGTGCATGGAGCCACTGAGCTGATGTAATGGGAACTGTGGACCCAGAAAAGGTACTTAA
This sequence comes from Urocitellus parryii, assembly GCF_045843805.1. Classification (NCBI taxonomy): domain Eukaryota; kingdom Metazoa; phylum Chordata; class Mammalia; order Rodentia; family Sciuridae; genus Urocitellus; species Urocitellus parryii. The sequence goes on from NC_135532.1 coordinate 4,172,055, forward strand.
CAAATCCTTTATGGGCATTGCCATTCTCTGTTTACTTCATGTGTGCAAAAAGTACCTTATTCTAGATAAAGGACCTGTCATATGCTTTGTTAGACTCTTTATCAAGCTACCAGCTGTATTATAGGTAGAAAGAAACTGATACAGGGCAGGAAAATGGAAATAAGAGCCTCCCAGATTTTACTGTTCATTTATAGGGGGTGGGGAGTAGGTTATTTCTTCAATAATTGATTTTTCTTAATCAAAGCATATGAACATTAACATCTATGAGTAAAACACTGTGAAGCAATGAGATTAAATGAAAGGGAACAAGACAGAAATAGCTCTGCCCTGGTCAGCTCCAATCTCATGAAGGTGACATGGAGATATGAATAATTACCATACCGCCCTGCACAGGAACTGAGTGACACATTTTCTAAACTTATCTCTAATTCTCACCTCAACGCTGCCACAGATCAGCATTCCTGCTTCACAGACCAGGAAACCAGGACCCAGGGAAGGGAGACCTTGCTCAAGATGTACATCTAAAATGAAGACAGCTGGGATTCAAACCAGTTAGTCCCTGGGGCTCCAGTTCCCATGCTGCTGTCATGGCATTAGGACGCTTGTCAAGGACTTGTAATAAGACACATCGAACTTGGAGTGCTGTGCCACTGCAGAAGCTTAAGCAATCCCAGATGGGGAGCTCTGTAAAACATTCCTGGCCGAGAAAACGGTGAATTCCTACACAAGCAGAAATGCTGGTATTCAGTTGTTCAATCAAACAAAATGGAAGATATTCCACCCCAGCTGCTGAGTTAGATAGAGGTACATCCTCCCGCACAATTGTTATTGCACAGTTTGCAGGTCAGAGGTGGTATGGGTGAAGGTTACAGAATGCTTTTTCTGACTGAAGACTAAACTGCACTAAACTGCGCGTGCATGGCCCTTGAAATAACCAAAAGGCCCTGAATTGCTATATTGTTTTGGTCTAGTGCATTAATTCAAAAGAAAACCAATGATCTGGAACTCTGAGATAAGTGTGAATAATGCAATCATTAAAATTATAATATTTCTAGATATTGGTCGTATAATCTAAATTCTACGATTTCTCAAGTACATTGTTGATAAGTCCACAGTGTGGAGAAATGCTTTCACTCCAGGTGCCCCTGGCCAGTCCAGCTCAAACAAAAGCAAGTGGATCTCCTAAAACTGCCTACAGGGCCCAGGGCCTGTTGAACTTGCCTCATTATTCAACTCAGAAGCTAATTAGAAATGCAAAGAAAGGGAGAGGCAGGTGCATTCTTTACCATGAATTAAAGCAGCGTGGACTTAAACAATGTGAAGGTTATGATAATTTAAGCTTGAATAGAGCTTCATGTCCAAGAAACTCGGTGAGACGGTAGATCTTCAATTTGAAGAGGATGTCTTACCACTGTACAAAGTGCAAGAAAAGAAGCTCAGAAGCTGGCTCTGTCCACACACAAATGGCGGCTCCCAGGAGAAGAGGGAGGGGTTTCAATGGTGGGCAGAGGGTGTGGGCCAGCCTGCCCTCCACAACGCCTTTGGGTCATTTTCTTAACTGACATATAATTGTGCATATTTATGGGGCACAGTGTCATATTTTGATACACGTATACAACGTGCAATGACAAAATAGTAAACAGTATTTCCAGCACCTCAATGCTTATCATTTCAAAATCCTTTCTCCTAACTATAGCTTGGTTTATAGTTTCAGAGTGGCTCAGGTAAACTATTAAGTTACCTCTGGGCTGTAGATATAGTTCAGTTGCTTGCTCAAATCCACAAGGCCCTGGGTTCAGTTCTTCTACACTGAAGACTAGAACCACCAAGTTCAGTATGGCATAAGACATTGGACCTTTGGATTTTTACACCCATTTGATGGGGGGAAAAAGTATTGAGAAAGAAGGCAAAAGAACCCAAGTCCTGCCTCACACTCAGTAAGTCCCAGCCCTCACTAGGTCCCCAAAGGAAAAGCAACATGTGCCTTTCTTCATCGTCCACCTGGTCAGCTGACCTGTGCTCCTGCCCACAGCACATCATGCACGAAGAGCCCAGCAGAACAAAGGGGCTCATCTCATGGCACAGTTGGGAAGCAGAGAGACCAGGGAAGGGGACCCAGAAAAGATGCACCGTCCAGTGTAAGCCCTCAAAGACCACCTCCCCCCAGACATGTCCCCCATGCCCACGTTTACCACTCAGTCCATTCAAACTAGGATAAACTGACTTGGTTACAGCTATCATAATTTAATTCACCTCTGAATATTTCTGCATTAATACGGGAGTTTGTACCCAAACCATACGTTGTCCTTTCTCCAATCTGTTTTTTTTTTTTTTTTTGCATCTTTCTTGAATACTAATTGACTCTAGATAGGTGGATTCACTTTGGGAATCTCCAACCTGTTCCATTGGTGGTATGTCAGGTTTAATGCCAGTACCAAGCTGCCTTGGTTACTATATCCCTGTAGTGAGATCAGGTATTGTGACGCCTCATGATTTGTTCTTTTTGTTTAAGATTGCTTGGGGTATTTAGGTTTTTTGTTCCATATGAATTTGTTTTTTTTCCTAATTCTATAAAGAATAACTTTGGTATCTTTATGGGAATTGCATTAAATCTCTAAATCACTTTGGGTAGTGTAAATATTTTAACAATTTTAACTTTTCTAATGAACACAGGAAGTCTTTCCCTGTGTGTGTGTGTGTGGGGGGTGTGTTTCATCAATGTTTTGTAATTTTGTAATTTCCATTGCAGATGCATTTCCTTTCCTTGCTTACATTTATTAACTTAATTTTTGTACCCATTGCAAGTGGGATTGCTTTCTTGATTGCTTTTCAGCAATATCATTTTGGTGTATAATGCTTCTGATTTTTTTTTGTTGATTTTGTGCCCCTTGTATTACTAGACTATCAGTTCTAACAATCTTTTGGTAGAGTCTTTAGGTTTTCCTCTGGCTTCCCCCTTTCCTGTTTGGGTGCCTCTTACCTTAATTTCTCTAGTTTATATTTCCAATTCTACGGTGGAACTGGAGTGGCGTGAGTGGAAACCCTGGCCTAGCTCTAGATCTTGGAGGAAATGCTCCTTGTGATGTTCTCTGTAGGCTTGTTGTGACCTTTATTGAGGTATGTTCCCTACATTCATCATCTGAGTTTTATCATAAAGAGGTGCTGGACTTCATTGAGTCTTTTTGTAAACATTGAAATGATCACTAGGATCTAGTGGACGAGGGCCTTCATTATGTGCATCTAGTGTATCGCCTGTCTTTACTTGTTTCTGTTGAACCCTCCTTGCATCCCTGCGATGGATCCCACTTGATCATCGTACATAGTCTTTGGGAGGTGCTGTTGGATTTGGTTTGCTAGCATTTTGTTGAAATTTTGTATCTGTTTTGAGCAGTATTGGTCTATTTTCTCTTATTGTTGTGTCCTTGTTTGGCTCTGGTGTGAGGGTAATGCTGACCTCGTAGGATAAGTGTGAAATAGATCTTTTTCATTTGCCCCCCCCCCAAAAAAAAAAAAACTTAAAGATGGCACTTTAGTTGTTCAAAGGTAACATTCTTTCCTGCTTCCATAAGCCGCCACCTCATTTCCCAGGTCCTTCCTTCCTCCCTCCCTCTCCCTCTGCTTTCTTCATTTCCTGACTAAAATATCTTAAACTACAGGACATCAAAGTACAGCATCAAGGCTTATATCTTCAAATGTTCACTTACCATCTTGGGGGAGAAAAAGCCAATGTCAAACTCATTACCCAAGTGAAAACAGTTGAAAGTCTAGATAGCTTCAAAGAATCAGAAGAACAAATGAGCCCTGGATCCACAATGTGCCATGAAAGGCAACCTTGGCAGTGGGCACCGACTCCTGATGCTCATGGTCGAGTCTGGGAGTCCAGGAAACCCAGCCAGTCTGTGGCAAGAGGAGCCCCTCTGAGCAGAGTGAGGACCTACGTGGATAACCACACTGCGACGGCCTGAATCATGTCACCCGATTCATCCTTATGCCCAGACCCCCGTGTGACTTTCTTGGAGCCACAACCTGTAAAGAGGTCAATAGGACAGATGGGGCCATGAGCATGGGTCTAAGCCACAGGACGAGGTCCTTCAAAGACGAGGGGACAGAGACACACAGGTGCGAGGACTCATGCCCGTGTCTGCAAGCTGAGGAGAAGCCTCAGAAAGCAGACTCTGCTGCCCCTGAGCCCCCCGCTGGCTGCAGAACCCCGAGAAAGCTGCGCCAGCCGTGTTGAAGCTGTACCGATGGCGGCGACTGTCAGGCAGCCCCCGGGCATGAGCAAAGCACTGTCACGAGCTGGTGTCTCCAAGACGCTCTCAACCGCGGGAAACCAAGGACACGGTGGGAGCAAGGCAGACCTGTTTTCTTCCCACTTAATTTATGATGGACTCTGGGTGTCAAAATCGGGTCATTTCCCAGGACGGGGCTCACAGATAGGCCTGTCTGCAGCTGGCTAGCAAACACTTCTACAAGCCCCAGATTCCCCCGATTGGTGGAAATAACAGTAGGAAGGGGAAAAAATACCCAGGAGGGGCCAGTATTCCCAAAGAAGAGGGAAGACGGACGGCCAGCTGAAGCGAGGAAGAGGCCCTCCACCTCCTGCAGGTGCCTGTGTCCCCTCCCCAGGCAAGGCTTCACGCAGCACCGCCGTTCCCCAAATAATTCCATAAACGGTTCAGGAGTCAGACTAACCAGCACCAAGGTTAAGCTCCAGAGCAACCATGAGGATCAGCCACAGGGACAACGGTGGAGGCCAAGTGCGAGGTACCTGGGACCCTGAGGTGCCCACGGTATGGCTTTGGGTTCCTCATCCTCCTGTCTAGTTGTAAATATCCAGGAGGTGACGTCCCGCCACCTCCACCCCTGCACCCTACCACAGCCATAAATTCTTCTTTCTTAGCTGCTTTTATTTATTTTAACTGGCACATAAAAGTTGTGCATGCTCATGGGGGACCATGTGACCATCTGATGCAGGCACTGTGATGTTCAGAGGGGGCACATACCTACCTGCTCAAGCATTAGCATTTCTTTGTGTGAAAACACTTCGACTTTTCCTTCTGAAGTTTTTGAAATACACAGTGCGTTGTCATCCTCTGCAGCCACCCTGCTGGACGAGAACACCCAGAGCTCCTCACTCTGGTCTAACAGCACCTTAGCACCCAACAGTCAACCTGCCCCTCTCATCTCCCTGCCTCTGGTTACCACTGGCCTACTCTTCACTTCTATAGGATCAACTATTTTAGATTCTACAAATGAGTGTGGCCATCCAGAAAGTAATTCCTGTTTTTAAATAACTTGAGGCCATGGTAGGACAAATCTTTAACTATCACCAACATGAGGTTCCTGTGGTGTTGGGTTAAAATGGAAAGCTAAAAAGCACTGTAGATTTGGAGCTGTTCAATTTGTTTGAATTGGTCATAAGATAGATACTTACTATACTGGTTCTTAAAAGAATTAAGTATATAAGAATTTATACTTACCTCAGCTTGACAATTTAAAAACACCTGCAAACTTAAAAAAAATTTTCTATAATGTGTTATGAAGAATAGAGTGGGAATTTCCAGCAAATTTGTGAATAAGAAACCTCAGGGGAAAAAGGAACAAGTGGTGAATGTCCTTGATCTCAGAATGGGCCCTGCACAGAGCTGAGATACGGGTCTTTGGACAAGACTAGAGACCTGTTTCTCTGCTTTCATTTATGTGGTGATGGTTGTCTCTCTGAGGAGCAATGGTCAGCTCTGTCAGGAAGTAGACATGCCGTCTTGGGACAAAGCGGGACAATCACAAATGCCCTGGTGTTGATGTGTCTGCTTCGTTGTGGACATGACAGCCTTCCTTATGTAAAAGTGTCATTAATATTTGTGAGAGAAAATATGTATGTTTTTGGCAGAATTACTGCTAGGAAGGAAAAAACTACTACTTTGGTGAAAATACATTGGTAAATCAAGAGTGAGACTCCAGAGGCCAGGATGTGGCAAAACTGTTCCACCAAGATAGAGGGGAGCCATGTCATTGATCCCCTGAGACTAGGAGGCCTCAGGAGACAGCAGGACCCTGAGAGAAAGCAGGGAGGCACGGGTCACATGTTCACAGATCTGTCATCTGGGTTGTCATGGGTCCTCACGATCCTTCAAATCCTCTGGGGGAGAAAAGTTATGAAACATTTAAGAAGAATGGACTTGAAATAGAACACAGTAAACAGGACCAAGGTCCTGCATCTAGGACCTTGCTATAAAGCCTTCAGAACTTGAACCAGGCCAGACCTGAAAGATGTCATTGAATTTGACAGTTTTAAGATGTTGGTAATCTTGAAGAACATTTTGAGAAAGATGGGTTGGTATGTACCCACAATGCTACTTACCCATCTTTTATTCTGTAGAAGTCTTTCAATTAAGGAAACATCTAACTCTCCCCTGGAACATTTCCAAGTCATGCTGATTAAGTAAGATTTGTTGACCCCTATGATCTTGCCCTCAAAGATGCATTTTCCTTTACATAAAGGAAAAAGCTAAATTCCCTCTAGATTTCCATGTGACCCTTGAAGGAATTGTTCCATGCTGATAATAAGGAGCATCTGGGGCTTACTCAGGGCTGGTGAACAGGCACTACCACTTCAGAAGACAATTGTGCAGTTTCTAAGCTAATCAGTCTCAGTTCATGACTGAGGACCATTCTAGAAGGCATTATTCAACTGCATTGAAAACTTGCATCCAACCAAAAACCTTTTACATGAGACTTTAAGCAGCTTTCTTAATTGCTCAAAATCAGGGGCAACCAAGATGTGCACAGTAGGTGAATAAACTGGACCATCCATACAATAAAACACTACTCAACACTAAGGAGAATGAGATGTTAAATTATGAGAAGATGTGGAAGAACATTAAATGAAAACAGCCAAGTCAAAGAGCCCATCCAAAAATGTTTCCACTGTGGGACCTTCTGGAAAAGGCAAAATAAACGTATCTGTAAGTACCCTGGACTTGGGGGCAGAGGGAGGAAGAGATGAAGTGGTGGAACTCCAGGGATATTAGAGCAATGACAGTCCTCTGTCACAGTGGGGTGACAGACATGTGACACTGTTTGTCTCACACAGAACTGTTGAACTTAGAGTGAGCCCTAACATGAACTATGCACTTGAGTTAATAATAACGTATGAATGTTCACTGATGAACACTGAAAATGTTCACTAACGGTATAAATGTAGCACAATAAGGTAAGATGGGAATCAGGGGAAACTGCAGGGTGGGAGGGAGCTCATGGAAGCCCTGGGCCTTCTGCTCAGTATTTCCCAAAACCCCAAAGCTGTGCTAAAAATTAAAAGTAACATAAAGGCTATCAATTTTTAAAAATTAGATAATAGATTAAATTGATTTAGAATATGACTGATAATTTAAAACATTAAAACAAAATCAGTCAAGTATGCACTGCATGCAGGTGTCAGAATATTATTAATCTATTTAATTGACAGATATCATTTCACATTGATCCAGAATGTGCATGCTTTTAGCTGAAGATAAAAAAGGATCGGTAATCTGAGAAGGGATTAGGAAGTGAGACTTGAAGAATTGGGGGGGGGGGGGAGTCAGATCAAGGAAAAGTCCGTCACCTATTTTCTGGTAAATCCAGGTCCTTAGAGAGGTATTAGGAAAGGCTCCTGCAAAGCCTGTGCCAAGGAGGAGCTGTCCCCTGAGCTCCTTAGTGTCCTCCCTCCCCTCTGCCCAAGTGAAACACAGTCCCCAGGCATATAGCTGGACGTCCTGAGGACTGTGAGCACGTCGCTGTCCTCAGGTATTTAGCTGGTTTTACGCAACTGAAATGGAGCTAAGGTTTCCAGCAGAAACAAACGGAAGCTGGATAGGGTTCCAAGGTCATCGGGGCTCTGTAGTGCCGCTGGCGCCTGCCTGGTCCTCGCCTTCTTCAACTCCTGACCCCGGCTCTTACTGCTGCTCCCTGGCCCAGTCCCAGGGGCCAGGTGGAGCGGCTGCCGCTGCTTCCCTCTAGTGGCCGCGCGTGGGAGCGCCCCACCTGGACTTTCGGACGCGTTTCCAAGTGAGCGCAGCAGGACAGTCACCCGGTTTCAGGGCTAGACAAACATCTGAGTTTAGAAGTCATCCCCGGGAACCTGCCGAACGCCACCCGAGAGGTGATGGCGTGCCTTATTTGATGAAAAGGGCTCCAGTCCTGTGCGGCTTTGTTCCTCCAAAGCACAGGCCCCTGAGTACCCCCTAACCGACTGCGCCACCGCGACATCCGACACGGGCACTTGGTGACATTGAGGGAAATCCCTGGCAACCCCAGGTGAAGGGGCGCCACAGATCGCCGGCTACTCCTTAGGGCTGCGGAAGTCACGTAGCACAGGGAGGCAGGCTCCGCCGGCCACAGGGAGCCGGAGGAGGGACCGCACCTGCTCCCAGGCGCACAGCCTGGCCTCCTGGAACACCAGCAGGAGGGGCGCCAGCTCCAATGGAGTCAGTGAGTAAGGAGGGCCAGGGTCAGTGTCCAGCTGAGCCTCCGTGATGCAGTCCTGCGGCACAGGAAGGGCAGCAGGTGAGGCCTCTGACAGCCTAGAAATGCAAATCCTTCAAAAGTCCAAGGACACTCGGGATGTTCCCCCAGGGTGCTCCAGGGCTTTCCTCTAGAAAGTTATTTTATCACGCCTGCCTTCCTCTCAGTTTCTTCCTTCCCTGGACTCTAATTTCAAGTTCCTCATACTTTACGTGAGTGTATTCATAGGGTGAACTTCGCTCCATGACCCCTCTCAGCAGGGGCCTTGGTGGAGGCCCACACCCAGCCCCAGGAGGGAGGCCAGGGGCAAAACTGGAACCTTCTCAATACAACAGCTCATGGTGTCTTCCACGTGAGCAAGTGCAAGAGCTCACTCTCTCTCTCCCCCCGTCTCTCTCTCCCCCCTTCTCTCTCTCTGCCCCCCCCCCCTCTCTCTCTCCCCCCTCCACCCCTCTTCTCTCTCTCTGCAGTTAGAAATGCTCATTACAGGAGATGCGGGTTTCAGACACTGAAGGGCCCAGCCCCTTACAAGTCTCCGTGTGAAATGGGATGATCACCTTCTGTGGCTGGCCAAGGGGATGCTGTTTAGAAACATCTGGTTCATTTTTACTGTGACATTTGGACTCTCGTCTGGAAGCCTTTCAGTTTTCAGGCTTCCCCTTGAGAAAAAAATTAAAGAATTTGTTTTAATTTTCAAGAGTCAAATTGCATGTATTTTGCAACAGTCTTATTGGAAAAGCAAATTAAACATGATTGTGTTTGCTTTCCATCCAACTCCCTAAACCAGCTCTGTCCACACTGAGTTAGGTCCTCCGTGCTGGTGGGCTATCTGGACACCACCGCATAGTTCTTCCTATGGAACACCCTCAGAAGAATTGGGGGTTCCCCATTTGGATGGAGGCATTGGGGGAGGTGTCCTGAGGGAAGCAGGCAGATATTGGTTACCACCTGAATATCCCATGTTATCACCATCTTTTTCTTTTTCTTTTTTTCTTTTTCTTTTTTTTGGACATCACTCTGAAACATTGCTGGGATGAAGTGGGCGTTCGTTAAATACTTAAGTAAAAGCACAAATGCCTGGGCCCTTCAATCTAATGCAGTCTTGTCCTGATTACAGAAGAATTTTTTGCTTCATTCCATTGAAGTTTTATTTATTCACAGTTTGCTGAAAGTGTTTATCATAAATATCAAGTTGTACAAATATCTTTCTGGACCTACTGAAGTGATTTTTTTCCTTTTAATATTTTATTGCCATCAATGATATATTTTACTAAGAGCTGGAGTTTTAGTTCTCTAAGTTACTGAAATAATCTGCCCCTGAAGGCTTGGGAGAATTTGCATATCTTGACCTGACCACTTCTTTCTATGCAAATTGTAAACTGCTAGTGAAGTGTCCCTTGTCCTGTGTGCTTGGCACTAGAAGTCATTCAGAGTTCAGTTTTTCTTGAATTTTGAAGTGTTTCCACAAAATAGATTAAGATCCTAGAGTAGACTCGGGTCCACACACAATCCACTCGGGTTTGACGGCACCTTTCCACCCAGCCTAGGGTAATCTGTGCCATCCCCCCATGCACACTGGGCTGGTCTGTCACACGTGGCCAGGTGTGGGACTTTCCACTTGTGAATCTGCACTCTAAGCCTTTGGATTCTGGAACATTTTCAGTCTAGGGACGCTTAGTCTGTGCTAGTGATTCAGCACTCTAATGGCTATCTTAAAATATTCATACTTGTCTATTTCTTTTTCTTTTTTTTTTTAGTTGTCAATGGACCTTTAACTTATTTATGTGGTGCTGAGAATTGAACCCAGTGCCTCTCACATGCTAGGCAAGTGCTGTACCATTGAGCTACAACACAGTCCCTCTTGTCTATTTCTTTATTAATTTTAGCAAATTTATTTTTAAGAATCTCTTTTGTGTATTACAGCTTATTACCAAAGTTTAGTACCAAAGTTTGTTCATGATATTTTCCTAGGCCATTTTATCTCTGCATCTACAGTTTTGTCCCCATTTTAATGTCTAATTAGGTATGTTACTGAATTTTTGTTTGAAAATATTGCCAATATATCATACTTTATCTGTAGAGAAATTGTTTTTTGCTTTGATCTTTTGTTTTTAACCTGTTTTTCTGAATTTCTTATTCTTAATTCTACTTTTTTGGGGGGTGGGGTGACACTCAACCACTGAGCCACATCCTCAGCCCTATTTTGTATTTAGAGACAGGGTCTCACTGAGTTGCTTAGTGCCTCGTCATTGCTGAGGCTGGCTTTGAATTCGAGATCCTCCTGCCTCAGCCTCCCAAGCCACTGGGATTACAGGCCTGCATCCTGCTTCTGAAGCACTGTTATACTTCTATTGGTTTTGGTTTTCTTGTTGGTTTGCTTTGCTTTTATCTTGCTCTTGTTTCTGTCCGGTTCTTGCTATGGATTCTTAGTTCATTATTTTCAGCCATTCTTCTTTCCTAATATAAGCATTTAAGTTCATAAAACTTCAAATATCTTATTAAATTTCAAGGATTTTCTTGTGATGTATTTCATTATCATGTAACTTTAAATATTTTCCCATTTCCATATCCCTTTTCTTTAACCCATAAGTTACTTAGAATGACTTTTTCTACTATAATTTCTCAATGCATATTTTTTGATTTTTAAATTAGTGTTTTCTATTCATGAAGAATGCTGTTATAAGATCATAATTGGCATAAAGGCAGCTACTTAATATTAAATTCTGTCTTACAACAGCCTGCAGTCGATTTCTATAAGGTCTCAACTTTATTTAAGGGATGGATCAGTGTTACTGTCCTGATTTTTGATCCTGTAAGATGTTAACAACTGGTGAATGTAAAGAGGCTTCTTTGTGCTGTTTAATTTTTTCTAGATTTCTAAAAATCCAAAATTACTTCAAAATGAAGTCACAAAGTTTTAAAAACGTGTCAACCTATGAACTCGGAGGTCAAGAATCCCTGCCTTCTCCAGGCCTGTGACTCTCCTGTCTTTTCAATGCCATCGTCCCATCTCAGATGATAACTAGTAACAGGCTGAATCTTCCTTTGTACCTGCTAATAACCAGAGAGCAGGGTCAGGCCCTGATGTGATAGGACACTGACCAGACGGCCTCAGGGACCATGTCCATGCCTGTCACCACCCCAGGTCATAATCGGCCCTACGGAGAAGAATGGCATGCTGTAAGACTTCCAATACCATGGACGCCCACATGCCTGCACACACACAGACTAGCCTGTGTAGAGACATGGGTAAAATCTCATAAGACATTTTGCTGCTATAAATACAACTCTAGAGATAATGGTTTAACCACACTCTTCTACCATGAAGAATGTGTGCTAAATAGTTTAAAATGGATCTGGGTCTATGCATTCATTTGTGAAAGCAAACCAGGGGAGCACTTGTAGATGAAGAAAATGAGACAAAAAACTTCATCAACTGTGCTGCCATATACCAGGCACATCATTGTCTCTGTATTGTTTTCTTGTATTTTTAGTCCTCTGAAATGGCAAACAGGCCACTGAGAAACCTAAACTGGCTATTCAGAATCACAACAGCACAACAAACAGGCCTTCACCAGGAAATCACCCCTTCAGTCCGTCTACTGGCTCCTGTCTTTGTGACTAGTTTTAAATTCTGTGTGTGATTGAGGCAAGACCTGGCAAAAACAAGATAAGAATTAAAATTAGATAAACAAGGCAAATTCCTAAAACATTTCACATGCATGAAATTTGGTGTGCAGGGGGAAATGATCTATTCTGAACACATTCCAGCTCCTTCTGCACTGAGACAGGGGAATAGATGGGAGTGGGCCACCACGCCAAGGGTTCACGGGTAAACAGCTCCTATTCTTATTGTAACTTTTAGAAAAGTAATCACAAATATAATATCACCTCATTTTTTAAATAAGAGACAACCCACTGGAATATGGTGATGGAGAAGGTAAGAAAGTCAAGAGGATCCCACTCTGCCTCTGCTTCTTCCTCTTCTGGGAGCAGATCAGCAGGGTCTCCTCAGTGACCAGAGCTGCTGGCTGCCCCTCTCCAGGCCCTCACACCTGGGCCTTGACCATAGGAGAAGAACCCAAAGGAAGAAACTGCTTGGACGGCCTGGGACTCTTTTCTTTTCTTTTTTTTTTTAATATTTTTTAGTTGTCAATGGATTTTATTGTACTTGATATGGAGAATTGAACCCAGAGCCTCACTCATGCTAGACAAGCACTCTACCACTGAGCTACAGCCCCTGCCCTTGGGACCCTTTGCCTACCATGATCAAGGTGTGAAAGATTACCTAATTTATAAAGGCTTACAAAATTTACTTATAGGAGTGAATGTGTCTGTGGTTAACCGAGAATAAATGCTATTTTCCAATCCACTGTAGGCACTAGCACAAGGAGAGCCGAGTGGGGTCCCAGACAAAGAGGAGCATGTTTGCCTGACAGAAGCAAGTGGCGGTCATGAGCCAAGTCAAGTGCTGCTTACCATAGCCTGGTTGTTAGAGGTTCTGCAAATGGTTTACCACTGGGGCGGCATCTCCTGAAACTGTGCGTCTATTTTATGCAGCATAAATTCCACTTTCAGATCCACATCCAGAAGACACAAGTTGTATGGCTTCCTCAAAATATTTTAAGAAAACATTCATAGAAATATTACTCATATCGGCCACAACTGGAAATACTCCAAAGACCCTTCCATAGTGAAAGAGAAATGCACTGTGACTTATCCTGGAGTGACATTCTGTGGAGCTGTGAGCTGGAAAGAACCACAGCTACATGCAACAACATGGCAAACGTCACAGTTAGAATGGCTAGTAAGTGCCCGTGGACTCAGACGAGAACATCCCGTACCAACAGTTAGGATTTGTAAGCCGCCCCCTAAAGCCCAAGGGTCACAGGCTTTGTCCCCAGCTCATGGCACTACTGGGAGGTGGTAGAACCTCTAGGAGGCAGGGCCTGGGAAAGAGGTGAGGTCCTGGGGCATGCTCTTGAAGGGGACATGGGGACCCAGCCTCTTCCTGTCTTTGCCTCCTGGGGGCCATGAGGAGGCCAGTTTCCCTGCTGTGGGCTCCCAGCGGGATGCCCTGCCTTCCCACAGGCTCAAGGCCTGAAACCATGAGCCAAAGCAAACCTTTTCTCCTTAGAAGTCGTTCATCTCTGTCCCAGTAATGGAAAGCTCACCAGCACCCAGGTCGCCCTGCAGAGCTGGAGAGGGGAGACCGCGCCTGGCTAGCAGTCAGCAGGGCGGTAGTCATTGAGGACAGAGGAGCAGAAAGATGGGGTGTGGCAACGGCTGTGTTTAGAGCCGCGCAGCATTCCCAGGGTACCACCACTTTGTAAAGATGACCCTTGTGTCTGTGCCTTTAATTCAATTGAGAATTCAAACAGATCTGTGCATTCTTCTATCAATGATAGAAACATCCATAACGCACCACAGGGCAAGGACCTCTTCCCACAGTGACTCACAGAGCATTTCTCCAAGTGCCATTGAGAGCTGCAAATTATTCCCTTGGGATGTTCTGCTAATTCATAGTTCCCACACAAAGGAAGCTTCAAGCAGGTGTTTGTACTCACTGCTCTTGATTTAGAATTTAAGGCAAAAGGATGTCTAGGTTGGGCCCATATACTTAAAACTTAAAAATGTTTTGTTATAGGAAAACCTAGAATGAAATCATTCCCCCCCCCCCTTAACTAAGTTGAGGAAGAAAAAAGGCAACTTGGCCAACTACGGCTGCAAGAGATTCCCACATGCACTGTTCACCTACTCTGGATCCCATTTCCTGTTTTCTGTTTGTTTGGGTACCAGGAATTGAACTGGGGGCACTCAACCACTGAGCCATGCCCCCAGCCTTATTTTGTATTTTGAGACAGGGTCAGAGTTGCTTAGTGGCTTGCCATTGCTCAGGCTGGCTTTGAACTTGGGATCCTCTGTCTTAGCCTCCCATGCCGCTGGGATTACAGGTGTGCCACTGCATCTAGTCTGTTTCCTGGTTTTTAAATAAACTTTTACGTAACCACAGTGTTTTACTCATAAATCATACAAGGAAAATGGGATTTATATTTCAATAATGGTTTAAACTGAAAGGAAAATAAAAGTTAAAACTATTTTACATGGCCACATTCTGCATCCACTGACAAAATGTTCATCTTTTAAAGCTATAGATGCACATGCTGTAGACTGCAATAGTGTACAGCATGAGCCTGTGACATGATTCCGTGTTACCTCTTTAAACACCTGTTGCTCCAGGAGAGGAGGATAATAAGTGGGTATAGAGGTGAACAGACCCTCCGCACATGTGGAACACATTAGGGGTTCCAGACACTTCACAACACTTCACAGTGGTTCTCACCTGATCGTCAAGTGACAGTTACATGAAACCAGAGGACCCGTGATGCTAGACAAATGCAGATGGACGAGGAGGCAGAGGTTCTGAGTCCTGTTACTGGGCAGCAGCAGGGGAGGGGACCCACCACTCCCCCAGCATCAAAGCCCTCCTCCTCCTATCACTTCTTCTTCCTTTCTCTTTTTTTTTTTAAAGAGAGAGGAGAGAGAATTTTTTAATATTTATTTTTCAGTGGACACAACACCTTTACTTATTTTTTTATTATGTGGTGCTGAGGATCAAACCCAGTGCCCCGCACATGCCAGGCGATCAAGTTAACCACTTGAGCCACATCCCCAGTCCTCACTTCTTTAAAAAAAAAAAAAAAAAAGCAAAATGAATTGCTAAATATATTTTATTTGGATCAACAAGGAAAAACTTAAGAACCAGAGATTTAAACAAAGTTTGGTTTTAGATACAATCTTAAAACACTTTCTTAGTTTTGAAAAGTCTTTAAAAACTTTCTACATGGAAAGTTGATGTAGACTGGGGCATTTTTTCCAAATACTATTTAAACAAATGAAGGCAACTACTTAGTGAAGTTTACTGTTAATGAGATAAGATGACAAAATACAAAGGAAGCAGCTGTTACAAAAATGTTAAGTACTACGGCATGGTCAAGTATGATTCCTGATAAAATTAGAATTATGATCATGTCTTCTGAGACGTTGGAGCTTTGCAAGAGTACATGCATGCTCCTAACTCCAGGATGCTAAGGCCTTCAGTGACACCTCCGCTTCCATAAGGCAAGTACCAGGTGTGTGTGAAAGGCTGGGATACGTGGACTATAATAGCAGCAGTTTGAAACAGAAAAACCAGAAATAAAGGGAAATTATATTACTTCATCATAAATGTCTTCATTTCTCTTGGAGACTTTACTTTATATAAGTGCAACTAGTTATTTTTAATTAGTGCTTTATATGCATAAGGTGAAATTGACCTACATCTAAATGTTTAAAGTGAAATTAATTATAAAAAATACATACATGCATATACAATGGAGAAAATTCTTTTCCTTCTGTGAAATGTCTGGGTAATAGATAATATTAGAGGTGAAAATTGCATAGTTGAACCAAGCAAAAACTTAAGTGGTACATTTATCCTCTTTTCAGTCCAATTGTGTAATATTTAAAATTGAACTATTTAAAGTTGTTTATTCTTTTCACTGGAACCTAAAATCAAAACCACTAAACTTTCAATTAATCTTGTACTTAATGCAAGATTTCTAGAGGTTTTTTTTTGTCGTTGTTGTTGTTGTTGTTAAACTTTCTATGACATTAACTTAAAGAGAGGCATTTTTTAAAAAAAAACTTAGATGTGGTGCTGAGGATCGAACCCAGGGCCTTGCATGTGTGAGGCAAGAGCTTTACCGCTGAGCCATAACCCCAGGCCCAAGAGGGGTGTTTTTAACAAGAAAAAATGAAACCCGAGACTGTCCATAGATGTCTCCATGTCCTACAGGTGTGGGCACAAGTTCCAGGGGACATGATGGAAGATCACTTTTGGAGAAGTCACTACTGCTCTTTGAACCGTGTGCCTCCTAGGAGAGAAGAAGCTGTGGTACATTGTTCAAGAGAGAATTAGAAAGACTTTTCAGTATAATTCTATCTTTCTGAATACGGGCTCTATTTCTTGTAATTCACATGACACTCTTTGGCTGTGGTTGTCTGTTAAATTTCCTGTTTTGGACCACTTTCAGCAAACCAAAATAAACAGCTCACAGAAAAGGCTATGGTAACTACTTTTCCCCTTTTGGCACTTCCAGTTAAGTGATTTCCCCTTAGAGGTGCAGACGAAGAGGGGCAAAGAGCCACAGACACGACGGCACAAGTGGGTCACAGAAGTTTCAATGCCCCAAAAAAGGTGCCATCTCCGTCCCGAGAAATCTTTGCATCTTCTCGTGGTATTGCAAGTTGAAGTTCATCTCCTTCCTCCAGCTTCGCAATGCCTGGGGAAGAGTGATTTACAAGGACTGAAAATGGTTGTTTTGTGATAAAGGAAGAAAACAACTCAAAGCAAAATGTTTCAGAAAAAATTAAAATAAGGAGACACATTTTAGGTGCATCAAGAGACCAGCTGCAACACTATTGGCCTTAAAAGTATTAAACCTTGTATTAGGTTTCCTTAAATAAAATAAAGAAATACGCAGGAGGAGGTACAACAGAAACAAATAGGTTTATCATCTGTTTATAAAATGAAGACTCAGAAAAGGACCCAAAAATCAAACTTCAGAAACAAGTTAAATAAGTTATGTAGCATATCCCTTGACAGACTATTACATAGAGAAGGGTTTTGCTTAATTTTATTGAAAAAGGAAACCTTTTCTAATAACACTAAATAAAAATGCAAAAATAAAAATACACACAGAGGATAGTCTTTTTTTTTAAGAGAGAAAGAATTTTTTTTAATATTTAGTTTTCGGTGGACACAACATCTTTGTATGTGGTGCTGAGGATGGAACCCCGGCCGAACGCATGCCAGGCGAGCGCACTACCGCTTGAGAGCCACATCCCCAGCCCAATAGTCTTAATTATACTTTTAAATGAGCATATAGAAGTATAAATATTAAGAACTTAAAAAAAAAAAAGCTATTACTTAGCAAAGCACATTGGTTGGCACAGTCTTCCTCTAGAGTTCCTGCTATGGTGTTAGGTGTCATTTTGGATCACTTATTTATTTATTTTAGGGCTGATGGACCTTTATTTTATTCACTTATTTATATGTGGTGCTGAGAACTGAAGCCAGTGCCTCACACACGTGAGGCAAGCGCTCTACCACTGAGCCACTCTTTAGGGGAGAAGCCTTCCTTGTATTAGGTTTCCTTAAATAACAGTTTGCCTTATAATCAAAAGAAACAAAGAAATTAGCTCCTTAAAAATGACCAAGTGGGGCTGGGGATGTGGCTCAAGCGGTAGCACGCTCACCTGGCATACGTGCAGCCCGGGTTCGATCCTCAGCACCACATACAAAGATGTTGTGTCCGCCGAAAACTAAAAAATATGTATTAAATTCTCTCTCTCTCTCTCACAAAAAAAAAATGACCAAGGTATCTGTGTGTCTAATTTACAATGATGTATCCAGTGAATTAAGAATACAAAGTACAACTCAAGACCTACAGTAAATATAAGGGGTACTTGTTGGCTATCATGAACAAATAATATGGAGAACAGAGGCAAGGAGTTGAAGAACAAATACACCAAATAACTAGTACCTAAATGGTCAAGACCTAAACGTAACAACTTAGAAAGTGGTGCCTTGTATCGTTAGCACACAGTGAAACTGACTCACATACACACCTCTACTCAACCTAAGGCTCAAAGCACCAGATCTCCTGGGTCCACACAGCCAGCATTTGTCTATAGAATCCGTTCTGTGTACATTCACTGCTCCTCTAGGCAGGAGCAGTGATGGAGGATGACAGCTTCCTGTCCCCAAGGTCTTGTTTTTTGGTAATGGGCCAAGACAGACAACAGTGTCTGTTTTAGACATTGTTTAGGGTAGTGAATATACTTTCTAGAATCATTAAAGCATTTGAAAATTGACTATATTAAATAGTTAAATAAATCTTGATCTTTTTTCCATTTTTCTCACTGATTGAATACACTTGTGCTTATCGTATAAAGGCAATAGCTCACAGAGCACTAATTAATAATAACTCAAGATTAAGAGTAAATAAGTCTTATTTAAAACTCTGACACTGTTTGGGACTATTTCTACTCTTCCAACTGTAACAGTTGGCTGTAACTTTTTGAACAATAATTATACTCAATTTACTAATAGTGAGTAAGATTCAGCTTTAGGTTCATTAGTGGTCCCTAGTGTATTGTTGGGCTTCTTAAGCTGACCCTTTCAGTCTTTTCAGGTAACTATGGAAGTAGTTCATGCAATCATACATTATCATGCGGGTTTTTAATGACTTTAAACAAGTTCAACCTAAGACATTAAAATTGCAAGCCTGAAGATTGTTAGAGAATTGTTCTCCTATGTAACAGAGTTATTAGTACTAAGAAATATCTTTAAAATCAAGGCAGTTATTGTTTTAACAGGCACCCAGGCAATCTGGCAGCATACTCTCTGAGGAAGTGAATGTGAGATGAGTAGATGATTTGAAAATTTTAAAGAGTTGGTTGTGAAACTCCAAGTACTAATGCATATAAATAAGACAGGAGTGGCCTTGACATTTATAAAGATTTTGCAATATCAAAATGCTAGTCAGCACCGGGCACGAAGAAAGTTGCCTGTACGAAAATCAGGGAATTCCAATTTCAGACTTCCTCCTGCCCCCACTGTAGCTATTCACGTCCAGAATGATGCCACCTTCCTCACTATCACCATTGTCCTATGTCCTGTGTCACTATGCATCCATTTCTGACTGACCGGGTGTTTGTTTGGAACTGCCTTTAGAATAGTTCAAGTATGTCCCAATCCTGTGACCACACTGTGTGCCCTTCCCAGGCACTGCCTGAGGCTGAAGACATTCCTCGGGGCTCTGAACCCATGTGTCAAAATCTCCAGGGGGGAATTAGTGTGTCCAAGGTGAGCCTGTTTTTAAAAAACCAACCTTGAACATGAAATCAACCCCCCAAAATAAAACAGCCCTCCCAGGCTGTTACCAGCCTGCTTCCCCGTGCCTCTGCTCTCTCCTGAGTTCAAAAGCAGGGTCACTCCTACACTCACATCCCAAAGTCACCTGCCAGGTGTCCCTTGGCACCAGAGGCCACCCGTCTGAAAGGAGAGATGGTGTGCATCCTGTCCTTTGTGCATTCATGCCCACCTGAGGCCATTCTTCCCAGAAGGTGGAAGTTCTGCTGGCTCCCACTGTGGACCAAACTAGCTGGTTTACTCCAAGTTCTGGAACTTCGCAGCTGTGCAACCTGGGAGAAGTTATGTTACCTCTCTGAGCCTCAGCTTCCTCCTCCCTTAAATGGAAGATTCAGTGAGCACCAGGGAGAGTACCCGGCAGATGGAGATCTCTGTTAGGTATTAGTGTAGTTGTTGTATTGTTGGAATTGCTGTCAATGTAGAGTTCTATGAAGTTGCTCTGCTTTCTAAATGTAAATAAAAATGTTCAACTATTAGTAATGATTCCAACCATCTCAACAGATGGGCTCATCCTTCAAGATAATAAAACAATGTACTGAGGAATGTCTGCCTGTTTATATTTATGGCCCGTCCTTTCTTTCCTGCCCTGGGCAGCTAGATTTTCGGCCCAGTCTGTCTGCATTCCACAACAAGCAGGTCTGAGAACGGTCACTTACCAGCTGAATAACAGGAGTTGTTGGGTAGTGTTTCTGGCATATTCTGAATACATCGGAACAAAGTCACCAGACTCAACTCGTCCCCAAAGACGTGGACTTTTTTCCTCTGTATTAGGTGTCCCATGGCAAAGGTGCTATCGGTGTACAAAACCTGAGAACAAACCAAAGAACACTGCCAGATGAGTGCACAGATCGGGAGGCATCGGACTATAAACAGGAGGCTGTGAACCTACCTACCTGGCCATATATAAAGAAGTACCCGGTCTCTTTCACCACTATTTTATTCTCTTTTTCTTCCAGGGCTCTTCCTCTCTTAAAGCTGAGAAGCCATGGGACAAATGTGTAAGCTCCTATAAGGAAGAGAAGTATTCATAAGAAAGGAACCCGAGAAAAGTAGTTTCCACTTATTTTTTTAAATAAGTAGTTGTTTACCTGAACCTGAAACTTAACGTGAATTTCATCTACTTAAAAAATCATAAAAGAGGAAAAGACGACGAATCACTGCACTCATTGGATTCTCTGGTCTCTTATGCCCTGAACCGGGCAAGAGTCACATTCCGGGATCTGAGAGCCAGCACCTTGGGCATGTCTGGGCTTCCTGACATTGTGTCATGATACAGGCTGGTCTGCAGGGAAAGCCTGCAGGGAAGGCTGGACACAAGTCCTAACAGCACACTGGTAGAGACTGTCCTCTGATCCTCAGGGAGTGAGTCATGTCAAGAGCTTAGCAGAAGCAAAGAGAGGAAACCAGCCCGCTGTGCCCTGGCAGCAGAGCAGAGCCGAGCAGAGGGGAAGGTCACTGGGCTGCCACGGGCTTCCCAGGAAGGGAAGGAGCTCGGGTGACCTTAGCATCAAGTTCAGGTACTGCGTGTTCACTGCCCTGGGGGCATGTGAGGAGTGACAAGATCTGATGAAGGGCAGGCAGGAAATGCAGCCACAGAGCAAGCAGGCAAGGGTCCAGAGTCGCTGAGCCAGAACAAGTCTGGGCATCTCGACACCCACACCCGGTGACCAGACAGACCTCCTCCCTGGGCTCCAGCTCAGTCCCGGTTCCTCACAGCTCCATTATGCAAATACTGGTGTGGGGGGACCGGACGTCTAGCCACTGAGAGATGATCTGAGGTGTCCATAAAGTGGAAGCAAAACAGGGAAACGGAAGGCTACAGAGATGGCGGTACAGGACAGCAAGATGAAGTGTGGAGGCTGGAAGCCGTGTTTACAGTGTTCCCGGATAACTGGCAAAGCTGAGCCACGTGCGTCTCCAAACTCCACCTTGGTCATAGCAAAGGGAGGGTGAGATGAACGGCAGAATATGCCAGAAACTCGAGCAAAGAACAGCTTTTCCTGGATTTGAGGCCAAAGAGTTTCCACCCAGGGATCCTCAAAAGGGCTCAGAGTGACATGCAGCTGACAATTTGTAGAGCTCCCTCCCCCAGGCTCCTCATAGCTTTATTGAGGTAAAACTAAAGCACAATAAAATGCATATATTGAAGTATGAAATTTGATCATTTTGACATGTATATAATCAATACTATCAATACAAAAAGCATTTCCACTACTTTTTTAAAATTTGAAATCATGCAGACTTGTTTCCTGCATGATTTACTACAGTAGAAATCAATCACCTTAAGATATAGAACTCCACCCCCATCTGTCAACTATTTAAAAATTACATGGCACACACATAAATATCTCAGGTCAAGGAAGATTCCTTATAATGTGCCTTGGTGTGGGTCTACTAGGAGTCCTATAAGACTCTTGTATTTGATTTTTTTTTTCCATTTCATTCTTTAAGTTTGGGATATTTCCTGATATTATTTCATTGAAAAGATTGTATATTACTTTGGTTTGTATCTCCACACTCTCATCTATCCTGATAAATCTTAAATTTGATCTTTTCATGTTATCCCATCTTTCTGTTCTGTTCATGGTTTCTTAACATCTTCTCTCCACGGTCAACTCTATTTTCAAGATTATATACTTTGTCCTCATTGCCTGAGAATCTGTCTTTCCAAGTGGTCTGGTCTGTTGGTGACGTTTTCTATTGAATTTTTAATTTAGTTTATTGTTTCCTTAATTTCAAGGATTTTTTTTAGAATCTCTTTATTGAACTGATATTTTGCTATGACTGTATTTGCTCTCTTACATAATCCTTTACTTCATAGTCTAACTATGTACATTCTAAACTCCTTCTGACGTTTCTTCCACTTTGGCGCTGATGGATTCTGTAATTGGAGTATCTTGGTTTGCTTGGGGCAACTTGTTCCCTTGCTTTCTCATGTTGTGTGTCTACCCATCTAACAGTTTGGATCTGAGGCAGGCGAGTTTCTACCCTGTGCATTTATAGTGTCTTTTGAAGGCTTCTAGTACCTCATTGTTGAGGGGGAGACAACAACCTAAACCAACAATTCACAGCATAAACAAAATATTTCCTACTATGATGTCTACAATGTTAATTATCACAATACATGATCAGTTATTGCCTATAATAAAAACAGCAAGTTGCAAAAAGGTTTATAGTTTCAAATGATAGACAGGGATAGAACAGAAGTGATAATAGGATGTGATGATTATGAGGGAGGAGGAAGGAAAAAGCAGTAAAAGACTAAGAGTGAAAGAGCAATAGAGATTGGCAGAAGAAAGGAATCAAGGAAAACGGGTAGGAAGAAAAATCATATACAGTAAAAATTAAGATCAAATTAAAAATGAAAGAACACAAAACAAAATTAAAACATACTAATCAAACAGTCTGGCTTACAAAAAAACTGATCTACAAAAAATAACTGGCTTCAAAAATGCTATAAATGAGGAAAAACTCAAATATGAATATGTATAAATGTCCATTGTTTTGTGTAAGTTTGTGGAGAGAAGATGTGCTCTTTGCATTTTTCAGGAAGGTGACATGTTATCACTGTAGTTACCAAGCTGTAGACAGACCTCTGGAACCTCTTTCTCCTGTGAAACAGAAACTTTGCCCTCTTCGACCCAGTTCTCCCCAATCTCCAGCCCCAGCCTCAGTAGCCACTATCCTACTGTGCAAGTTCAATGACTTTGAATCCCATGTACACATGAGACCATGTGGCGTTTGTCTTTCTGGGTCTGGCTGACTGCAGTTACACACGGTCTTCCAGGTTCATTGTGTCGTGACAGATGACAGAACTCCCTCCTTTGCAATAGCTGCAGAGCATGCAGCTGTGTGTGGCACTCATCTTCATCCATCCCTCTCCTGATGCACACTTATGTGGGTCACATTCTGGCTACTGTGAATAATGCTGGGATCGGTGCAGAAGTGCTGATTCCACTCCTTTAGATAGATACACAATAGTGGGACTGCTAGGCCATACGGTTCTATTTTTATTTTTATTTTTAAAAGGATCTCCACACTGTTTTCCATTATGGCTGTACGAATTTATTCTCAATCCAAATAATATTCTTGATGGAAGAATATAAAGAAAATATGTGGTTCTTATTTTATATTTCTAAGAAGTCAAAGAGCCAGAGGTGCTAAAACAAAACCGACTGCGCTGTGATTTCAAGTAAAAACAAGCCAGGGCTCCTTTGGGCATCTCTTCAAGTTCCCAGTTCATAGCTGTGGAGGGTGGTGCCAGAAGACCAGGGCAGCGGGGGCAGGAAGGCTGGAGCGCGGCTGGCTGTGCAGAGATGTGGACACTTGTGTTCTGTGCTCACTCCCAGGAGCCACCCCCACCACTGCCACTGCGGGAGCCATAGAAGGGCGTAGGCAGCCAGGGCCAGATGGCATGGCGAGTGAGGGTCAGGGCAGGGCCGGAACAAAGGAGCAGGAGAGGGTCTTCTGGTGAGGTCAGCTTCCTGCTCCATGAAAGTGTCGTGGACACAGCGGGGACCCAATCAGACTGACACTTCCTACTGGAGCTCCTCAGCAGGGGACCCAGTAGAGAAACAGACACATGGACAGAGGGGCGCGCGGACAGGGAGGAGATGAGGAGAGGAGGAAATTCCAGGGACCATAAAGAACAGGCCCAAACTACCCACCAGATTCCCGGCTCAGGGGCCCCTTCTCAGAAGTGTCTGTCACTTTTTCGATAAACCTGCTGCTTGCTTGCTGTCCCTGTGTCCTGTTGCTCAGCTCTTGCTGAGCAGGGACAACCAACCCAGTGTGCTCACACAGTAACTTCATGTCCTCAGAAGGGAACAGGACGTGGGGCACGTCTCGTGGCTCTTCCCAAACAAGGGCTCTGGAGAACCTTCTCCTCACCTGAAGACCCCCAGGGCCACACTGGAAGACAGCCGAAGATAACAAAGGCCACGTCCTAACAAAGGCCACGACCTCTCCACCTGTCTGGACCCCATGGACTTTCAGTGAAATGAGCGCAGTACATAGGTTTCAGCTTTGTTTAAACGAGATGATTTGCCTGAGGCCCTTTAAATGTTAAGTGCTGAAAATCAAAAGGAAGAGTGACGGCAAACACCAGGATGACAGCTGTCTCCACGGTCTGGTAAGACGACTTGATGCTCTGACCCAGGACCGCTTTTTTCCCCTCACGACACCTACCTTAGATCCTAACTCCCCTGAGCTCAAAGGACTGTTCACGTTGGGTTCCCGACTAATTTTTCAAGCTTAAAATGATGACCAGCCTACAGAACACGTGCAGCAAATTCTTATTAAATGAACTGATTCAACTTTAAACGTAAAATACTAAATGACGACGTACTATGGCAACTAGACCAGCATTCTACTGTTCTTCTAGAAGGATTTTGCTGCTAGTTTTCTGAAATCTGGGAAATGAAATGCCAGCCATCATAAAGCTAGGATGTCCTCATGAGAGCCCTCGTTTACATTCTGGCTAGGGATATTATTTACTAAAATTCCTTTTGCAATGATTTAAATTTACTTCTTTTTACCAGATATTTCTTTTGGCACTACATCATCTCTTTCTGGCAATATTCTTACTAAAAAGACACAGCCCCTCTTGTTCTTATTTACTGTCTTATTCCTTTTGCACTCTACACCCTCAGCCACCCATGAACACAGGTGTGTGCACAAGCACACCCCTCATACACGCTGTGCACATAAACACAGAGATCATAATCTGTAAGATCAAAGAGTTAGTTGGCTGCAGTCCCAATCCTTGCCAGTGAGACAGCCTCTCACAGTGTGCATTCTATGAATATGTGCCAGTGAATGAATTTCAGATCCTTTAAGAAAACAAGCTAAACAATAAGTTAAAAGCTTGCTATAAGCATGAATATTATAACCAACTATACATGTTTAAACTCATTTAGATTTTTAACATGAGAGTTAGACTATAGATCAATGCAAGGAAGAAAATATGCATTAAAACCTTCCCTGTAGAGTACTTTTCTAAACCAATACGCCTCACTCCTTACAGCAGATGCTTAAGAATTTGGGGGGCTGGGGCTGTAGCAGAGTGGTAAAGCGCTTGCCTTGCATGTATGAGGCACTGGGTTCAATCCTCAGCACTAAATACAAATAAAGACATTGTGATCCATCTACAACTAAAAAAAATTTTATATTATAATTGTGTGTATGTGTATATGTGTGTGTGTGTGTGTGTGTGTGTGTGTGTGTATATAAAATCTTATATTGGAAGTAAACTCCAAGAGCATTAATATTTATTACTAGTCAATAGGTAAAATGCTGGTGTACCTTCATATATAAGGTATGAAATTTCCAGTTTTAAATCTTCAGTGCATTTAAATGTTTTCAAGCATTTTTACAATTAACATATACATTAACATGTGAAATAAGAGTGACAAAGTAATATATGAACACAATTTTCATGTATTTGTGAAAATGTCTGCCTTTCAAGAACGTCTTTCCTCCTCTAATACACATCAAAGAGTAGTAGATAAATTTTAGGATGCAAAATCTTATAGAAAATCTGTGCTTCACTAATGGTTGTTTTTATTCTATTTTCTGAAAGTTAAACTCCCAATATTGCACTTCCAGTGTTGGCTCCCTGGGACCACAGAGGGCAGCCAATGTTTAGCTGTCCACTGGTTTACTTCTTTTTTCGTTTTATTATTTAAAACTGATGGAAATAATAATTTGTAAGATGGAAAACATAACACTCTTCAAAAGGTGGATGAAGTAAATCAAGAAGCAGGGTTTTGTTTTGTAAAACACACGTGGTTTGGTATGGTAACTTAGTCCTTGCAGCCAAGTCGTCGCATGCTGGTTCTGTGCACAGTGCTAGGAACGTAACAGAAAACAAAGCCAGGCAGGGCCACGTGGGCTGACCTGCCTGAGAGGCACTGAGGCCACCGAGGGGCTGTGAGCAGGAGAGAAGTGGGCATTTGTATATTCAAGAAACATCTGCTCTCTGGCTACCATGTAAGAAAAGGTTCACACCAGGAGGCAGATGTGAGCGGAGAGGAGGCGGCTAATTGAAAACGCGTTTAGGAGAGACAGCTGACAGCTTTAGATCAATGTGATTACAAGAGGCGGTCGAAGAACACCCGGACTCTGAAGTGGACGAAGGCACACATGGTCGTGGAGAGTGGGCGCTGGGGGCTGAAGAGAAGTGGGCAGAGTTCTAGAACTTGGACAGAGGCACCGGGATATTCGAGATGCTCAGTAACAGAGGCTACGCAGGCTTGGGGCTCAGGACAGTGATGTGGACTAGGGACACACCTGTGGGCCACCAGCATGCAGCATCAAATGACCTCAAGGAAGACTAGGGAATTCCAGAGGAGTAAGGGGAATGGAGAGAGAACGGGACTCGGGGGGGTCTGAAGATCACCAATGTTCAGAAGTACATCTAAGGCTAAGAAGAAGCGCCCAGCATGCAGAAAGAGGGGTGGGGAAACATTCAGGGAATGGGACTCCTATGGAGAAGAGAGTCGCTGGCTATCAACCTCTACAGAGATACTGAAAACAGCTCGGGAAACCTCCATGAGAAAAGGAAGTCAAGATCTTCACCACCAACGTGGGTTAAAAGGCCTCCTTTTCCACCTCCTGGGAGCAAAATGGGAGAAGCGGAGAGAGGCACATTCTCTTAGGTAATGGAGGGTGGGGAAAGCAGGAGGCCACCCTGGGGCTGGGTGAAGGAAAGCAGGAAGTGGTGAGGGGCCCTGCCGCAGTACCTGGCCCAGGCCCCAGACAGCTCCAGGAGCCACGGAGCGGCTCTCACACCTCAGAACCGCCCGCCCCACGACCCAGGAAGGTCCAGTGCCACCTTGAGGGACCTTGGGGAAGTCTAGGAGGGAACAAGGCACTCCTTCAAACCAAGGTTAGAGAAAATGGACTTGTCCAAAGCAAAATGAGATGGAAATGTGTTTAGAATTTGAAGAAATAGAAAACTGAACGACACACAAGGAGTCAAGGATTCCCATGATGTACAGAATGGAAGCTTGGAAAGAGGACTGGCACCGACTTCAGAGTCCACAGGTGACGGTGTGCCAGGGAGGGCTGGTGGAGTGCCGCTTCATTGACTTCCTATGGCTGCTACAACAAATTGCCCCAAACTGAGTGGCTTCAGACAACGCGGCTTTCAGAATTCTCATCCTGGCAGGCTGTGTTCCCCATGAGGCTCCCGGGGAGAATCTATTTCCTGACCGTGTCCAGGTTCTAGAGCTGGCCCACACTCCTTGACCCTCGGCCCGTCCACCTTGACAACCTGCTTCCCAGCCGCACTGCCCCCTCTGAGCCCAGCACTCCTGACCTGCTCTTAGGGGGGCCTTTGTCCTTGGCCTGCACCTACCTGGCCATTGTGAGGACCCCGGAGCTAGAGCCGAGTCCCGTCTGTGAGCTCCTCTTTGCCATCCCAGCACTCAGGGACCAGGCTGTGGGCATCTTTGGGGGAGGCATTATTCTACGTACAGTCAACACTCTGAGCACCAAAAAAGTGTGGAATTTTAAATTAATAAAATCTTGAGTATATTCAGGTGAGAAAGTCAGTCGCATAACAAGAAGAAAAACGATTCTTGCCTTACTTTTCTCAATGTGCCTAATAGCACCAAGAGACAATGGTGAAATTCCTAGGAAATACTCAAGTGAAGAGGGGAACAGAATTCTTTCTAGCCACCAACCCTTCAAGTATAATGACTGTAAAGAAATAGCTGTGATAATGCAAATGCTGGCTACGCACGGCCCCCAGGTGCTCTTTCAGTAAACCAGCACAGAAGAAAATTCAAGCAAACAATGCAAGGAGAGGGACAGCACCAGGATTTGCCAGGACAGCTGAACACTGTCATCCAAGAGGCGAGACAAGAACACATGGGAAAATGCGTCTGTGGAAAAGAGGAAAATTGCTTTACAACGTCCCAGTGTAGAAATCATATCAGTAACAAATATTGGCAAGTAGAGGGCAAGATATACTAATGGTAAGTTCATCATTTGCCTCCCAGCAGCTGGGGCTCAACAAATACAATGTAAAGTGACAGATCAAGTCATGGAAATACAAATATTGTAAAAGTACAAAGATAAACACTGACAAATATCATAGTACTGTCCAAAAAATTTAAAAAATGGTAGTAGACAAAAGGATAGAAGAAATAGAGAAGAACATGAATAATATCTTAGACCAGAGAAAAGAATCAATAGATATTTTCCGAAAATATAATTGTAGATGTCATACTAATGTGGAAAAAATGGCAGAGTAGAAATTTCAAAGAATCAACCCACTGAATCATCAATTAAACTGTTAAGAAAGGATGTAACCAACTTTGGGGGGGGTGTACAAATAAGAAACCTACACCAAACAAGGCAGACCTTAGTGCAGAAAGACAAGCCGAGTTTAGTGCAAAATTTCAGCAACTTGTGGAACTTTTTCTTGCCCACTTTCCATACCCAACTCTCCAGTTTGGCAGCATGCATGGAGATGGAGACCTGAATTCTAGTGGCAGTTTGCTTGTGTCTCTGACACAAGCATTTGCTTACAAAATATTAGGACCATGCATTCAGAGCTGCCTGGGGCCTCCGTTTATGTAGAAACAGCTTCCCAGGCTGACATCAACCAAAAGCACTTACAGAAATACCCAAGCCCAGCCAGCTGAAGCTTGGGACAGAAGACAGGTAAGCAACAGACTTCTCGACAATCCCATGAAAGAGGAGGCTAGGGAGAAAGACTTCGGAAAATACAGGCTTTGAAAGGATACTGCACATCCTCAGAATTTGGAGTGCAATTGAGCATGACAGGACCAGAGGCATCCTCAAAAATGGGCTGAGAGGCACCAGTCTTGCCCCTCAGGCTTATCTTTGGGCTCTGTGCCAGCAGGAGGTGAAGACCAAGGCAGAACTGCAGGCAACCTGACTAAGATTATTGAAAGATCCAGGCATTGATAGAGTCAATCTGCAAATAAGAAACCTATTTAAACTTTATTTTTGGTTTCTATTGTTTTAAGAATCTTCATCAGGGTTGGTGTAAAGAGAAGGAAATATCTATCAGACTGACTGCAAATCTAAGGAATCAGATTCCACAGCCACACAGGACAAGGAATAGTCTTTGTGCAAAATATTTTTAAAAAGTTAATAAACAAATGAACAACTTCAGCTCACAACAATAAACAACAGAAAACTCTGCAGATGTCAGGGGTGATGGTGTCTGATTTCCAGAATAACCCTGTCTGATGTTGAAGTGGATCAATTTTCAACATACAAAGAAAGAGGAAAATTATGGAGCAATCACAGGATGAAAAATTGACAAACAAATCCCTAAGAATGCCCAAATGTGGAACTCACAAGGTGAAGTCTTCAAATCTCTGAAATGGCTAAGGAAAACCATGGATAAACAACTTCAGAAAATGAGGATAATGATTTACAAATAATTAGATGATTTTGACTGAAAGGTCAAAAGTATTGAAAGAAGCCAAATAGAAATTTTGGAGGGTAATGTAAAACTACGGAAATAAAAGCCACCACTGAAGGGGTTAAACCAGACTTGAGCAGGCCATGCAAAATCAGAATTTAAGTTATCCAAGAGGAAGAAAGAAAGTAATGAAAACTCATGATTATATGAATCCAGGATATAGAATTAATTTTAAATTGTCTTCCTATATACCAGTCATGAACAAGTGGATGTGAAATTAAAAAAAAATGCCATTAACATTAGCACTCAAATGAAATCCTTGTGTGTAATATAAATGTATAAAACCAATATAAGTAAATCTACAAAACTGAAATGAGTCAAAGAGAAGCTAAATGCGCAAATATTCTATGGTCATAGACAAGAGAACTCAGTATTGTCAAGATGTTGGTTCTTCCCAACATAATATATAAATTCAGTCCCAATCAAAATTCTAGCTAAGTATTTTATGGGTATCAAGAGAGTCTAAAGAATAGGTGGAGATGCAAAAGACCCAAAAAAGCCAATGCACTATTGAAGAGCAGAGATGGAGAACTAATACTACCTGACTTTAGGACTTACTGAAAAGCTGCAGTTATCAAGAGAGTATGGTGTTAGAGAACAAACAGATCAGAACCCAATATGAGCCCCAATATAAACTCATACAAATTCAACTGATTTTTTGACAAAGGACAAGGTAGTACAATGGAAGAAAAATAAAAGCCTTTAAAAAAAGACTCCTGAACAACTGGACATTCATATGCAAAAAAAAAATAAATAACCCAAACTTCGTATCTCATAAAAATTAACTCAAGATGGATCACAGACCAAAGTGTAAAACACAAAGCTATACAACTCCGAGAAGGTCTCATAAGAAAATCTAGATGGTCTTGGGATTGGTGATGACTTTTTAGTTATGATACTAAAAATGCACACCCAAAAATAATAAACTGAAATTCATTAGAAGTAAAATTTCTTGGTCTGCAAAAGACATTGTCAAGGAAATGAAATCATGCATCACATAATTGGAGAAAATATTTCCAAAAAGATGTATCTGAGAACTCTTACCCAAGAAAATATGAAGAATTCTTAAAATTCAACCATAAAAAAAGCAACTGGTAAGTCATGGGGATGAGTGGAGGAACTTTGGTTTCGGCAAAGGGGAGGGAGAGCAGGGAGGGGACATGGGGTAGGAAAGATGGTAGAATGAGACGAATATAATTATCTAGGTACATGTATGCTTGCATGAATGGTATGACCCTACTTTTTGTACAACCAGAGAAGTGAAAAATTGTGCTCCATTTGTATACAATGAATTGAAGAGCATGTTGCTGTCATGTACAACCGATTATTTGCTTTTTAAAATTTATTCTAATCTGATTTAGAAATGGGTCAAGCCCTTAGCAGACCCCTCACAAAAAAGATATACAGATGGCAAATAATGGTATAAAGAGAAACTCCATATGATGTCTTCAGAGAAATGAATATTTAAAACAATAATGAGATAGCATTATACATCTCTTAGAATGGCAAGAAACCAGAATATTGACACCAAAACCCAGCAAGGGAGTTGGCCAACAGGAGCTCTTCTTTGTTGCTTTTGATAAAGAAAAATGGTGGATCTGTTATGCAAGTGTTTCTTACAAAATTGAACGTATTTTTATCATAATCTAGCAAAAAACACTTCCTGGTACTTAAAGAAGTTAAACTTTTGTTCATACAAAAATTTGCACTTCAATGTTCATAACGGCTTAAAAACTCATAATAACCAAACTTGGTACCATGCAAGATGTTCTTCAGTAGGTAAATGGATAAACTGTTGACCATCTAGATAATGAAATATTATCCAGCAGCAAAAAAGAAATGAGTTTTCAGGCCATGAAAAGACATGGAGGAAAGTCAAATGCATATCACAAAGATAACAAGTGACTTAAAATGTTTATACCTTCCTCTCCATTTTTCTTTGAACCAAACCGGCTCTAACAATAAAGTTTTAAAAGAAAAATCAACACATCATTCTAAGACACCATTAAGCAGACTAACATATGCATTACGGTAGTCACAGAGGGGAAAAATATATAGAGAAAAAATGGCTAAACTATTCCCAAATTTGAACGAAATCGTAAATCATAACACTCTAAGCAGGATAAACACAAAGGTATCCACACCAAGACTCATTATAATCAGGCTATTGAAAGACAAAGGAGGGTATCTTGAAAGATACCAAAGAGAAGCAATCTTTCAAGCACAAGCTATGTTGAATAAGATTGACAGCTAAAGTCTCATAAAAAAAACATGGAGACCAAAGGCAACTAGAAAACGTGGTCACAGTGCTTCTGGAGCAACTGTCAGCCTAGTATTCTAGATTTGCAAAATATCCTTCAAATGTAAAGGATAAGAATGCTCCTTCATACATAAAAACATGGTAGCTCATCAGCAGTAGACCTACCCTAAAACAAGTGTTCAACAGACGACTTCAGATTGAAATAAAAGGATGCTAGTTAGAAATCTGAAGATACATGAAGAAACAAGAACATAGATAAAGGTACTGTATGGATAAATAGAAAAACCATTGTTGTGGTTTTAGTTTGTAATTTCTCATTTTGTTTCCTATGTGGTTTAAAAGACAAATACATAGAACAATAATTATGTTAACACATAATATATAAGCATGGATTTTTGTGACATTGGTGACATAAAGAGAAGTTATAATGAATTCAAACAAGGTTGTTATAAATTTAGGGTGCTTATTAAAATTGCCCAGAGTAAGAACTAAGTAAGAAATGCAGGGAAGGTAATTAGGAAGAATACAAATGGCATAGATGTAAATGTCTATTAACACTAAAGACAAAGTAATGAAGGAACTGAAAAGCAAAACATAATTATGAAACATCAGAATGACAGAATTACTCTTTCCTCATTAGTCATCACTTTAAATGGGTTAAATTTTCAATTAAAATTGATTGGCGAGATAGATTAAAGAAATTTGATCCATTACAAATGGATCACATGGGATTCACTTTAGATTCCAAAACACAAATAGGTCAAAAAATTAAACAATGGAAATTGTGCATTTTGCAAATAGTAGCCAAATATTTCTGGGGTAGCTATACTGATATCAAACAAGATACAAAGTAAGCCAAAAATTGTCATAAGAGACAAAGGTGCTGAAATAGCTATTTTACTCAATTGCCATAGGATCACTATTCACAATAGTCAGAATAGCCATCAATGGATGGATGGACAAATTATGGCTCACCTATAATGGAACATCATTCACCCATTATTCATCAAGAGGAACAAAGTACAAATATGGACTACAACATGGACAAACCTGCAAACGTCATTCTAAGCAAAAGAAGCCGATGCTAAAAGCCACACATGCCATGATCACGTTTATGTGAATAACCATAGAGACAGAGCTGAGTGGGGCTCCAGAGGGTGGAGAGGTGGAGAAATGGCACCCACGGCTGACGGACGCAGGGTTTTCTCTTGGACTGATGAAATGAGCAGGAGAGAGCTGGTCACAAAACACTGAGTGTGCTAAACGCTAATGAGTATGCACCTTGGTTTTATATTATGTGTGTCTGGCTTCAGTAGACGGATATAGTTATAAATACTAGGGATCCACACTAAGAGAAAGATGGCAAATAGTCGACATAGTAGGCAACCGGTTCAAACCATAAAATATAAATTCTCAAGGTGTAAAACTGCAATGTATCAGCATATGATGAATAAAATCAAACCAAATTTCTCAAATTAGTAAATGTGAATATGATTATATCACCCAGCAGATGAGCCTCATTTTAAGATGAGATCAAAAAGTAAAGTCCAGCTGTGTTCTGTGAACATGGGCACACATGAAACCAATTACTTTAAGAAAGTTAAGCATAAAATTTTGGAGAAAGTCATACTTAGGAAATATAAATGAAAAATAAAATATTTCAGACAGGGCCTCCTCCAGCGACCAGCACACACCTGACAGAGCCTAGAAAAGCTTGCAATACAGAACATCCTCAGCAAAATATTCCATGAAGAAGAAATGAAAAACAAGGAAGAAAATCGGCAGAGGGGGAGGTATTACACTAAAGGGAAAACTAATCAACAGAGAAACCGAGTCAAGTTAAATACAAAAAAAAATAAATAAACAAAAATGGCCGGGAATACAAATCATGTCTGAATAATAACCCTTAATGTTAATGGCCTAAATTCACCAATTAAAAGACAGACTGGCATATTGGATTAAAAAAAAATCCAACAATATGCTGCCTCCAAGAGACCCATGTCAGAGGAACAGACATCCACAGAATGATGGTGAAAGGTTGGGGAAAATCATACCACTCACATGGATGAGGAAGCAAGCAGGGGTTTCCATCCTCATATCAAATGAAGTAGACTTCAAGCCAAAGTTTATCAAAAGGGATAAAGAAGGACACTACATACTGCTCAAGGGAACCAAACACCAATACTTGACAATTATAAATACATATGCTCTGAACAATGGAGCATCTACATTCATCAAACAAACTCAAGTTCAAGAGTCAAATAGACCACAACACAATAATTCCCAGTAACTCTAATACACACACCACTGGATAGATCTTCCAAACAATAGCTAAACTATAGAACTCAATCATACAATCAATAACTTAGACTTAACTGACATATATAGAATATTTCATCCTTCAACAGGCAAGTACACTTTCTTCTCAGCAGCACATGGATCCTTCTCTAAAAAAGACCATACATATACTATGCCACAAAGCCACTCTTTGCAAGGTATTATCTCTGCTGTTTTATGTTTGTTTTCTATCAGATCACAATGGAATGAAATTCGAAATCAATGATAAAAAAGCTACTCCAACACCTGGAGACTAAATAATATGCTACTTAATGAACAGTGGGTTGCAGAAGACATCAAGGAGGAGAGTAAAAAATTCTTAGAGGTGAATGAGAACAGATACAGCATATCAAAATCTCTGGGACACTATGAAGGCAGTCCTAAGAGGAAGGCTCACTGCATGGAGCTCATTCCTTAAAAGAAGAAAAAGGCAACAAACAAACTACTTCACATGACTTCACAAAGCCCTAGAAAAAGAACAAATCAATACCAAAAGCAGTAGAAGAAGGAAATAATTTAAATCGGAGCTGAATTCAATGAAATGAAAACAAAAGAATCAACTGGAAAAACTGACAAAACAAGTTGGTTCTTTGGAAAAAGAAAAATAAATAAAACTGACAAACCCCTTAGCTGTGCTAATTAAGAGAAGGAGAGAGAACTCAAATTACTAACATGGTGAAAAAGGAAATATCACAACAGACACTACAGAAATACAGAAGATAATTAGAAATTATTTTGAAGATTTGTACTCCAATAAAGTAAAAAATATCCAAGGCATTGACAAATTTCTAGAGTCACTAGATTTGCACAATTTGAATGAGGATGATATACACAATTTAAACAGATCCATTTTAAGCGATGAAGTAGAAGACGCCATCAGAAACCTACTAACCAAGAAAAGCCCAGGACTGGATGGATACACAGCTGAGTTCTACAAGACCTTTAAGGAAGAACTAATACCAATATTCTTCACATTTATTTCAGGAAATAGAAAAAGAAGGAATATTTCCAAACTCATTCTGTGAGGCAAATACCACCCTGATTCCAAAACCTGACAAAGACACATCAAAGAAAGAGAACTTCAGACAAATACCTCTATGAACATAGATGCAAAAATTCTCAATCTGGCAAATCAAATACAGAAACAGATCAAAAAGATTGTGCACCATGATCAAGTGGGGTTCATCCCAGGGATGCAAGGTTGGTTCAACATATGGAAATCAATAAATGTAATCAATCATATCAATAGACTCAAAGAGAAGAATCATATGATCATCTCAATATAGATGCAGAAAAAGCAATCAACAAAATATATCACCCATTCATGTTCAAAACACTAGAAAAACTAGGGATAACAGGAACATATCTCAACACCGTAAAAGCTATCTATGCTAAACCCCAGGCCACCATCATTCTAAATGGAGAAAAATTGAAAGAATTTCCTCTAAAACCTGGAACAACAGAGGGATGCCCTCTTTATCTACTTCTACTTAACATAGTTCTTGAAACACTGGCCAGAGCAATTAGACAGATGAAAGAAATTAAAGGGATACGGATATAAAAGGAAGAATTCAAATTAGCACTATTTTCCCATTATTTGATTTTATGCCTAGAAAACCCCAAAAATTCCCCCAGAAAACTTCTACAACTAATAAATGAATTCAGCAAAGTAGTTATAAATCAAAGGCAATTCTGTATATCAGTGACAAATCCTCTGAAAGGGAAACGAGGGGAAAAAACCACTTTCAATAGCCTCAAAAAAAAAAAAATGCTTGGGAATCAACAAAAGAGGTGAAAGACCTCTACAATGAAAACTACATAACACTAAAGAAAGAAATTAAAGAAGACCTTAGAAGATGGAAAGATCTACCTTGTTTTTGGATAAGCAGAATTAATATTGTCAAAATGACCATACTACCAACAGCACTATACAGATTTAATACAATACTAATTAAAATCCCAATGACATTCCACATAGAAATAGCTAAAGCAATCCTTAGCAATAAGAGTGAAGCAGGTGGCATCAATATACAAGAGCTTAAACAATACACAGAGCAATAGTAATAAAAAGAGCATGGTATTGGCACCAAAATAGACTTGTAGACCAAAGGTACAGAATAGAGGACTCAGAGAAGAATCCACATAACTACAGTTTTCTCATATTAGAAAAAGGTGCTAAAATGTACATTGAAGAAAAGATAGCCTCTGGTGTTGAAGAAAAATGGAAATCCATCTGCAACAAAATGAAATCAAACCCCTGTGTCTCACCATGCACAAAACTCAACTCAGGGTGGATCAAGGACCTAGGAATTAAACCAGAGGCACTGCACCTAATGGAGATTAGGGCCTACTTTTCTCCTATTATGTCAGATTAGGCCCTGAATTCCTTAATAATACTCCTATAGCACAAGAATTTAAATCCATATCATTTATTGATTCTTGATTTTTTTTTTTTTAACTAAAAAGCTACTTCTCAGCAAAAGAAACAGTGAGGTGAATAGAGAGCCTATATTTTGGGAGCAAACTTTTACCACACACATATTAGAGCACTAATCTCTAGGATATAGAAAGAACTCAAAATCTTAACACCAAAAAAAAAAAATCAGTAAATAGACCAAGGAACTGAACAGACACTTCTCAGAAGAGGATATACAATCCATTAACAAATATATGAAAAAATCTTGAACATCTCTAGCAATTAGAGAAATGCATATCAAAACTACTCAAGATTTCATCTCACTCCAGTCAGAATGGTAGCTACTATGAAGACAGACAACAATAAGTGTTGGCAAGGATGTGGGGAAAAGGTACACTCATACACTGCTGGTGGGACTGCAAATTGGTGCAGCCAATATGGAAAGCGGTAGGGAGAATTCTTGGAAAACTTAGAATGGAACCACCATTTGACCCAGCTATCCCTCTCCTCGGTCTATAACCAAAGGACTTAAAAACGGCACAATACAGGGACACAGCCCTATCAATGTTTATAGCAGCACAATTCACAATAGCTAAACTGTGGAACCAACCTAGATGCCCTTCAATAAATGAATGGATAAAGAAACTGTGGTATATATACACAATGGAATACTATTCAGCATTGAAAGAGAATAAAATCATGGCATGGAATTGGAGAATATAATGCTAAGTGAAATTAGCCAATCCCCCAAAATCAAATGTACAATGATTTCTCTGATAGAAGGATACTGACTTATAATGGGATTTGTGGGGGGATCATGGTAGGATTAGATGAACTCTAGATAGGACAAAGGGGAGGGAGATGAAGGGAGCGGGCACGGGAGTAGAAAAGATGGTGGAAATGAGATGGTAATGTCCATCTCGTTACCCTAAGTACATGTATGAAGACATGAATAGTGGGACTCTGTTTTGTGTACTAGCAGAGATCTGAAAAATCGTGTTCTATATGTACACTATGAATTGTAATGCATTCTGCTGTCATACCTAACAAATTAGAATAAAAAATAAAATGGAAGAATAACTGAAAAAATATTATGTTGCCACAATGGCAGTTTCTCCTAGTTTTTTTTAAAAAAAACCCTTTACTCTTTAAATTACTGAATATGTTCTGTAATGCTTGTCACATATTAATGACAGCATCAAGAAATAAGGTGACAAGTGCATTAAAACAAAAATAACACTATCATTGGCTATTAATAGCCAGCCTGTATTGGTTAGTTGATGTTATTGTCTTAAATGTTGTTTAATCATTTTAAATTTTGAACATTTTATAACTCCCAAGCGCTCTAAATAAGTAGCAAGTTCAGAATTACTTGCTCTTATGAGACTTTGTCCACCCAAATGTCCTCCACTTGGCTCTCCCTACACGTCCGATATTTTTCTACACTTCATAAAATCAAATGATTGTCAGTCTGCCTCATTAGACTATCAGGCTCTTCAGGGCAGGGACCAGTTCTAACATCTTCACTATTATGTCCCTAGAATTAAAGGGAACATAGTAAATTGCCTAATGATTAAAGGAATAAATGTGACTCAGAAGTTTAAAAAAAATAAAGCATTTCAACTCTATATTGAAAAGACATAATGGAACTCTCAAAGACTTTATAAAATAATCAGCTAGAAGACTGAATGAAAGAAAATACCCCCTGTCTGTAACAGAATCTGAAAGGATAAAACTGGCATGTAAAACTATTAACAAGATATATACAGCATCCACAAGAAGAAAATTCCAAACACAGTGAAGGAGATGGAAGAAGACTGAACAAATGTAAAAATATATCATGTTCTCTGGCAGGATCTGACTAGGACTTGTTATCATGACAGAATATTCCATAATTTATAAATATAATGAGATGCAACAAAAATATTAGACCTTTTCCTTTATAAACAGATAAGCTAATTCTACTGTTAATTAGAAATAAGAACAAGAAATTCTTTAAAATGAGGGGAAAAAATGACTGGCCAGATGGCAATATAAAGTCCAAATAACACAAATTACATTTTTTGGGTCTTGAATAGAGATAAATCAACATAATAGAAAAGTAAAATAAATAAATGTTGAAATAAAACAAATTGACTCAAACATAGAAATTTAATATAAACAACATTGTTAAGCAATGTTAGAACAATGAGCTATTTAATATGAATTTCTGGCACAATGCATAGCTGTCTGGGTAAAACACACTGGTTGCATACCTTACCTTTTATGCCAGGATAAAGATCAAATAGATGAAATATTACATTATAAAAAATGAAGTCATTAGAAGGAACTAGGGAGTCTTTGTGGGTGTCTCTGAAGAGTGGGATGCCTTTCAAATCGCAACTCTAACTCCAGACTCATTTAGAAAACCCTGATAAATTCCATAGACAAAATAATTCCACTGTTATAAAAAATTGGAGGACAAATGATATTGAGATAGAAAATGCTTGTAATTTATAATTTGAACAACTAGTGTTTATCAGATAAAGATCCTATAGAAATCCACTTATAAATGACCAGCAGCCCAACAGAAAAATGGGAAGAATAGAAACAAGAAACTCACAGAAAAGGAAACTGAAATAAAATGAAAAATCACAAGAATATAAAGACAGAAATACCAATTGGTCTAAAAGTATACAAAAAGGAACCCATGTGTGTCATAGTAAAGGAAATCAAATTAAGAGATACTGATTCTTTACCAGAAGTTCTTCAGTTCCCTATGGTAGCACAACACTCAGTAACCACTGGAAAATCAGAACCACTTGAAAATAACTGTGCAAACTCAAAGTATCTCATATATATATATATATATATATATATAGACTGACACAGGAGAATTGAGGCATGTACATAGTTATTCCTTGATGCATAATCATTGCAAAAGATTGCCACTATGTCTATTGGTAGGGAACTGGTTGAATACATTATCTTCATACAATGTCATACTGAGAAGCTTTTTTTTAAACAGTGAAGAAAATTGTCTACTTATAGACATAATAACTGCAATATGCATTGCTAAGTAAAGAAAATTGGTTATAATTTTGTTTTCAAACGCTGTGTGTTACAAGTACAGAACATTATGTTTAGTTTACAGAATGGGGAATCAGAACTATATTCTAATTTCTTTGTTTACCTACAGAGAGGGTTGAAGTCTACACAAGAAAAAAAATGTGGTAAGTGGAAGTGGATGGAAACAGATTGAAAGAGGAGCAAGAATTTTCAATCCACACTTCTGTGCTTTTTCATTTATTGAATTTATTTATGTGCTAGGTATTTAAAAATTAAATTAAAATTCTGGGAAAAACAAACAAAAGACCTTGGTCTACACTACATAGCCCCTCTTGCCTTTTGCTGATTTGTGCAGCCTCCTTTTCCCCTGAAAAGTATGGGGTGTTGTGGATGAGTGGTCCCCCAAAGTTTCATGAGCTGAAGACTTGGTCCCCTGTGTGACAGTGTTCTGGGGTGAAGCTCTGGGGAAGAGAGTGGACCATCAGGGCTCTGAACTTGTCAATGGACCGATCCATCTGATGATTCATGATTTAGGTGGAGACTGGAGGCTAGCTGAGGACGTGGGTCACTGAGGACGTGCAGGAAGGGTATGCCTTGTCCCTGATCCCTATCTCCACCCCTGCCTCCCAGCTGTCCTAAGCCCCTCCACCACACCCTTCTGCCAACAAAGCTGCTGACCAGGGATGGAAACCTCTGAAACCACAGGACAAAGAATCTTTCTGCTTTCAAGTTTTTTTTTTTTCTTTTTCTTTGGGGATGGGGAGGGGGGCTTATTGTCATAGCAATGCAAAGCTAAGATAAAGACATAGCAATTATAAGAGATTCAAAGTAATAGATGAGAACACCCTTCTCCTTGAAACCCCCTTGCCTGTGGCCTGGGTAACATGGTCATCTGCAGACTTGAGATGCTATGTGACGCAGTCACTTAACAATAGACTATCTCTTCCAGAAAGTCTTGTGGGCCTGTGCAGGGGGGACAGGTCACTGGGCACAGTGTTTCTTCACAAAATGAACGCTGCCTCTGGAAGGCCCTGCACACCCAGCCCCAGGCCCCCCGCAGAGGGGGGAAGCTCTGTGCTCTCCAGGGTGGCCCTGGCATGCTGGAGTGGTGGGAAGCCATCACTAAAGGGCAGGACCACACCTGAGCAGACACTGTGGCTTTCTGCAGGAGTGTGACTGTTTTGCTTTGCGTTTGGGGGTGTTTTGTGTTTGGGGTTTTTAGCCAAATGTGTAAATTTTTCTTTTTTTTTAAATTGTACTTTTGGTCCTTTTCTCGGGAAACAGGAAATAGTTCATATCAGTGCAGCCAGGTCACAGGAGTGTGCAGCGAACAGGATTCCACAGGTCAAACAGTTACTTTTCAGAGCAGGACTTCTTGGACTCAATGATTTGTTAATGTGCCTTGTGAATCCCAAAGGGAAGTAAATACGGGATGCTATGTTTCCAAACTTACTGTAAAACCCTGTGTCAGGGGCCACTTCTCTGGATTAGTATTCTGGGTCACACATTTTGGCAGATGATGCTAAAAGGTCATTCTCCATGACCTTGTTTTTGGCCACTATTACAAAAATACTTCTCTAGAATTAAAGCAAACAAAAACTTCAAATAAGTGAAAGTTTAAAACACTCTACACCTAAGAGAAAATGGTAAACTACTAAGCATGTATTTGACATTAGAGAGTTTTCACAAAAATATATTTTATAGAATGTTAATCCTATTTCCATTTTCATCTATTGGGATTTCCACTACCACACATAGTAAAATTATTATTTGTGAGCTTGGTCTTCCATCATTATAGAAACAGAAGTGATTTCCAAATAATAAAGTTACTTTTGATTTTAATATTTAGTTGTAGGATAGTCTAATGATTTACACCATCTAAGTATCAGTGCTTCTAAGGCATTCTGTTTACTAGATAATTACTAGTGCAAATATAATTCCCCATTCACTTTGAATGTAAGTGAATTATATTATGTGTGACTATAAGAATTTCAAAGTGGCTGTCTTGAGATGCTGTTGAAATACAGTCTCTAAGCTGGGAACTTTCAAGTGTGATTGTACTGGACTTAGTCACGGCAGACACTACTGGGCTATCCCTTTACCTTTACGAATCGTTGGTGTGTCGCTGTCTGCAATCAGTTGCAAGCAGTCTTGAGTAACTGAAAAGCAAAAATTCATCATTTTAATTACTTGAGTAGGAATGACAAGGGAGCTAAGATGACTAAAGATACAAAGCCACAGACTCGGTCTCCCGGGGAGGCTAAATCAAACACACCTCTTGCATTACTTGTGTGATCTTAGTCTTAAGTCACTTTAT
Source organism: Urocitellus parryii (assembly GCF_045843805.1). NCBI lineage: Eukaryota > Metazoa > Chordata > Mammalia > Rodentia > Sciuridae > Urocitellus > Urocitellus parryii. The sequence continues at coordinate 4,214,384 of NC_135532.1, forward strand.
GAAATTGACCCATTCACTTTAATATCTGTGCTGGAAATTCATGACACTTTTGCAAAGCTTCATACTGTGGAGGCACAGCAAGCGTGTCATTGTGGAGTGGAATCAAAGTTGCTTTGAAATAACAGCTACATCGAAAACATACTTGGTTATTTTGTTTTTCAAGTTAGCCAAATAAATAAAACAGCTAAACTTATCAGATCACTTTGAAACATCATTTGTTGAATCATAAAACCAACATTAAATAATGACTCACTGCTACTGGAAATACACGAAGGCTTAGCCTACTCTACATCCTTGAATCCTCCCAAGAACCCTAAAAACTAGGTATCTTAAACTAAGGTTTAGAAAGTGTACATGTCTTGTTCAGGACCTCAGAGATAAAGTGACCAGACAAGAATTTAAGTCCTTTTTGTTTAACTTGGGAGCCAAAGTCAAGTATTTTTGGCAAAATCCTTTGGACAGAAGAGAGAAAGAGGGAACATTGTTTAAAAATAAAATGTAAGGACTTTGTGACACTGAATTGTCAGTGAGGCTTCTGGGGAATGTCAATTCACATCCCAAATCACAGGTGGACTATTTCAGATGACATCCAGAGCAGTAAATAACGACTCTCTTAAATGAAGAAAGAGAAAGGCCTTGGGTAAAGCCAAGGAAGAACAGGTTCTGTGGGATGTATTCTGAGATAAAAGAAAAGCAGTAAGTATGCATGAAAAACATGGACCCTAACCCTAAGCTTGCAGGTTTTAATTGAAGAAAATACTCTTCAGCAAAACCTTCATATTTTAGAAACACATGCTTCTCCGTGTGCTTTCTACCAAGTGGATGTGATGGGGATGCTTGCCTTGGTATCAAGCTGAAAATTTCTGACATTTAAAACTCTGCATAATGGGGTAATACTTGTGTACTACTCTGAGGCTGTTAAAGGAAACTCTTAAGGTTGATATCATTAAAAACTCTGTTTAGGAATTTCCCTCCTTATTTAAAGGTGGAAATGGAACATCCAAAATTACAACTTCCTTATACAGACGTGGAACTTCTGACTTATTTATATGCTAATCTAATCATTTTGCAGGGGAGAATTTTGATCTCCTCTGTGGATTCTTTTACTGATCTTGAGGAACAAAGGTAGCCACACCTGAGCCATAGGGACAGTATGGTTCCTGTGGCTGACACTCCCCTATGACAGTCCTTAGAGGCATCACAATGGGCAGCGGAGTGAGGAAGGCTTTAATTCTCCACCTATAGTAGCTGGCTGAGATTAAAGATTGACCTGCTCTGGGTTTCTGTGTTCTCCTCTAAAATGAAGACAGCAGTGTTCAGCAAGTCAGCTCTGAGGGGTAAGAGGCGAAAACACCTGGGAGCCTGGCACACGGTCAGCAGGTGGAAGTGCTGTACAACCTGGGTTCCTCCCTCCCTCCTTCCCCACATGCTCTGGAGGGCCTGCACCAGACATTTGCTCAAACAGTGGGAATCTGTCTGGAGGAAATGCTGTCTCTAACTCTTCAGAACTGCAATGTCCCGCAAAACTCGTGACAAAAATGCAGCTGCCCCAAAGCAGTTTTTTAAGTAGGAGCTGAATTACAACAGCAATATTTAAATATTAAAGCTAATATTGTCCCTCTGTGTAAAATTATTAAGAACCATTTATCTTTCAACACTATGAATTCATTTTATTTTGCAGACATGAATAGGTATTTAAAAAGAAGTTGAAAGTACAAAGAAGCATCGAACTTTATAACACTGTCTTAACATTTTCACTTTTTCAATGTATTTGCCATTTTCTAGTGTTACAATTTACTCAACAATTATATGTATGGTTTATTTTTCTCTATCTCCACCTCACTGCAATATAAGAATCTGTGAGAGACTCAGTGTCACATTTGGCTGCACTGATGGGCTTGTTTCCTGGATCTTCCCTTTCCCCAGACTTTAGGCTTAATAGGAACAGGGTTCAAAGGTTTGGTTATCAGGTTGCTCTTTTAAACACTACTTTGGAAATTGAAAAGAAGCCAACTCTTGCAACACTGAAGAGAAAAAAAAAAGTCTCACTATTGAAGAGGGGAAAAGAAAAATTACACTTAAGAAAGACTGCGGTCAAACATTGCCTGAGACCAGCCAGCGGTTCTAGGAAGAGCGCGTCCTTGCTGGGTAAGAGGCTCCAACTGGCCTGATTTTGCCAAGTTAGCAATGGACTTCTGCATTTCATACTTTAAACCCTTAGACCTGCCTCACAAGTCACAGTTTAGCCAGAAATACCAGTAAACAAGAAACACCGAGGACCTGCCAGGTAGCTCACCTTCCCTTGTGAATGAGTGGGACTAGGAGTTCAAGAAAGGAAACTCAAAAATAACACTGATATCTTCACTTCTCACAATTAAAAAAGCTGATCTGAGAGAAATGCTTATGTTACAATACTAGGTGTTAATTATGTGCACTATACTTGAAATTCTCACCTTAAAAAATGTTAACCGTAAAGTAGTATCCTTGATTCACCCTGAAACATTAAAAAAAGAAATCCATCCATGATGAATCCCAAAATCCAAAAAAGAAGGCCTTGAGTTTGGTTAGTAGTGGAGTCCCATGTTGGTGCCTGCCTTGTGCCATGGGGCCACGCTCATGGAAGGTGGTAATGCTAGGGGAAGATGGATGCAGGTACGCCCACTCTGTCATGTTCATGCAACTTTTCTGTAACTTGAAAATAACTGATCTAAGGTAAACATGGGGAAAAATAAATTTGGCTATCTTCCAAATTATTGTAAAATTTTGAAAAATGGGCAATCTTTTCATTTCTATTTCTTTGTATTCTTGTTATCTCAATTGTAACAGTAAAACATTGATGAAAACTATAAAAATGATAAAGACAAAATTATTGTTTATTTTATCTAAAATGCACATATTTTCAATAGTTCTTAAATTTTCTATTGAATAATGAGGGAGGAAATGCAAACATTACTTGCAACGTTACTGAGCAACAACTGTTATTGTTCAGTAGCAACTTATTTGAAAGAATTCACTTTCTTGAAGAAGTCTGAAGATGCTTATCCTTAGGATCCTAAAATGAAAACTGCCCTTAGGTGAGTTTTTAAAACCCAGATTATCAAAACTCCATTTGTACAGAAATTGTATTATATAACATTTCTGAAGCCAATTGCTTTAATTTTTTTTAATTGGGAATATCTCCAAACACATTTATGGGCTTAACAGTGATTGGCTAAGATGAGCTACTTGGACATTTTTTTTTAATCCTGGATTTCCCCGCATTTCTGTTTGTTATACTATAATCAGAATGATCTTTTGAAGCATATTAAGCTTAATAAAACTTTAATATGGAACACACAATAATTAAGAAACAAAATTCAAGCCAAAAAGCTAAGCTTTCCAATTAAGTAAAAGCAGCAATGTCCTTGGGAGGACCGGGAGGATGGGCTGTGGGCTAACCATCACATCCACACCTACTGTTTCATAAACTTCAATAGAAACGTCAGTGGTTCTGAAAAAACCTGGGGACAGTTGATAAACCAGGATAAGTGAGCCCTCTGAAAGCCAAAGGACAGCCCACACTTAGTCTTAAAAAAACCAGAACAACTGGAGTGTAGACAAAATCAAAAAGAAGCACAGATTTAAGCTGCATGCATTTTCTCAATCCCAAACCAAGACCTTTCTGAACAAACAACAAAAAGCCCTTGTATTGCAGCCATTTCTCTTGGGAATAGAGACATTAATTCTGAACTGGTACTTCCTCTGAAAAAGCTTACTATGTAGAACAATGCAGGTGAAGTGCCCTGACAAGTGACAGCAGCTTTCACCTGTCCCTGAGAGTCTTGCCCTCAAACCCTCCACCTTGGCTCTACGAATGTTAGAAAAAGTCTAAGGTAAATCATGGTAATAGTGATGGTGACTGCATTTGGGCTGCAGAAATGGGGGTCATTTTTTTGGTTCACTTTGTTAGAGTCTTCTCTTATTCTCCAAACTTGCTACAAATTGCAAGTTATTCGAGGGTGGGGGAGCCCCAAACAAAAAACCAATACCACAACACTTTTCAACCTACAATTTGGGGATGCCCAAAAACCAGAAATAATTAAAAATATGCAAATGGAAGGAAATTTTAAAATCTAATATGATAAATCTTGGCAAAGTGACTCAGGAAGCTATGTTTAAATCCATTATTCTTAAATATGTAGAAATGAGTATGTCCTCTTTAGAAGGATAAATTTAGAAGCAGTGGAATGGTAGCAGAGAAGATTAAAAATGACTGAAGAATCCTGACCTTACTAGATATTGAAGCCCACTATAATACAAAATTACTCAACATGGCTTATTTATAGCAGACAAATAGAATAAATCAATGATTAAAAAAAGACTCAGTTTCAATTGTATGAGGAACTGAACACATTCCAGTAACTTTCCCAACACAAAGGAGTTAAATATAAACATCTACTACATTGGGATAAGGTAGCGGTCTGGAAGAGAAAAGAGGAGAGAGGAGGAAGTAAATGCCAGCGTGAGATGATTCACCAAAATAAATGCTAGAAGGATTAATGTGTTAAAACCAAAAAACAAAACAAAACACTAAACTATGAACGAGTCCAAAGTATTAGTAAATAGAGCAAAACAAGAGATTATGAACACATACACATTTAGCTTACTTAGATTTTCTCTAAAATCAAAAGGAACAGATGACCTCATTAACAGATGCAAAATCTTATATACATATGTTAAAAGAGCAGCAAAATTATGTGAAGATATTTACATCACAGTTTTGATCAATAATGCCTCAGAGTTTATACAAAATCATAAAAATATTAGGGTGGTGGGAAATTAGAATTAAAAATTAGCAAAACATCTAGTTAGAAGTAATGAAAATATACAGAATGATATTCATTATTATTATAAATAAGCAACACATTAAAGTAAATTTGAGATTCTATGTTACAACTACTAAATTAGCCAAAACAAATATTTAAAGACAAAATGCTAGCAATAACGTGGAAAAATGGTACAGCACATTTTTGTATGCATACACTTATAACTCATTTTGGAAATGCTGTGACAATAAGTAGCATGTCCAGTCTGTTAAGCTCAGAAATTCACGTTGCAAAATTTATATTGAATATATAATTCCTCAGAAATGAAAGATATGCACAAAATTTTACATGTTCTATTATAGCCAAAAAAGAAAATGGTCACATTAAAATTATACAACTTAATACAGATGTGAGAATGACTAGAAATAGATTTTTTTTCACTTTGACAAGCATTTAAGCTATCATAGCATTACATGCTCTTATTTTATGTAGAAAGTATAGATGATAAATACAAAATACAAAAACGTTAAAACAATGAGTTTCCTAGTTTAAAAAAATGTTTAAAGCCAATTGTTAAATAGCCCAAAGACATGCTAATCAGATACAAAAAGGATTATCTGAGATGAGGAGGAATTTTCAGTAAACACGGCACGTGGTTAAAAACCGCTTCGAGTCAGCACTTGGCGTGTGCGCAGGACACCTGTTCCCCTCTCCGGGGTCACAGGCTTCTCTCCTGAAGTAAAGTGCACACACAGGGGGACAGTGCTCTGTGGCCCCCAGACAGCTGCTCTGAAGGTGACGTGAAATTGGGTGAAAAGCCTACCCAGGGCCACACCTGCCTGGCACCTTCCAGGTGTTCAAATATGTCCCCTCGACACAGCAGGGAAGCAGTGCCCAGATCCGTGAAACCGTCATGCGGATCAATGCCAACACTTCCTACCATCTTGGAAACGAAGAAACTGGAATAGATGACCTTGACGGTCTACTTCAACTCTGTAAAAAGCTCAAGGGAACCAGAGGACCTGAGCGTGGCAGAAGTGACGAAAGAGACGTGATCACATACGCATGGCTCTGCTGGGGAAGTCTGGGTGAAGGAGAATCTTTAAATCCGCGTGTTTGTGCGTGTGTGCGGGTACAAAATCGTCCTTAAAGGAAACAGGAAAAAGCACTCACATCCCGGGGTGCCCAGTGAGCCCCTTCCTGGGGCTCCTGCATGCAACACCAGGGACTCTGGGAGATGCAGGTAGCGGGTCTACCTCTGCGGTGACGAGGTGCTCTGTCGCTGTGCTTCCGCAGGGATGGAGAGCACTACGCGCTGGAGGACAAACCTGCCTCCCCTTGGCCTCATGCGTGCTCGCCACACAGTGCAGAGAAGTAGCGCCCAGGGAGGGATGCTTCTACCCGCACAGCCCCCTGCGAGGACCCACAGGCTGTGCCGCCTAGGCAGCCCCGGGTGCTGGCGCTCTGCCCCCAGCCCTCTGGCTGAGATGGCAAAGTTCCTAGTCTGTACTTTGGAGGTTTGGAGAGGCTATGCGCACCTGTAGCTCCCGGGGTGCTTTCTCCGCACCTGTGTGCACGCAGCCCCGCCCACCACCTACCTGTTTCCTGGGACCCCTCAAGCGCACGCCTGTTCCTGCTGCCGGGGCTAGGGTGGCTTTCCCCCAGAGCGGCTGCGGCAAAGATGCCCTGTGAACAGAGAAGGGAGGTTATTGGCCCAGCGGCTGTGCGGGGCTGGGGGCGGCGGGGCTGGGGGCTGCCGTGCGGGCGCCGGACTCACTTTCAGTCCCGCTGGGGCCGCGGGAGCCGCGGCTCCTGCCTGGGTCGGGGTGGGCATTGGTGCGCGGTGGCCCTGCAGTTCTGCGCGGAGGCTTTCCAGGTCCCCTTGCAGGGTGGCCACGCGGTAGAAAGAGATAAGCGTGAGGCCACTGGAAAGTAGGGCCAGCAGCAAGGTCACGGCCAGCAGCTTTGCATCTCTGGAGAATCGGACCGAGGGGCTTTCCTTCTGTGGGAGGATGGGAACACACTCTAGTTTCATTTCTCCCCCTTTCTTGAGGCAAGAAGAAAGGCGGGCCTGCTCCCACTCCGTGGAGTCATCCATTCCCCGACTTGCACTTTGAAGGCTGGGGCCTTTACAATGAGTGACCACAGAGGACGGATCATTTCCTGTTATCTGTGCGCCTCGAGGTCCCGCATTGACTGCGAGGCAGCCCCGGGCTCTCCCCCTCCGGAGCGCTCTCCTGCTTTTCTTCTTTCTCCCCTTGTGCATCTTTGCCCCTCCTGGGCCTTGGCTTTACTGGCGTTTGCCCTTCTGTGGATTGCTCAATCTGTCTTCCTCATTTCACTTTCAGTTTTTGTAAGAATTTTAATGCCAACTCAAAGGACTCACGCTCAAGGAGATGCGAGGCCCCTTATGCCCACTGAGGAGACGGTTTAAGCTGGTGCTCTGGAAGAGAAGGCTTAAGACAAATCTAAGGAGATTCACCCCCAAGCTTTAGGGGAGAATGGGGTCTACTTGGAAGCACATGGCTTCTAGGGAAAGGGAAAGGGAACATTGAAAGCTCCGGCTGGTGTCATGACAACAATTGGAAGGTCGGATAAGCCAAGTGCTTTAGCACTGAGTTGTGTTTAGCTAGAGGGTGATTTATGAACAGTCCCCAAGGAGGAGACAAATGGCAAATCCTTAAAGGAGGCTTGGAAGCCCACTGGGGATTGTTCTTGTTATCTTAACAATGCAATAAAAAGAATGTGACGCAGCTTCTAAATAATTGAGTAGATAACGGGACTTCTTTAAACATGCGGGGTACATTTTCAGGGAAAGATGCATCATCTGTTTCCTTGCCAGGCGGGCTGCTAGTGAGCCAACTGCACCTCCCCCTTGCCACTGGGACTTCTGAAGCCTCAGTCCCTGCTCACTGTGAGGCTCCCTGGAGGAGTCTTAGCTTTATCTCCAGCTCCAAACTCCTCATTCCCACTTGACCCTGCCTGTCCAAAAGCTACCGACATACAAGGCCCTGAATCAACCCAATCACTTCATCTGGAAGTGAGGGTGGTGCACTGCAGGGAATGTTCACTCATCTGGATCCTGCCCTGTCTTGATGGCTGATTCCTGCACTAGCACGAGTTCCTGACTGCTTTGCCCCAGCGTCCAAATGTTGATTCATCTTGCAACAAAGTTAGGGAGGACTTAGCAAGCCTGGGTGCGCACTACTCCATGTGCTGGGGGTACTGAGCAGTAGCTTTGTCTCACAGCCCCCTCTCCTTACAGCCTTAATAAGGTTACAGAAGTGATACAGCATAAAGGTAAGTACCTCAAACTTCCAGGATTCTAATCTTGCTTCCACCCTTTGCCCTCCTTAAGCAATTCGTGGAAAGTCTGTGCAATTTAATTTCCTCCTCTGTGAAATGGGGTGATAACAGGAACTGTGCCTGAGGTGCAGAACAAGGCTTACAGGAAGGTGCTAACAAAGTACATTTTAAAAACTACTGTTTTTTCCATTCGCTATCCTTTGTTTATATTCAAGGGATGAATGAAATATTCTCACTATGATTGTGGTGCAAGAAGTACTTTTGTTCAATTGCCCCTGTAACATCTGTAGGAATGTATCCAGCAAGCACCTGCTGGGAGTAGGTACATCTTCACTTTCACCAGGTGACACCAAGTACCCTCTGATAAGTTCCCATTTCCTATTGTCTTTCCAATGAGTTGAGGCCATCAAGCTATCCCTTTTTTCCTCTGCTTTTTTAAAAACGACTTGTCTATAAAACCCACAGTGACAAGTCTATAAATCCCACTCAACAGGCAGACACAAAGTGGCCTGAATCAAGCCAGAGTCACTTAGTCTGGTGTGGTGGACTTGGTGTGCTGCAGGGCATACCTCAGCCCTTCCAGTCCTATCTGATCTTGAAGGCTCATCCTAGACCAGCACCAACTTCCCTCCCCCCAAGCAAGCTGCTCTCTGCCTCTGCTTTCTCAGGTGGGAGCCTTGTTCTATAGGTTCGCATGCAGGGTCTGTGGTGTCAAACATCACACTACACAGTTCTTCTGTCAGGGTCCTTGCTGCAGGTGGATCAGGGTGAGGCATCCTGGACAAACTTGCAATGACAAATGGGGTTAGTTGGGGAGGTCCAAAGCCCTCCAGGCTGGCAGTGAACAGACAGAACTCATTTGGTGTGTGGTAATATTCCCTAAATACATACAGAAATCCGTGTTCCAGGCAAAGCAGGAACCAATGATCCTTACTTTCATGAGGACACCCTGGAGACCTCATTCCCCTGTGATTTAATGTTACTTCTGATGAGCCCCCTCTCCATGTGCTTGGGTCAAAGCTGTTAAGCAGAATGACCCAGCTGCTTTAGAGAATGGCCTCTGCCTCCGCTGCTCTACAGGGCAGTGACCTTCATGCTGACCTCCGCAAGACAGAGTCCCTGGTCAGCCTATGTTCAGACCATTCTGAAACAAGCATCTGCTGGTTGTTTGATGCCGAGGGTGACACTGTGCACAGAGGGGCTACTACTCCTTCCAGGGAAGGTGGCCAGCAGCCCCTGTGACCCAGATGGGCAAGCAGGTGTTGCTGTCGGCATGCCCTTCTTAGGGATCACACAACTAGATTTTCTCCAAAGACAGAGCCACAGATGCCATTTAGATTTCTATGACTTCTTATGAACAAAAGGAAGTTATTTCCCCATAAATCAAAAACCTGTTTCCTGTAGAGGAAATGGTTTGATAATTTAACCGAAATTCTGTTAAACAAAGAGCACACTTGTATTCGTTGAACAACACAGCACAGTCTATCCAGGGAGGAAAGCCACCGTACCCGAGCCACGAACTTGGTCGAGTGTCCACTGACAGCATCCAGACACTTTCCCTGTGTAATGTGGGTGATATATTCCATGTAACAAATACCATGATTGAGATACCATGGCCTGGGATTGTCCAAATTGTCCCCTGCACTCAGGATGGGCAGGTAGGGCTGAAAAAAATGAGTTATCAGTTTAACCAAGGGGCAGAACCACAGGACAAAATACACATTCAGTCTTTGCCAACTTGCTATTTTTACATTGGCTGCTTCAAAAATATTCAAAAAGCTGAATTATAAGTTTCTGGTTAAGAAAACTATTTAGAATTATAAAGTTCAGCAGATGTCGTCTTTTCCGCTTTCTTTGAGGAAAAGGCATCTCATGAGGACCAGCATGGTGGTCACAGCAAGCGTGGCGACCACAGCTCTTCCAGATGTGAGGATGGCCTGAATATACAGCTCAGCTGCTGGCTGAAAGGGCTCAGGCACAGAAAATGATCCCATACAGATAATTATATAATTCGGAACAAAAAATCATTTTGTTTTTGGTAGAAAAACTTGCAGTCAGTGACTCTTATAGTTTTAGCTAAAGTTGACTTTAACCATGAAGTGGTGTGTGGGTTATTTATGGAGGTGACTCCAGACATTTCTTTTACAAAAGGGTGATGTGGCTGGGATGCTCATACCCATTTCCTGAGAGTTTTTCTATAAAAAGGAGCATGCATACACTAACTGGGGCTGAATTTTTGTCACTTCTGGGAAAATAATCTACTTTTCTAAGAACTTGAACCCAAGAGTTGGATCTTTCAGGTCTCTGGGTTAAGCCCACCTTCTCTTTGTTGTGCAATTGCTTTTGGATTTAATACCCATGAATCAGTGTGTTATAAAGAAATTTGTTTATTTCGACACTATTTTCAACTAGAGTATAATTTAATCTGTCATTCTTGACCATAAAGATAAGAGTGTTTTTGCTAATAATGTCAGTTGATGTGAGAACATTCAGGAATGAATTTTTCTTTTTTCCACACACAGACACACTGCATATTGACACACATAGGCAAGTACACATAAGATCATTTCAAAAATTTTGGGAGAAATGATAAATTAGTTCTACCCATGCAGGAAAGATCATTTATGAAACTTATGTGATGTCCTCTGCTTTTAAAAATTAATAAAATAGATACTTTATTTGAAATTCTGCTTATTAAATGTTAGACATGAAAAGAGGGATGAGGAGTCACGGACTGAGGGCAGAAATGGCCACATTTCCAGTGTTTTATCATCTTATCAGATGTGTCCTGAGCCCAAATCCAGAGACTGACTTTGTTCAGATGTACATCTTTGCAAGATGCCGACACGATCCTACAAAGGGGAATCCTCATCCACTCCATCCACATCACCACTGATTGCCAAGCCCAAAGGATGAGCATATTTGTTGCTATACCCCTCATGTTTTATGAAGAAGCACGAGAAAGAGATACTCAGTCCACTGGACATGCACGTCTGCATGTCACTTCCTAGCCCTGCAGAGGCCATTCTGCAGCTGCTGTGATGACCAGGCTGAGGCCAGGAGGGCAGGATCCTGGAAGCATCTCCTCTGCTGCTGAATCCATCTACTTTTTGTGTCCCACACAGGGTCCCATTTTTTCCTTGTTGCTTCAGCCAACATGACACAAGATTAGACAGTAATGCATCCAAAGAGATCCCAACTAATTCTGCTAGTTCAAGAATTGTATTTCTAATACCAAAGAACTTTGCATAACATAATTTTGTATGTTCTTTCAGAATTTTTCCAGATGTCCACGTTTTTAAAAGTGCAATATGTAGATAAAGGTCAGGATCCATAGCTAGAAACTATTTTTTTAAGAAAAGTCTTATTTCTAGTTCTACCATAAAGTTATTGAATTATTTCATAATGTTAGGAAACATAAGAAAACAATGTCTTTTAAACTGCTACTATGTGAAGAGCTCTTTGATCAATCTGTCTTTTCTGCGTAGAACCAGAATGTACCTACTTGCCCCTTTCGGGAGGGAGGATACCAAACCAGAACTGTGGGGCTCCATGGAAGAACAAGACAGTCTCAAACTAACTAACGAGAAACCAGGGAGGACCCGCAGTTTGAGGAAACACAACAGGAATGTGCAGGAATGCTTTGTTCTTCTCCTCCAGTGTCAAGTTGGCTCTCTTCTGAGCCCAGGGCAGCTGGATGTCGGGGAGGCCTTTGGCTGTCATTGGTTCTAGGCGGAGAAAAATGATGAGTTTTTTTCTCCACTATAAAAATTTACAAGACTATTTCTGAGATCAGAGACTTTGCTGCTCATTCTATCAAAAATCCGCAACCTGTGGACCACCATCAGCCTCACACGAATGTGCCACTTCTTGGAGCCTCCAAGACTGGAGAATGAAATGCTTGGGGCTAGTCCTCCATGTCCCTCCAGGGCTAAGAGACCTTGGGAGGGGCTCCCAGGAAACAAAAGCCACCATCAGGAGACCAGAAGTTTCCCTGCAGGCTGACTCCCAGGTTGAGGACTTGAATTCCTACACCCGAGCCTGGACTGCACCACTGTGCAGAGGTTTGTGAGACCCAGCCTCCTAGGAGGAGAGCTTAGAACAAGCAACATGTGACAAAGCCAACATGCTTTCTCAGAACTTTAAGTTGCAGGTGCAGGACAATTTTAGGAGCTAAATAATTGTCCAATTAAATGGTTTAATAACTTAAAACATGAAGGAATGAGTGAAATTAAAACCTCAAATAGCAGAATGTTTTACACTTGACACGCAAAATACAGGAAATGAAAAAGGAGGTGTCATAGATTAGAGAGGCAACACCATCAAATCTTGTAGGGAAAAGCCCTGCAGGTGCAGTTTGAAAGTGCTCTCGCAGGTCCAGGGTGGAGCACAGGCAGGGCTAGGTGAAACCCCCATGGAGCAAGATTTGTCAGATACGCGGCAAATAAAGCATATCAAAACTTGTGAAGTGCATCTACAGCTTTCTTATGAGGAAAAATGGCAGTTAAAATTGAATATTTTAGAAAAGGATAATAGAAAAATGATGTACTGAGCACATAGTTCATGAAGTCCTAAAAAGCTAAAAATGTGAAAGTAAATTAAGCTTGAAGATAAAAGAAATACAAAAAGAAAAATAAGTTTGTAAAACATAATTACACAACATACAGGACAGAAATGAAACAAAATGGTACACTTCTAGACCTATTTTACATGCTCAAAGAAGGCATTATGAATAAAGTCATGCAGTAAAAAATAAGGGGAATTTGAAATACACTAGAATATCTCCTACACTCAAAAAACAAAAACAAAACTCAAAAGAAAAATGGGAAAAGAAGTTACCAGAGGATAACTGGATACTGGGACACACACACGCAAAGTGAAAGACAGATTGAAATCTCCCGTTCCGTGAAGCTCAAATTCGATTGTGCCAGGATTATTTCAAATAATTTCAAATTTTATTTGATAAATTTGTGCAAAACTACTGTTTCTTACCTGGTTTTAAATTTCTTTTGTATCTTTAGTAATTGTATTTTTAAAAACTCCACATGTGACTTCTCTTTATTTCTTTAAAAAATAGCTAAAACTTAATCAGTTTTGTCATTGCTGTTGAGTCTCAGAGATGGTTTTATCTTCATGGTTGTCTCTCACTACTTCTCTCTAGATTGCTCTTTGACTTCCTTAGTTTAAGTTTTTCTCATTCTCTTCCTTTCTTACTTCTTGACATAAACACATAGACTGTGAAATTTCCCAGGAAGGTTGCTTAGTGAAATTCATTGGTATCTGATATGTATTGCTTTTTATTAACTTTTGTAAAAAATCTGAAAATTTGGTTTGGAGTCACACTTCAAGTTAAGTCTCTTAAGAGATACTAATTTGTTTTAATGTCCAGGAACTTCTTACAATTTTTTTTCTTACTAATTTCTGTATTGTGGTATTGCATTTAGGTATTTTACTACGTACTTCTACTTGTAAGACTTAGCATTTCCTAGGGATTAACGATACTGACACTATTATGACTACAACAGGTATTTTAAAAGAAGGTACATCCTTGTTAATTTTCTTATTATAGTCTGAAATACCATTTTTTGGTGGTAGTATTTATAGGATCTATCACAGACTGAGAGAAAGTGTCCTACGACTCATGTCTTTCCTGTGTATTTCCAGTTGTTTTTCTGTGGCTTTATCCTGGTCATTATTGATGCTATATTATTTCACATTCCATTATCTGATGCAAAGATCTTCAAAATCAAGATAACAACTTATGGCTATCAGATATTTTTTCAAAATGTGCAAGGAAGGTAGCAATTTAATCAACATTATGAAAAGTTGAACTTCTAGCAGGCAACGTGGTGCACACCTGTCATCCCAAGGTGGTTACACCTGTTGCTCAGGCTGAGGCAAGTTGTGATCAGGAGGATCAAAAGTTCAAAGCCAGCCTCAGCAACTTAGCGAGACCCTGTCTCCAAATAAAATTTAAAAGGGCTGAGGAGGGTGTGGTTCAGTGGTTAAACAACTCTGGGTTCAATCCACAATATCTTTTTTTTTTTTTTTAAAAAAAAGCCTATGGGCTCCCAGGAAGGGTCACTTGCCAAGACTAGAACAGCCCTTCTGGTAGCTGCTCATTTGCAATGTGATTTAGCTCTTGCCATAAAAAGGTCACTTGGTCTCCTTGCCTCATGATTCTGAACTAACCTGGCAAATGGCTTTGACCAGAAGAATTTAGCAGGCAGGACCTGACTTTCTTAAATACTCCTGGACTCCTTCCCCATGACCACCAGGAGGCAAGTTGGTCTGGCCTCTTGGGCGATGAGAACAGGAGGCAAGCCACCAGGCATGTGACTCGACACCTGGCACTACAGCAATGAGTGAGCTTACTGGGACCCTCCAGCCTGCCTGGCTGCCAGAGACCCACCTGAAACCCACAGCATCACAAACAATCTTCAAGACTGTGACAAGCCACTCAATGAAGATGGTGTGCTACTAGCAAGAGATGACTGATAATGTCACACTCAGTGTTTACAGTCTCAATAGAAATCACTACGATAAAAACTCAGCAATGAAACCAAACAATTCACCAAAAGACAAGACGCATGCGTTACAGCAAAGAACACTCGTTGTAAAAGCACGATAGCATTGAAAACAAAGCTACCATAAAAACAAAATATTATCCAAAGAAACTAGACACCCGTGGAGAAATCACGAATATCAGAAGAGCCCAGGCTATGAAATACAATGATGATGGTTAACTATGATTAGAGCTTGATAATCCTTAGCTACGTAGGGCCACTGAGGTGCTGTGTTGGGTGTGTGGCTGTCCTCTGGGTGCTGCTGTGTGGGGAGCTGGGTCCTCAGTGGTGGTGTGGGAGGTGATGGGTCTTTAAGAGGTGGGCCTAGTGGGCAGTCCTTAGGTCACTGGGCCACGCCCTCAGAGGGCCAGGAAGTAGCTCTCCAGGACCTGGAGGTCACCCTGTTGAGAGTGAGCTGACCCTCTCTGGCTTCCTGTCTGGCCCAGGCCTGCGTTCCTGCCACCCTGTGTCATCCACCCTGAGTGAGGCCTCCCCTAGAGCCAGTCAGGGGCCCATGAACCTCCAGAACCACGAGAGTCAACACATCTCTCTTCTTCTTAAGATCACTGAGCCTCAGGTATTTTGCTCTGATAATGGAAAAGAGCAAGACACACATCGTGAGCTCTGAGTACTCTCAAAATTAATAAAGTTGTTTAGACACCAATTTAGAACACCAGAAGACACTGAAGCACTTTCACACCTCATCTCCAGAGCCTTGCTGTGGAGAACCCCCACGGAGGGGTATATAAAGACTCTATATTATTGTTATTATTATTTATCTTTATTTATTTTTATGTGATGCTGAGGATCAAACCCGGGGCCTGGCGTGTGCTAGGTGTGTGCTCTACCACTCAGCCCCAGCCCCAGCCCCAGAGAAAGACTATATATATTATCTCAAGTAAAATTAAATTCCATTTTGTTTTGTCCTATATCAGTAGCCACAGATTTATTTTCCTACTACTAAAATAAAACACTGGAGACATTTGTTCTCAATGGTTTCATTACCAAGTCTGATTATTTACAGAAATATAATTTTATGTAAAATTTATAAAAGCTGTTTTAAGTACTTGTAGACATTCATAAAACGTGATATAGGAATTAGCAAAAACTCATCATTAACTCATAATAGAAAATCAGTTCTGAACTTACTGAATTTAAAATGAACTTGCTGAATTTTTTCTTTTCCTTTTAAATATAAGCCTCTTTGTTCTATCACTAGTATAAAAAAGGGGGGTGATTTCCAGAATTTTAGCCAAAAGCATAATCTGTTATCTCATGGCTACAGCTGTTTACATATTTTAAATTGAATAATGTGCTTCCAACAATTTCAAAAATCAAACAAAAGTCAGACCCTTGATATTTTCACATTTAGGACAAGGAATCATGATCCAGTGCAAAATTCATGTGAAATTCTCATGTATTATTCACAACATTAGCAATAATTAACCAAAGATAAAAAAGTAGATTAAACTGTACCTTCTAGTGACAATTAAAATCCTTAATATGTACAGCAGTAATTTAAAGCTATAGACATTTTTGTCTTTAAATTGGGGCAAAATGCAGTTATACAAAATTTACCATTTCAACCATTTCTAAAATCACTCTTCAATTTCTCTGTCATGTCATTTACCTATGGATCTGTAATCCTCCCCTGCCCCAGCTGAGGGTTCCCTATTTCATTCTGCAAACCTCTTCAGGTCAGGTGTTTTTCAGCTCAAACAGGATACACATTGCTATGGTTCAAGTACGATTTGTCCCCACCAAAACTCATGTGAAGCTTGATCCCCAGTGTAATGGTATTAAAAGGGGTTGAACCTTTAAGAGGTGACAAGGTATTAAAGGGGGATTCATGCCTTTCTTGTAGGAATGAGTTCTTGCTCTGGCTGGACTGAGTCAATGCCAGTGCCATGCTCTTGAACTTTCAGAACCAAGAGCCCAAATAGAATTCTTTCCTTTATTCGTTATCTAGTCTCCGGTATTCTGTAGTAGCCACAGAAAATGGAATAAGATGTCTCCTCTAAGGCTGAAGGAGACATCAGAGTGCATGCTATGGTCTGAACAAGATTGCCTAAAGCATTGTTGGAAACTTATTCCTCTATGCAACGTTGGCATAAGGTAGTAGTAGCAAATGTGAGGATGGATCGATAAAGGCAAGGCAATTTGAATCTAGGGGAGATAGAAAAAAATGAAGACAAGAGAACAGTACCTCAGAGAATTGCACCAATGTACGCATATTCCGAATTCCAGACAGTCAGGAGAGAAAGCAGAAAAAAATTATCCAAAGAAATAACGGTTAAAAGTGTGCCAGTGCAGTGGTGGCGACTAGGATCAAATGGGAGATGTTTGGGCTCAAGGGTGGGTCCTGTTGAGTGGATTAATGCCAATTACAAATGGGCTTGAGGCACTCACCCTCTTGTGCATGCTCTCATCCTCTGCCTTCTGCCACGGGATGATGTAGCTCACCATAGGCAGCCCATTGATCTTGGACTTCTCAGTCTCCAGAACTAGGAGCCAAGTTACTGCTTTTCTTTATAATTTATCCAGGTGTGGTATTCTATTGTAGCAGAACAGAAAGCACCAAGTAGGTGTGAAAAATAAGTCCTAGACTTGCACTCAGAAAGACTGGGTCCTAGGTTAGTTGTATTACTACAACTATTTGTATTACTAAAACTCTACTTACTTATAGAGCTTACTATATTATCTGCTTACCATTGTGAGTCCACTTTTTTGTTTTGTTTTTGTGGATTCAAGTTACTGTATGGTGTCATTTCTTTATCCAATAAAGGTTTGCTTTCTTTGCTATAATCAAATATATTTAAGTTATGTCAAACACGATAGAATACCAACGAATGGATTTTTAAATGTTGAGAGAAGAAATATGTATTTATTCTGTCTTTTCTGATTGTATAATCATCAACCAATGCTCTTTGTGTGTGATTTGAATTACCATACCTGATTACTTGATCTCAGTGTGCGTAACTTTATCTAGGATTTCCTGTGAGGTGGTTCTGATAACAAAAAAAAAAAAACAAAAAAACAAAAACTTGTTGTGATTTCTAGAAGTGTCTTGTTTCATCTTCATTTCTGGAAGAGCTTTACAAACACTAGATTCCTGTTTGACAGTTCTCTTGAGCACTTGGCCTGTATACTCCAGAGCTTTCCGACCTCCAGTGTTCCTAACGGTTAGATGTCCATCTCCCTGGGGTTTCCTTGTTTCTCCTGCTGTTTTCTCCTTGTCTTCCAGGACTTTTACCATGTGTTCCTAAGTGAGGACCACTTTGTGCTTATCCTACCTGGAGCTCTTCTACCTTGAATGTGTAGATTGATATTTTTCACCAAATTTTGGAAGTTCTCAGCCCCTGTTTCTTTGGGTCTTGCTGTGCTTTCTGGCTCTCTCCTGATGCACACTTTGCATCTCTCTGGGGCAGTTCTCTTGTTTACAGGTTGCATTGTCTCCAGCAATCCGTCTCCAAGCTCTAATGCTGCATGTTTGACTACTTTAAGCCTGAAAAGTCTTTAATTTCAGTTATTGTGCATTTTCACTCTACAATTACCATTTGGCTCATTTAAAAGAAACAATTCTTTTTTTATATTCTCTAGTTGATGACACAGAAGCTGGTTTCTTATTATTATTCTAAAATGTTAACTATCTGATACTGGAAGCCATCTTTGTTTACCTCTGGTCTGAAATCGGATATCAGATATCTCTTCTTCAAACATACTGGAAGCAGACCCTAAATATTTTAGTCCAAAAAAGTATAAATAGTGATATTTTTCCTGAAACAAATGTGTCACCTCTTCTGTGTAATAAATACATATATAGTTGTTATAGCTTGGGGAAAAATGTACTATAAAATTATTGTAAAGTTTTGCTGCCTGTGGCTTACACAATCTTAAGGAATGTTATTGATATGTTGACTTTCCCTTGTTTTTGCATAATCCTATCCCATGTCAGTGAAAAGATTTGTTCTCCAGCTCATAGAACAGTATTATGAGTAAAACTGGGTCTATCAGTCCAAGTTTAATGCAGCATAATTGATATTAATTAATGCACATATTGATGCTGTCATCAATCAATGAGAACCATGTGCTAATTTAAATATTCAATTTACCTGTGAAAACAGGAGCTATCATAGATCTTCCATGAATGAGGACCATAGCATTTAAATTGATGCAAAAAAAAAAATATATATATATATATATATATCCAAACATTCTATTCCATTTCACTGGATAAAGAACAGTTGAAACAACAATTGGACTGCATTTATTTATAATGTGCATAAATACAATCATGAGCTTCTCTTAGTCAAAGGAGACACGTGTCTACAAAGCACCTTTTGATCAACACCTTGAAACTCTGAAGTGGCTTTAAAGGTTCACATCCTCAGAATCGCATAAGGCCCTTGCTAAAAGAGACCTTTGAGCCCAACTGAGCCAAACCCTTAGTTTGCTATGAGGAAACCAAGACCCTAGACAGTGAAATATTATCCCTGAATCACAGAACTCCTCATAGTGGAAGGAGAATCACCTTAAACTCTATTTACAACCAGATTGAATAAAATGAGTTTTTAGAAGGAAAAAAGCATTTGATAAACATAAACTGTACTTGCACGCAAAAGAGAAACATTGCTTTATATCTCCAAACTGTGAACTGCATCATTATATAGAAAATTCTAAAAGATGGATGAAAATACTTATAAAAGCTTGCTCTTGGGCTAGGGCTGAAGTCAGTGGTAGAGGACTTGCCTAGCACCTGTGAGGCACTGGGTTCCATCCTTAGCACCACCTATAAATAAGTAACAAATAAAAGTATTATGTCCATCTACAACTAAAAAAATATTTTTTAAAAGCTCCCTTTCCTCAAATTCTCTTTACATTTTTAATTCTTTATGTCAAACAACAGAGATTAAGTCATTGGGACTCTGAAATTAAAGACCTATAGTCCTGTTGAAGACAGACAGGGATGCCCTCTTTCATCACTTCTATTCAACATGGCCATTGACATCCTGGCCAGAACAATTAGACAAAGGAAATAAAAAAAGGAATAGTAATTGGAAAAGAAGAGCTGAAAATATCCCTATTTGTCAACAACATGGTTCTATGTTAAGACAAAACAAACAAACAAAAAACACCATGACTTCTAGAACTCATAAACAAATTTAGCAAAGTAGCAGGATATAAAATTAATACCCATAAACAAATTTCATTTCTGTATACCAATGATGAGTCTGATGAAAGAGAAATTATTAGAAAAGATACCATTCACAATAGCCTTAGGGAGAAAAAATACTTGAGAATCAATCTAACAAAAGAGGTGAAAGACCTCTATAATGAAAACTATAGAACACTAAAGAAAGAAATTGAAGACCTTAGAAAATGAAAAGATCTCCCATGTTCTTATACTACCAAAAGTGCTATGCAAATTTAATGCAAGTCCTATTAAAATTCCAATGTTATTTTTCATAGAAATAGAAAAAGCAGTCATGAAATTCATTTGGAAAAATAAGAGACAAAACAATACTCAGCTTTCAAGAAAGGTGAAGTAGGAGGCATTACAATACCTAGATCTTAAATTTTACTACAGAGCTATAGTAATAAAAACAGCATGATATTGGCACCAAACCAGGCAAGAAAACCAATGGAACAGAATAGAAGGCACAGAGACAAGCCCACATGAATACAGTTACCTCATACTAGACAAAGGCACCAAAAACATACATTGGAGAAAAGATACCCTATTCAACAAATGGTGCTTGGAAAAAATAGAAATCCATATCTAGCAGGAGGGCATTAAACCAGAGACCTGTGCCTACTAGAAGAAAATGGAGGCCTGAATCTCTATCGTGTTGGCTTAGGAACTGACTTCCTCAACAAGATTCCCAAAAGTGCAAAAAGTAAAATTGAGAATCAATAAATGGAATGGTTTCAAACTAAAGCCTTTTCATAGCAAAAGAAACAATCAAGGATGTGAAGACAGCCTACAGAATGGGGAAAATATTTGCCACCTGTACCTCAAACAGAGCATTAACCTTCATGATATACAAAACTCAACAAACTTAATGCCAAAAGAACAAATAACCCAATCAGTAAATGGGTAAAGGAATGAACAGATGCTTCACAGAAGAAATGTGAACAGTTAACAAATATGTAAAGAATGTTCAACATCTCTAGCAACACGAGAAATGAAAATCAAAACTACAGAGATTCCATCTCACTTCAGTCAAGATGGCAATTATCAAGAATACAAGTAACAACAAATGTTGGTGAGGATGTGGGGAAAAGGGTACACTCATACATTGCTGGTGGAATCCCAGCAAATTGGTGCAACTACTCTGGAAAACAGTATGTAGATTCCTTAGAAAACTTGGAATGGAACCACCATTTGACTCAGTTATCCTACTCCTGGCATATACCCAACAGATTTAAATTCGGCATACTACAGTGATGCAGCTACATCAATGTTTGTAGAAGTTCAATTCACAATAGCTAAGGTATGGAACCAACCTAGGTGCCCTTCAGTAGATGAAAGGATAAAGAAAATGTGATACATATATACAAAGGAATATTACTCAGCCATAAAGAACAGAGTTATGGTATTTGCTTGTAAGGTGGATAAAACTGAATACTATTATGCCAAGTGAAATAAGAGAGTCCCCCAAAATCAAAGATCAAATTTTCTCTCTGATATGTGGATGCTAACCTACAATAAAGTGGGAGAGGGAAGAATAGAAGTTCATTGGATTAGACAAAGGGGAATAAAGGGAAGGGAGGGAGGATAAGAATAGGAAAGGCAGTAGAACGAATCAGGTGTAATTTTCCTATGTTCATATATGCATACATAAGCAGTGATACTCCACATTATTTAGCCACAAGAATGAGAGCCTAAGTAGAATAAGTTATACCCCATGTATGTACAAGATGTCAAAATAGGCTCTACTGTCATGTATATCTAAAAAGAACAGATAAAAAAGTACTATTGTTGCTCTAAAAAGATTAGTTTAAAATTATCTAATATTCAATATTTATTAGAACTGATAAGTATAGTCTCTTTGGCAGAGTCCAGTGATAGACAAATTGTCGTCACTGGAGCAACTGTGGTCTAGCTCTCTCCAAATTGGTAACTGACCAGGTTTTCTCTGCGTGGACCAAGCCTATATAACAGCTTAACAATTTGGAGAATAGGTTAATGAAGCTCACGTGCTAGTGCAAACTGCCCTGGGGGTGTGGGCATGCTTTTCTTAATATGTTCTTGCTTCCTTCTAAGTGCTCACCAGAAGCACCTCTATGACTATACTCCTACCACAAGTCTCAACTTTAGTCTCCACTCCTTGTTCAGTGTATCTTAATTCTCCCAGCCTCTATCCACTGTTCAACTGCAAGCTGCTTCTACATCTTTTAGGTTTTGTTACAAGCAGCACCCTATTTTCCTGTGCCAAAATTAATTTCAGTTCCCTACATAGCTGTAAAACATTAGTCAAATCTCGAATTCAAACAAGAGAACCTCATTCTCAGTGTGGAGGTCTGAAGTCTGAAATCGGGGTCAGCAGAGCACATCCCCTCCAGAGCAGCTTCGGGGAGAGTTGGTTCCTTGCCTCTGCTAGCTCCTGGTGGCTGCTGGTGTTAGGTGGGGGGCTTGGCTTGTGGGCTCATCACTACAATCTCTACCTGCATCTTCACAAATATTTCTCTAAGTGTCCCTCTGCTTCTTTGGGGACACTTATGATTAGATTAAAATAAACTCCCAAAGTTTATTGGATTAAAATAAACTCCAATAACTTAATCCCATCTGCAAAGACTGACCTTCCCTATAAGGTAACATGCAGATGTCAGGATAGAATCTGCTGTTTGCAGCCATTGATCAGCCAACACCCAAGCTAAAGGCACCTGGTGAATTAATGCAGCATGTGGTCTGCAAGTGAATTCTCTTGCTGCCAAGAGCATTATTGGAATAATTGACAAGATTTGAAAGGGATTTGAATTCTGAGCATGTAAGAGAATGTTTTCAGGAAATAATGAAATACTCATGGGTGCTGGTTCATTAGCTTGGGAACTTACTGGAAACATGATTCAAACATTGTCTTTACTTCCAACTTTTTTGTAAGTTCATGATTGTAAGGAAAAAAAAACAAGAACATCATAAAGAAGTAGATAGAGGAAAAGGAAGGGGAGGGGGTACAAACTGAGGACCTCCAGAGGAAGAAGTGAGGTCAAGTAGGAAGGGGAATTCAATAAAGTGTCAGAGCACCCTTTGCTCCCAAAGAAGATCAAGAAGCAATCTACTTTATGAGCCACATTGTAATGTAGGTGTGTACTCTCCTCCATTCCCACATTCTTTCTTCCTGGTAATTCTTTCTCGCCTCCCAATAGGAGACAAGAACATGCTTTGCTACCGTGACCTCAAGAGCAAGTCCTCAGGTAGATTTGCTCTCAGCCCTCCTTCTCTTCCAGATTTAACCATTAATTAAGATAGAAAGGGTACTGAATCACTCAGTAAGTGTTCTTGAATTTAAGCCTCCACGCAGCAATAATTGTTGAGATAAGGGAAATCAATTGTACTATTAGAACACAAAATGACTTATATTTTAGATTAGCTACTCCCCTTAGAAATGGAATGCAAATAATCAAGGTGTGCAATATACAGGTACCATACAGAAGGCAAATTTGCATCTGAAGAGTCTGAATTCACCCCTCCCCATGAAAGGCTTCTGTTTTTGTTTTTAATTAAAAAATGTATAAACATTGTTAGCCATCCACGCCAACTATCTTGAATACTAGTAATGAAAATAATGCTATGTATGGTTCAGCTTTAATGATCATATTTTAATTATAAAAATGTTTTAATTGCATGGTTGCTTTAATAACTATCATTTTTGCTGGGCTGTGACCCTTGAGGTCATCTTAGCTTTAGGACCTGGATTACTTTGACCTGCATACTGTCCACTTTACAAGCATCGGGGCAGCCCAGTGGTGCAGACAGAGCCAAGCGTTTCCTGCTCCTAAGTACATCTCTGGAGAGCAAAGGTACTCCATATTTCCTGTAGATGTCATCATGGAGTACAGGGAGTGCAGGACTTACCATGTAACATGGATTTTTTTTCATCCATTGAATGTTTACTGAATCCCAGTTACATGTCCAACACATTGGTCTCTTCGTTGGGGAAAGATAATTGTTCTCACATAAAATCTATATCTAGGAAGCTGTGTACTTGGTGTTGGTGTCTAACTCAAGATGCTGTGACTAAGGTGCAGAAGACACAAATCATAGATAAGGGTGAAAGACAGTGATAACCTGGGGGGATGGAGGACTTGGCATGAGTTCAGTTCTCTTTCACCTCCAAGGTCATCTCCAAGATCACTTGTAAGAAAGAATTAAAACTGTGCTGCCTTACTCCTGTGGGCTGCAGTAACAAGATGCCATAGACAACATAAATTTAGTTCTGCAGTTACGGAGAGTAGAAGGGTCCAAGACCAAGATGTCAGCAGAGCCTGTGTCTGGGGAGGGCCTTCTGCCTGGCTCTGCTCCTGCCACAGGACACGGATCCCAACATGACCCACCTCAGTACCTAATTATCTCCCAAAGAACCTTCTTTGTAATACCATCCTGTTGGGGGTTGGCGTTTCAACACATGCAACCTGGAGACACAGCATTCAGCCTGTAATGCCTGCTGACTTTGCCCTTCCCCAGCCATGATCCCTGGCCAGTCCACCACATGAGTTTAGCACCGAGGAGTCTTGAACTCACACCTCTGGGAGTGAAGAAAAGAAAGGCCAAGGTATGCCAGTGGGTTACATTATCCCAAGGGTCACTCTTTGGTTTTAAGATTAATGATGATCAACTTTTATAAAGGGAATTGCAGGTACATGGTGTTTATTTAAAAAAAAAGATGACGTGAAAGCTGGTGGGTAGTCACTCTGAGTAGGTGACACACGAAAAGTGACCTTCCCTGGTGCTCTGGGCTTAAGCACTCTCCACTGCCCTGCCCCCCACACACCTCTGCTCTTTGCCCCTCTCTCTGTCTTCTGCTCAGCTTAAGCTAGACTCCCTCCTGTTATGTGAGTAACTTCCAACATTTCAACTTCAATGATTAATTTGTGATGTGTGTGCATTTAACTTCCAGGTTTGCTGCTTGTAAGTCTAGGTCAGGAGCCTTAAAAAATGTAAAATAGCATAGTAATTACCTCAGTGCTTCATTTTCTTCCTAAAGAGGGAAAAGTTTGGACTAACTCTATAATTGGTGGGCACAAGTTGCTTAGCACTGTGTCTGGTGCTATGTTAGATGGAAAGAAGTGTCAGCCCTGTCAGATCTTGGCTTGTACAAACAAAAACAAGACAGTATGTAACAACTGAATTAAATATAATCAAGTATCAAAGTACAAAATGCTTTCAATGTAATGAGTATTTGGAAAGGGGAGGAAACCATTGCCTAGAGCTACCAAGGTATTGCGTCAGGGACCCAGAAGCCTTGAAGTGGGAGCACATCAGATCTAGAGGAAATCTCATCGGGCCTAAAGCAAAGCAGGGAGGAGGAGTGAGTCGATTCATGGAGGAGAAAGAACAGATACCTTTGCACCAGGCTAAGCTCTGTATGCCAACTCTGCCCTGCAGACAGAGAAGTCTAACTTTGATCTACTGAGAAATGCAGCCACAAAAACCCAGGGACAGGGAGGGGCGTGGAATCCTCCCCAAGGGGGAGAAGAGCAGCGAGGCTGAGGAGTGGGACCCGTGACGTTGGAAATGTTCAAAGACTACTAAGAATAAATGCCAAAGGAGTCAGAGCAATAGGTGGCACCCAACAGGCACTCGAGGAAAGCGCCAGCTGTCACAGAAGGACTCCAGGGACTGGAATGGCAGCAGAGGAAAGTTTGGAAATAACTGCCACTTGAGAAAGAAAGCAAGATCCATTTCAAAAGACTCATGAGGCCTCGGGAGGCTGGCTCTGAGTCCTCCAGCTGTGGTTACTTCCGAGGCTGAGGAAGGACGACAGTCCCAGGCTTGGCATCTTGATTTTCCTGTGGGAACAGTTAATTACTTTGAAGAAAGTGTAGTTCACCGCTTGATACTTCCAATTTGCAGTTCACAGCAATTTTGGGAGTGATCCTGAACTGGTCCACTTCTGATTCCAGTTCAACATTTTGAACCTATTCCAACATGAGTAACTGGTTTGAACTGCTTCATTGAGAAAATGACAAATATGGTTGGCTCTAGACTCAGAATTGGAGATCTGAGTGCAAATCTAGGTTCCTTTCTGCGTACACTGTCACTCAGCCCTTCGGAGCTCACTTTTATAAAATAGGCTAAAAGTTGCTGTTGCTGTTGACTTGGTGACGTCAATAGTCAACATCTGGGCCCTGCAGTTAAGTATTCAAAACATCTTCCCTTCCCTTTCCCTCAGTATGATGGGACTTGTCTTCTCCGAGATTTAACTCTATGCTTTTCAGGATGTAGCTGACTGAAGGAAGAGTTGGAGAGTAAAGTGAGAATGTGAAAACAACCCTTTTGTGGGGGGTGGGGGGGGGGTGCCGGAAGTGGTGTAAAATTACTTTGCCCTGGACAGGCTGGTGACCTCTCCAGCCAGTGTGAGAGATCCCACAGAAACGGTCTTCAGGAAGTACGTGCCTGCACATCTCTCAGGGACACTGAAGGCTTGTCGACACTTGTCAGTCAGCTTGTGCAGAGTCCATCCAGGCAAGAAAACGGCTTCTCTCCTGAGGGAAGGCCTGTTACAGACCACACAGGGCTCAGCAAACACATCCATTTTGACAAAATAAAACCGTGAACTAAAGTATCAATGGGAGAGAGAACTGATTTATTGAAGAAGCACTTCTCGAGGTCAGAAGGCACGTGCCTAGGAACAGGAAAACTTTCATCCCCAATCATGTAACTAGGGGAGTGCTTTGGGGCCTAGTCATTCACCAGTGGTCCACTTAAAGGAAATACCTGTGGTATCAGTTGAAAGTTAATGTGTGCGGGAGGGTGATACTCTTGGAAGGAAATAGAAACCTTGCTTCTATCTTTTATCCATACCATTAATAGAATAAAATTAACTAATTTCAGTGCAAACTCAGGAATTTTATTTAACCATCAGAAGAAACTTAAATGTCCTATGATAGACTTTACATTAACAGAAACTCTAAAAAGACTGAATACAAACTAACTTGACATTAATCAAACTTTTAATGTATCAATTTATTGCATATGTCAGTACAGAAAAATAGAAAGTATATCTTAAAAGAAATTAAAAAAAAATTTCCTTGCCATGGCTAGCACACAATGTACTATGACGTTCAAATCTGAGTTATAAAATTTTATTACTACTTCAAACAAAATATGGTAAATAATAAAAATATGATTTACATTATGAAATTAGACTCACTTTATCCTGAATATACTTCAGTATGTTGAAAACAATTTGAATTTCCAATATATGCTGTACTGACAGAAATTGTTATAAATTAAGTTCAACACACACCCATTACATTTGTATATATGGCACTTTTGTAAAAAAAAAAAAAAGTGTCGCTTAGTCTTATTTTTAAACTACATTTTTAAGATACAAAATATAAATGGAGGTATATTTGTGCCATTTGGCAAAAAAATGTGTTGACTGGAATTAGGATGATTATTTCTTTTGCCATACAAATGGACATATTATTTCTGATGAGCTAAGAGGAGGTGCATATGTGAGAATAAGAATAAACAGAAATATTTTTCATTTTCTACCTTATCATTTAAAAAATAGATGTCTGTGCTGTCATTTCCAGCTTTACCTGAGTGATATGAAAATACATGAATTTAAGAGATAATCCAAAAGTTACTTATGACTAAATTTTCCTTTCACAGCTTTTATTTTTTCCCCATAATTTTCAAATATAATAGGAAAAAGGGACAGGGGAATATTGGAGGATTTCAGGATCTTGATCATGACCTAAATGAAAGTGACTTCTGTGACATCCTTCTTCTAAAGTTCACCTTACCCTAGCCTCAAGGAGGGGAGGGCTCACTAACGTAAACCACTATTAGGCTGTCTGAGCTTACAAGATCATTTGTATAAAATATGGCCTTCAAAGTTAATTGCCAAACCTATTCTGACCCAAGCCAATGGTGGCAAGAGATGAATAGGTGAGCATCAGAGGGCATAAACTCTCAGCAGTGATGACTGCAATATGGTCATTCCAGTGACTATTACCAGAGCCGTAATGTGTCTACAGAATTCAGAAAAGCATTTAAAGAAAATAAAAATTTAGTCAAAAACCTTTTGCAAAAACTTAAGGTAGTGGCAATGTGAACTGTCCACTTTGTCATTAGAACTGCTTTGCATTCAAATGTGGTTTTGCAGTTTTCAGTTCCTTAGTTTGCAGTGTATTTTTTTTTTTTTTTTTTTGGTATTGGTGATTGAACTCAGGGGCACTCAACCACTGAGCCACATCCCTAGCCCTATTTTGAATTTTATTTAGTGACAGGGTCTCTCACTGAGTTGCTGAGTGCCTCACTTTTGCTGAGGCTGGCTTTGAACTCGTAATCCTCCTGCCTCAGCCTCCAGAGCTGCTGGGATTGCAGGTGTGTGCCACCACGCCTGGCTGCAGTGTATTTTCAGGATTTGTTTTTTAACCAATTTTTGCCTGATTTTTCTTTTCTTTTGCAAGGGAGAGGGTTAACAGGGATTGAACCCAAGGGCACTTAACTGCTGGGCTCCATCCCCAGCCCTTTAAAAAATTTTTAAATTTGGCCTGGGGATGTGGCTCATGCGGTAGCGCACTCGCCTGGCATGTGCGGGCATCACCCCATAAAAATAAAGATGTTGTGTCCACCGAAAACTAAAAAATATATTAAAAAATATTCTAAAAAAATTTTTGAGACAGGGTCTTCTTAAGTTGCTTAGTTGCCTTGGAAGTTATTGAAGCTGGCTTTGAACCTGCAATCCTCCTGCCTCGGCCTCCAGACTTGCTGGGATTATAGGGCCCTAATAATTTTTTTTCTTTTTCTTAAAAAATATTTTTAGTTGTAGATAGCTACGATACTTTTTTTATTTTTATGTGGTACTGAGGATTGAACCCAGTGCTTCATATGTGCTAGGCAAGTGCTCCACCACTAAGCTACAACCCCAGCCCAGGGTCCTAATAATCTTTAAAATAATAAATTTGATTTTTATTTCTAAATAAGTTTTATCTCTCCATACTTAAGATCATTTTAGTATTTCCAAATTTTTAGTTTAATAACTTAAAAGGGCAGCTAGGTAATTCACAAATGAATTTTATGAATGAGCCAGAAATGAACACACAAGATAATCTTACTTCATTTCCTTCAGAGATGGGGCCAAAACAAAGGCATGGCTCATGTACAAGTCACATTTTACTAAGACCAAGTGTTTCGACTACAATTTAGAAATTTTTTAAAAAATAATGCTTTGTGGACCCCTAGAAACACGAGCTTATCTTCCACCCCTTTCCACACAAGCAAGTGGCCTTGAATACAGAAGCTGGTACAGACAGACAGTACAACCCCACGTGGCCCTGCCCCTCACTGGAGAGAGGCTCTTTAGGAAGAGACAGGGCAGGAATGGTACACGAGAGCTCCGTAACATCTTACGTCCTGGCTTAGAAACCCAGGAGGATTATAAACCTGAAGTATACCCCCCCCCAAAAAAAAGGCAAAATAAAAAAGCACTGATGAAGAAAACCTGACACTTCATCAGCATGTTTCCAACCGAGTCAATCAGCTCCTCCACAGTGCAGCTGAGGGATTATTACATGAATACGCAACAGCAGAGTGCCCAGGAAACCTTAAAGATACAGGCAGAGCTGTGCCATGAGAGCTCAGGTCCAAAGACGGACATTTTAATTTTCTCTTTCCAATACATTCCTACTCAGGAATGCTACTGTACATAGCAGGATTTACAAGATGAAAGGCAGCCTGCAATTGTGGAGAATTGACACAAAATACACCTCCCGTAATATGTGCTACCAACTTTCAAAAGCAAGACTTCTTATAATTAAGAATGTATAGAAACACATTATTCTTAGAAATCATATTTGCTATTATTTATCTTTTCTAAATCCTAGCATAAAGTCAATGATAAGAATGCTATTTAGCCCTATTTCCATGGAATATGTCTTTAAATTACAGTCAAGATTATTGACTCATTGTTTCTCTGCTCTAGCTGCTTTGTAGAAAGCAAAATATTCAAAATGTGTTCAAACTGGCATCACAATGCATGGAGCTCAGTTACAGTTAACTTTTAAGGACTTCTTGGAACAATCTGGCACAATTCTGTCTCACAGCTTATATATTTAATTAAGGTAAATCTTTTAAGTTTCAAGGGACTTAAGAAAAATCTCCCCTACTTTTCTACGTGTCTACACACGGCTCCCTGCGTAAGCCATTCAATTGTGACACATGGTATCAGGCTGCTTCACAGAGCTCTAATTCCTCATGCTCACCTGTCCTCACGTACGAAATTTAAAACTAAATTCCCCAAACTGTCTTTTGATACAGTTCTCTTTGACAGCAACTGGAATATTAAGTCAAGAACCTAGGTGTTTTTGCTTTTGCTTTATATTTTTTTTTATTTTCAAAAACTCTAATAAATGATCATAACCCTTTGGGGTTAGGTGTATCCTAGGTCCTGGGGCTTAAATATCCAATATGGAATTATGTAAAATGGTATGTACAATCATGTAATAGGACTTCCTAATTTAATTCTTAAGCAAGTTCTAATCTTCGCTATGGGACTGGTATTCGTGGTTCAGCTTAAGACTTACAAAATTGACAGAAGCTAAAATTCTCTTTGCCACCAAAATTACAAATATTAAAAAGTTCAAATATGCACAGAAAGCTGCAGTAAGACTCTAAATTTCTATCTGCATGCCATGATCCAGACTGTACCTAACAAAAACACGGTACATTTATATTGGAAAACAGGGTCCCATTTATTTGTAAGAAAAAGCTGGATCTCAGCGTCCACCAGAGCAAAGGTCAATGGCAACCTGCACACAGGCCTCAGTTCCACTTCTTGCCAGAAACAAAATAGAATTTACATAAAAATAGATATAACCCAGATAACCATATACACCAGTATATGGCCAGTGCTATTTACATTAAAAATGTTGCATTGCATAAGTCAAGGAATAAAATACCATCATGCATTTCATTTTAACTTTTAAGGTGAAAAATGCAGTTATAGAATTAAGTTTTCTTACCATGATTGTCCCAATATTTACTACATGAATTGCATCCAAAGGTTTCTTGCTCATGTGTCTCCTTTCATTCATTGCCAGCTATTAGCCTAAATGTGACACAGATTATATGTCACTTAAGCAACAAGAAACTTTTGAATAACCTCTATTATACTGATGTACTAAACTAAAGTTATGGATATATAACCACATTGAAAGTTTTGATGAACATGTGTCAAATAATCCCAATAATTACAGTTCTTCAAATGTAAAAAACCATTTGGATCATCATAAAGGTACACTGAGGTCCTTTCAAAGTTTAATGTCATTCTTCAGACAAGTACAGACGTAACACACTTCTAAGAAAGGAACATTCTTTATCATTCTGCACAAATTAAAATA
Source organism: Urocitellus parryii (assembly GCF_045843805.1). Lineage (NCBI taxonomy): Eukaryota > Metazoa > Chordata > Mammalia > Rodentia > Sciuridae > Urocitellus > Urocitellus parryii. The sequence goes on from NC_135532.1 coordinate 4,245,639, forward strand.
CAATGCATTAATCAAAAAGGGGAGCATCATATAATTGTTACACTAGATGACGTTTTTGTCATTTCTTCAGGAGAATGACTCTTTATCACTTCTTTGATGAACTGTTCCAGTGCAGGGAAGTAGCCCTGGCACTGCCACGTGTCGTTATGAGTTCCATCTGGAAAAATGGCTAGCCTCTTAGTCCGAGAGGGGGAGAGTTCATAAAGCTGCTTCATCATTACTGGTGGAATTAGTTGGTCGGAGAGTCCAGAGATGAAAAGTGAAGGCATTCTGCACTGAGAGATTTTTCGGTAGGACAAAAATTTATTTTTGTAGCACCATAAAGGAAGGTAACGCATTGGAAAGAATGAAAATAAAGTGCTGGCCATATGCGGTATGCTTAAAAATGTGTTCTCCACCATAATGGCTGAAATCCTATGTGAATTTTCAGAAGCCAAATGAATGGCCACTGCTCCTCCCAAGGAACGGCCAAAAAGAAAAATTTTTGTCTTATCAAGGTCAGGTCTAGTCATCACGTAGTCTAACACAGCTTCGGAATCTAAATAGAGCCCTTCTTCACTTGCTTCTCCTTCGCTTTTTCCATATCCTCGATAATCAACAAGCAAAAGATTAACTTTGAGGTTAACCAACATAAGCAATGCATTTGGTAACCTGTGACCTATGTTGCCTGCATTCCCATGAAAATAAATTATAGTTGGGGAATAGGGTGAATTGTCTCCAGTGTATCTTATTAAAATAAGATTTAGACGGACTCCATCTTTGGTTCTGATGAAAATGTTCTCATGTGGAATACCAGTGGGCATGGGAACATAAAGGCGTGAAGAGGACGGCTGTTCTGGGAAATAAAGCAATACATCCTGGAATTTATAGAGAATACCTGCTATTGATATGAAAATTAACAAAAGTAAGATAATGCCTCCATACAGATGAAAAGTCACTATTAAAGGTAAAAGAGAAATACGACAGAGAGCCCAAGACCACGAAGCCAAGGCTATTAGCCATCTTTCAACGAAGTTCCACAGCATCCAGGACTTTTCCATTGTAGCTCTCCGTAAGTATCCTAGAGAGAAAGATAAAGGATATCAATAATTCACCATATACCCATTACTTTTAAAGATCTGTGAAATAATGCAGTTAGTATCCTTGGGAGCCTACATGACGCCACAAGAAACAAGCTGCTGTAATTCTCATTGCCCCACTCCTTCACAACAATCTCCAATCTAATGTACCCTTCAGAGGTATACTTATGAAATGCAAATATTCACTGAAATTATTCAGTTTTTAAAAAGTGCTTACTTACTGCTAAGTACCTTCATTCATGTGTTTTCAATGATGTGACAGGAAAATGATGACGCCATTCCCAATTTTACAAAGAGGAGATGGAGTTCAAGGGCTGAAGTGTATGTGGCCATAGTCCCACCTCTACAGGCAAAGGAGCGAAGAAGCAAAGATGCACGACCCCAAAGCTCACGGCACGTCAGCTGCTAAGCTATGTCCATCTAGGGCAAGTTCTGCTAAAGAGGTAACTACCCGATTCTAACCCTGCCAAACCAAGCCAATAGAGTTTATTTTCAATATCCTTTTATATTTAAAATTATAAGTAAACCAGGGTAAAAAAACAAAAAAAACCCCAAATATTTCCTTCTACCTGAAGGTTTTTAGTTAATACAATACTAGAATATTGATCAATTTTAAGATTATTTTTGAGAAAAAGTTTAATGTCTTTCACACTAAACATAAGTTTAAGATTGCCAGTGTTTTGCGAGGTACAGGATCTCCTACAAAACACTTGTAGAAGGTTCATGATAAGGTGTTACCACTGATCGCTATAACATATTTTAATACCAATAAACACGTGGGGGGATAATGTGGAACAAATGCACAGTAATTCTCTTAAGAACCAGAGGCAAACAAAAAAAAAATGAGAAAAACTTTAAAATATTACTGCAGCATATAACACACATAAAAAAGTAAGAAGCTATCAGTTTTCTTTGTTACAAAACAGTAGTCTACACAAGCTATCTTAACCTGCCTGGAGTTCTTTTTGCCATTTTATCAGGTTTCTCAGGTAATATTTATCTACTTAGGCTTATTTACTAAACTTTTGAAAACACTTAATCTCCCTTTATACTTTATTATACCACAATAAAGAAATTGCACTTATCTTCAATAAATAATTGTTATTGATTTTTAAAAACTCATTGTGTGCCATGAGCAAAAAAAAGCATTTCAGTACATATGAAATTTAAAACTGAAAGATCATCATAAAATCAAGTTACATTGGTTATTAAGACAATGAGTTGAATGGTTTAAAGAACTTGATTTTCACTATTATTTCACTCAACAGACTTTCGTATTAGAATTCTTATTAAAATGAATCTTTCTAAACCCACAAGTGGAACTTTTCTGGATTCAGAGAAACCAACACTGCCACCCAGTTGCAGGAAGTTTTATTACAAGGGGTACCTCCTGCAATCTATAAAGTCCAAGATTAAAAACTTATAAGCAATGCCCAAATGCTGCTGGTATTAAACCTGCCTACAATTAGATTCAAAGATGTAATAGACTGAATAATAAGCCTCCTGTGCTGAACTGAACTGTTTTAATGATCTGCCAAGCTATTCATCAGCAGATTGGGCAGAGCTAATTTACACAACTTATCTGGGCACTTCAACGTCCCTTATAACAGTTACTTCATTTTATCTTTTAAAGTGTAAGTGATATCTGAACGATTTTGTGCTTAAAAGTTTCATTAGGGATATCTAAAAACAAACTTCATACACAAAAATAAAATAATTTTAATTTTGGCACAATGATTTGAATTAAAATGTCTGGGATAATTTGTGTTTGTGTGTATGTTAAAGTCCTACAATGTATCATAAGATACTATTTGTTTCTTTCCAGGCATAGTGGCACACAACTGTAACCTTAGCAATTTAGGAAAGAGGTGATCTTAAATTCAAGGCCAGCTTCAGTAACTTACTGAGACCCTGTCTGAAAATAAAAAGGGCTGGGTACAGATCAGCAGTTGAGTGCCTTAATACCCGCCATTGCCCCCATCCCCCCAAAAAGCTACGGTAAAAAATGTCAAATTTTTACTATTTTTTCTACAGCTAAACAAAAAAGTCATTTGTGAATTTATGACAGAGGTATCAAAATGAGTGATTCAAACATAATTTATTTGGTGATATAGTAGGTAATGGCATATTGACATTACATCACCCTTAAAATCTGTGAATAACTTTACTTATCACCCATTTCCAATCTGAATGTTCAAGAGTGAAAATTTTTAAAATGCCTGCATATAAGGTTAGTAACAAAGTAATAAAAACATTTATAAATGCTATAGCTATGTTTCTCTTCTTTGCTTCTGTGATGAGCATTTCTGGCTTTACTGCTCCTGTCTGTTCTGTTCAAATCAATAATACCAGAATTTAGTGAGTAATAAGACAAGGAAGATACAGAAATATGAGGAACACATTATCTGGATAATCAGGGATGGGGGGCCTTGGCTTTCAAATCAAAGTTTTAAATAGTCAGGTAACAACACCACAAATATAAAGCTCTAAATAAGTGGAAAAAGCATGTTTTTTTTTAAAAAAATTGTAGTTGTAGATGAACAGAATATCTTCATTTGGTTTTTATTTTTATGTGGTGCTGAGGATTGAACCCAGTGCCTCATGCATGCTAGGCAAGTGCTCTGCCACTGAGCTACAGCCCCAGCCCGATAAAGCATATTTTGAAATTTAAAATACATTTACATCTGTTTAGATAAAAATCTATAGTTAAATTTTTCAGCTACTAAATTTTCAAAAGTTGTTTTTTCTAGCCTTTTTAATGTCTAATTTCAGTAAACAATACTGACTTTAAATCTTTAAGGCCAGGAACTGTTTCCCTTTTCACTACTGTATCCCTAAATGACTACAAATACTCAAGATCAAAATGTTTCATGCATGAATAACCTAATAACTTATCTGAACTATTAGATTTCCAAGAAAACACAGTAATATTCTAAGCCACAGGTATGTTTAAGACTGGATGTCAGGAACAAATGGCACATTTGGTTAAGTCTTTTATTGTTTAGGAATAAGAAATTTGGGGGTTTTCCACAAAATGTTCCAGAAAGGTCACTCCAAGTGACTCGGAATGAACACCAAAACTTACAGTAGAAGTGGCCTCCACAGCAGGAATCCACTCTGAGGGCATGTGTCCTCTGACACGCTGCCACTGCAGGTGGGTCAGACTCACGGCTTGCGCTGTTTTCCTCACGCCATTTTTGTCCGTTTCTCCTCCCTACTCTGAATCATATTTATACCTTGAAGATGCTATTCGAGGAACTGGATCAAGCACACTTCATATCAGGAAGGTTTTTTATTTACTAAACTAGCTGAAACCATGGCAAAGCACAATGACCAGCACCATGTGTTAAGGGCCAACAACAGCCTTTCCTAGACTCGGCGTTCTGATGCCATGGACATGAACGGACATGAACAGACTGCACAGGGGCCGCAGCCTACATGGTGTGGGCCTGCTGTATTTTGTTAATAAATTATAGTGAAGGGTTAACAAAACCTTTCTCCTTTCCCATATAAAAATTGGCCTTTGGTTAACCCTTCGGCAGTTTCCCTGGAAACGTAATAAAGGTGAGATATCAGCTGTGTTTCTAAGCAACATTGTTTGTGGTTAAAAAAAAAAAAAAAAAAAAAGACTCCTACTGGTGAGCGCTTGTGGATGACAAAGACAGAGCCCCCAACCACACTGAAAGCTTAAACAGGGGTTTCTCTGAATGGAACATGATTTGTAATTGCCTTATCCTTTACTGACTCCTAGATGCAATATCTATGTGTTACAGAGGATGCTATTTCCTGATAAGCATGAAGCAGCTAAGTAAGGTCAGACCCACATCCATCCATGTGTTATCTTGCCACCAGATCTGAGCTATCACCTGGGAAACGCACACTTGATGGTAGCTGACATGCTGGCGTGTTAGCCCTTATCTTCCAACAAAGCAGAGGCTGAGGCTCACTATAATATTTGGATCTTGTGAATTGAGTGTCCAGTTGATCCCAAGACTTGATTATGCAGGATAAATGAGGTAATTGGTTGTCCTTTAAAGTCCTGTGTGGCAAAGCATCTATGAAATGTGTCATTGGAAGAGAATTATTTGACAAGCTCTGTTGCATACTAAAATGTATTCACTGGTAATACTTTAGCCTCATATACAATCAAAAGAAATCATGACTTTAATATGGTCAGAGTTAAATCAGAGTTTTTACCGAGTAGAAGGGTTGCACAGTGGGAAGAAACGCCAGACCTGTTCTCTGAAGACCACATGACAGTCAGCCTATCACCTCTCCACTTCCACCCATCTGTACAGCTATGTAATTTTAACCTTACCCCTGCATCTTAAACAGCTGACTGATCCCCATTTCTCAATTCTGCCTTTGCCCTGTTATCAGATCTTATCTCACATGTCAAACATCTCTAAAACCCATTAATATGTGGCTTTAACAACTCCCAGTTAACTCCTTCACCACTTGCTGAGAACCCAAGAAGCAAGCTCTTACCATGAATCTCAGAGTAAAGCTCACTTACTGCTGTATCTGAAGGATGTTTCTCTGTCCATGCTGCAAGACGCTGACCTCCAACTGGTGATCACTGTCGACTCTTCCTCCAGCATCAATATGCTCCCATTCCTACCTCTCTCTAACCTATCCCCCTAGACACTGGCATTTCCCAAGGTCCGTCCTTTCAGGTTCCTTTTACTGTTTGGATCTGGATTGTACCCACAAGTCTAATGTGTTCAAGGCTTGGCTGCCAAATTGTAGTGCTACAGGGAAGTAGTGGAAACTTTAGAAGGCAGGGACAACAGGAAGGGAGGTCACAGGAGATGGCCTGGAAGGGGACACTGGGACCTGACGGGCCTTTCTCATTCCTTGCTTGCCATTCAGCATCAGGTGGGCGATCTCCTCCACCATGTGCTCTGGGTCATCACATACTGCCCCTCCACAGCCCAAGCAATGGGAACAAGCGACAATGGACTAAAACCTCTGGAACTTTAAGCCCCAAATAAATCTTTATTTAAGGTTATTCCCTCAGTTATTTTGGTTCAGGTAAAGAAGGCTAACTAACGCACTGGACTTTTCACTCAGGGACTTCACTTTCTCGTGATTTCAATTATCACACCTGTGTGTGAGTGAATCCCAGTCTCTTCATCTGCAACCTCAATTTATTTCTGAAGTATCTGACACTTCATTGACATCTCAAACTTCTCCAAACAACTCTTCCTCCCAGCCGGAGTTCTGTATGCATTATATTAATTATGAACAAAAAAACAGCCTATAAGCAACTATGTCTAAAGAACAAATTCAATGAGTAAAGATATATACACAAAGAATTGTGTTCGTGTCAAAAGTCACTACATATGTATTACAGAAGCAAAAAACAAGTATCTTATTATAATATTACTGATATTATATTAGAATGAAAAAACCATAGAAATAATTTTGGTGCTTTCTAACGGATGTGTTTTGAGGGATCCTACTGATATCTGGCACCTCTCAAAAAATCTATTGAGGCGTAACTGATCTTTATTATAATGCACAGGCAAACAGATACGATTATGATTCCTTCCCCCTTAATAGTTCTGACGTATGGAACTTAAGTATCAGTGACATCCTATGTACGGTGCAGGAATTCTGATCATCATGTACCTTATAGAGGTGGTGATGGTCCCCTTGTGAATTTTATGGTCCTGATTAACTTGGTATGGTTAACTGAAATGCTCTGTATGCTTTCTGTCTTTAAATTCAAGTTTGGGTGGACAGTAACCCATACAAGACTGTGAATAAAAATAAAAATGTCACCATGTGGCCAGAAGTGCTAGCTGAATGAGAAGTCTACTATAATGGCCACAGTTGTCTGACCTCCAGTGATAACCTCATGTGCTCATGCTCCTTCATGTTCTTGAAGATCACAAATGGCTCCATTTGAAAGAAAAAACATTTATGTTACTATTCTATAAACGGGTGCTTAAAAAAATAAAGCTGAAAACTGAATTTATGACCAACCCTATATTCTGAGTACTCAGAATACCACTGTGTGCCCCCAAGGAGCTGTCAAATCTGGTCTGGACCACTGGAAAATCCTACAAATGGCTTCCCAGTCTCTTCCCAAGCAATGGCCATCAGGTCCCAATACATCCTACTACACTATGTAAAGATAAACGGCAATGCCACAAGTAACATGTGCGAATAACTGCTGTGCTGATCAGAGTGTGTGGATAGTGTAGGCTATTTACAATGATAAATGCATTTCAGTCCTTACGCTCACATAGTTCAGGGTCCGCCAAATAATTCTCAACTCCTGAGCCACTCAGGAGACACACACATATAAACAAGACTGTATGTCTAACACAGGTTCATTCAGTTACAGAGGAGACAAAAATCAAAGAAAGATCACAACTGTCCTGAAAACAGCATAAGAAAATAAAAACCTTCACAATACCATCTACCTGGATCTCAAAAGCTTGTTTACTTACAGACACCAAGCGAAAACTTCTGCTTTGTTTGGTTCTTAAGTTTGTCTGACTCCAGCGTTCAGAATCTTACTTTTTCTATCAAGCAGCTGTCTGTTATTTATTTTTAATCACTCTGCACAACTATTCTAAATACTGCTAGCTCTTTTGAATAATCTAAATAAATACTTGGAAAAGAGAGGACATTAGAGCAATTAAACTTGGTGAACTTTAAATGTTCCTATTAAATCCAAAATCTTTCTATGCTAGTGCTTCTCAAGGTCACTACAGACCCCTAGATGTCCTCAAGACACACTGTTGGGCCTCACAAGCTCAGAATTAAGCTCCTAATAACACTAAGACGTTCTTTACCTAGTGACTGACATCTCCACTAACAGTATACAAACAATGATGGGTAAAGTTGCCAATGCCTTGGCAGGAATCAAAGTAGTGGTGCTAATGCGTAGAATTATCACCCTAAGCTCATAGTAAAGAAGAGGGGGAAAAGTTCATTTCACTGAAGAATGGCACCAAAGAAGCAATAAGTTATTCATTTATTTGTATCTCAACCAATGAGTACAGTTTTCCAGCATGCTGTGTGACGTGTGTCGCAAAATGGCAAGCACACAGGAAGCACCTGTGCTGTATACTGAAGTACAACTGAACTGTAAGCTGCGCTGGCTGCTTTTTTTAGGTGGCAATATTTTCATTTGGAAACTCAACTGACAAACCAATTATTCAGACTTAGGTGTTTGGCAGACACCTTCTGGAAACAGAAGCATGTTTCCAACTGCTCCCCAACACTTCCTTACTTTTCTAATGCCACTGTGGTGGTGGTGTTGACAAATGTGAATTCTGAATCTACTAAACATGCCACTATTTGGAAGAATCTGTCTTAACCAACAATATAGCCTAAATGACCAATGAATGTCACAAATTTAGACATGAGTAAACATTTGTTGGAGGATAAACCAACAGATTCTAATACATCAAAACAAACACTATTCGATGCAGGTTCCAGAAGCCACTATGTAACTGACCTTAAGGACCCAACTCTTGTGAGTGTTGGAGTAGCACCAAAGAACATTCACGATTCCTGAGAAAATCATTACAATATTTACAACCTGGCATGAGCCTGATTTTGGCCATGTTTCACCTCAAGGATCCTGAATGCAGAAACAAGAGAATCTGTCTTCTATTAAGCAGACATTAAAAATTATTTTAGAAAATGGTAAACGATGTCATAATCCTTTTGTCATTATAGTTGTTTTACATGAAACAAATATCACTTATGTTAACATGTAATAGACTTAGAAACTCCCAGTTATAATTTTTAACACTTATTTTTTAAAATAAAGGGGTCCTGAAACCAAAGGTTTGAGACCTGTACTGTACCTTCTAACTGCTTAACTTTATTGCCTTCCCTCCAAGAAACTTGCTTCCTTTAAATTATGAATGACACAGTATGTTTATTTAAATTCTTTGTGCCTTATATCATAAATTATAAACTTAAAGTTCTTTACCCAATAATGTTTTAATAAAAATTGAAGACCAACAAGACATGTTTCAATAATCATTGCCTTAATAACTAGGAGAGTAAAAGGGACAAATCTACCATTCTATTGACCAAAAACTTTTTAAGACAAATTATATTTTAATGAAGGTCAGAACAATAAAACTCTAATTATTCAAATTATGTTTTAATTGCAGAAGTGAACAACATATTGCAAATATATATTTTGACTTGCTGATTCCACCAATGGCAAAAGAACTTTGAAAGCTACAAATGTTTTATGTGAATGAGTTCCCAAAAAGCAATTTTGCTATAAGACTAAACAATTATAAATAGAATTAGAAAGTCCTAATTCACAAATACACAATTATGTTTTAAGGTCCTTCAGTTGGCCTTAAAATTGATAATTTTAGACATTTGTCTAAAAATAAAAATTGTTTACACATAAAAATGCACATCACTGACAAGGCAATGGTGCAGGTTCAAGTGAAGAATGCAAAGAGGAGAAAGTCAGTTCATGGGTCACTCTGACACCCACATCACAAGGATAGCAAGGACCTCATGGAGCTCCCTGATGACTCTAGGGCAATTCACAGCTTCCAATCACAATCGCATGATAAGCAACACAGAACTGATTCAGCATTCCTACATCAATGTATCTTCTCTCCTGATAATCACTGGAAAGGTAAGAAACCGTGCCAGCTGCCTAGCTGAAATGGAAACACAAATAGCTGCTATCAGGGTGTTGGAGACACCACAGAATGAATTATCTATTTCCCTAATGGTTACCCACATGCCATCAATAATGAAAATGTGTGTATTAATAGTCCTATGGGACAAATGAACAGTAACCGTCTAAGGAGGTGGTGGAGGTCAACTGAGTGGTTTAGAGAGCATTATGTACCTGCAAAAGTAGATACCTCAAAAATCATACTACGTAGCAACTTAGTAACATTTTGTGGTTGCTCTCTTCTGAGGAAAACTAAAATGTCAGATTTTGTTACTAAGCAAAGCATTCATAATTTGTTCTGAGATTATAATATCTGCAAGTAGGAAGATGGTAAGCAATAAGAAAAACCACAAGTCTCTAAATGTAAATACTGACGTTATGTTAGGTTGATAGTGAAATTCAGGAATTCTGCAACTTATAAATGGGTAGTGTTTTAAAATTTAATCTATGAACTAGAGGGATAAGCCTTGGAATTTATTTTTTTCATATGAAACCAATGCTACAAAAAAAAACCTGGATTCTCTGGCTAGCTTGTAAATGCATGCACTTCACATCCTGGAAATACTATACCCTTACAAGGGATTTCAGCAGAATGTACTATTTTAGGAGTTAAGACCTTTATGAAACAACAACATAAAATGTAATAATGTCTCATGAAGTCTGTCATTTGAAGAAAAATCCTTAATTGAAAGAAAAAGAACTAAAATGTTTTTAAAAATCTACTCCAAAATAGGGTATTTACAGGCTCCAACTTTTAGTCAACTAAACAAGAACTGGAACTTGGAATCTCTGAGTAATGGTTCAATGAGTTCTAAATTTATGAAAACAGAGAAATAGAAATAAATTCTCCGGAGATAAGTGACAACAGAGGTACAACCAGAAAAAAATATGAGGTCCAACAGTTTCCTGTGCCTACACAACGTCATATTGTTGGCCCAGGACGACTGAGTTGAGTAAATCCTCCTACTCGGACAACAAGGGGACTATAGCATACCTGGAAAGAGAGCTGTGAGCCCAGCGCTCCCTGAAGGCACAAGGTGCAGAAGCTGGCTTGTCCTCATGGTTCCACACAGACTATCAGGAGTGTGCAGTGGAAGGAGTGGGTGTTTTGGGGTGTGGTCTGTCAATAGCTAGGTAACTTTTGCCAACTCAATTTAAATATGTGTTTTTTTGTATGTAAAAGGAAGATGAAACAGAATCTAAGTCAAATACTGCTGAGATCAAATATAATAGTGTTAATAAATGCAGCTACTTCTATTTAAACAAATTTAAACCATTTTATTACCTACTAGAGCTGCGTAAGTAAAAGTACGCAGAACTAGGAGTCCAGCTAGATTTGGATTTAATACTGGAAATGACTCGTTGAAGACTGTGCCACCTGCACACAGAGAATAAGACAATGCCTCATTTTTCTGTCAAAATCGGCTCAGGTGGTAGATTCTCTAGCTCTCCTTGGGCCACTACTGCCAACATTCTCCATTCTGCAGGTGGTGTAAACTCTGATGGTGAGACTTACAGCTGGTGTGAGCAGGTTTATTATAACTATGTGAGTTCCTTGCTGACAGAGACTTCATCCTGCTGAACTCTGCAGCAGACATTGCTAGGTACTAAAAATACACAGTGAGCCCCTACTAACAGTGATTGACTGGTTGATGAGCTAAGTAGGATAACATGACACAAAACATCAGAAGGACACATTCTACTCTCATGCAGTAGAAGGAAATTCAGTATTTTAGTCAAAGATGTGACCAATCTAAGCATGCAGAAAAATAACTTAATAATCTACGACAAAAGGGAGGAGGATCGATGAAAACCAAGCATGAAAACTTGGATCCCGCACTCGCCTTTCTCTTCGGTCGCTATTACTTAGGACGCACAGGTCAAGAGCTGCTGAACGGAAAGACTTGTTTCTGGTCCTTATCTTGGCCAATCACACTAGTCTGCACTTTGCTTAAGATGAACGATGACAGACATTTACAGGAAAAGTGGCTTCCCTGTGTGGGCTGCCCCCAGATTTCTTAGAAGCCCCAGAACTTCTTGCAGAGGCACTGGCAGGCGGAGCTCGTGGCCGACGGCGGGGGAGCACACCTGCGCCGCGACCTGGCGGCGCTGGGGGAGCCCTCTGCGCTCCGGCGCGGGCGGGCGCCGGGCGGGCGAGTCCAGGGTCCGGCGTGCGCACGTCCCGGCCCTGAGCCGACGGCGGGGGCCTGCGCCGCCCGCGCCGCGGTCCCGCTGCACTTACTCAGGCTTGCTGGCAGGTTGCGAGGTCGGCCGCGGGCACGAAATCGGGCGCCGCGCAGCAGCGTCGCTCCGCGCCGCTTCCGTCGCTCCTCATCCTCCTCCTCCAGCCGAAGGGCGGCCGCCGTCGCCACGGTCTAGCCCGGAGATCCAGCGGCGCGGCTCTTGGCGGCTCCACTTCCGGCCAGCGCTCGAGTGTCGCCGGCAAATGTCCCCGCCGGCTCCCACATAACCTGCTCTCCGCCGTCCTCCCGGGTGGGAACCGGGCCGCCCTTCCGAGCATGCGCGGAAACCGCGGGCCGAGAGGCTCACGACGGTGGCCGACAGGGTAATTATACCTCAGCGCCTCCTTGCGGCCAAGGTTGCGTGGCTAACGCTCGTGCGTCTCATAACCCTGGGCCTCGCGAAAGGCGCTCGCGATCACTACTCTCCCCCGGGCCTCACCCCGCAAAAGCCCATCAGACCTTGACCCCGGGGACTCCACGACATCGCCTTTCTTTGTTTTGACAAAGAAATCCTGTCTGCCCGTGGGGTTGTTAGGGTCCCCCTTCTGACCCCACGAGTGGAGTGGCAGGGCAGAGGCAGGCCTGAATCCTGCACACTGGGAGGGTTCTTCAAAGGAAAAGAGGATTTATTTTTTCCAAGTTCCATAAAGCACAAGCCTGCGGGAACGTGTTAGGTCGTGTAGGTCATTGCTTCAGGTGGACCAGCATTGCACCCTTGCAAGGAGCTGGTTTACCCGGTTTACCCCATCTGCCTCGCTTTACCCCAGGGCCAGTCCCATTCTGTAAGCTCTATTTTATATATAAAGAGGAAATCTCCTAAGTTGTTGTTTTTGTTACGCAACTGGGGCCTTCCAAGAAACTGAGGCGACACAAAGACACCCCCCAATACCCCCATTCAAATCCCGATTCTTGCGACCAAATCAGATTTTAGACCTGTTGACGGGAGTAACAGGAATGGGGAAGGCCACACTCAAAGGAGGGAGTGGGTCCTCTCAGATGAGAGAGGGATGCCCTGCTTCTCCTGCACCTCAGATTTGGAAATCCCTGCGAAATTTCCAGAGAATCCCACCTGAGGTCCACCTCTTGACTTTTGACAGCAGAGGGACATAAGACTCCCAAGTTACTGTCATAGTAACTCTAGGTCACCTTGGCCCGTGCTGACTCCAGTTGGATTCTTAACCATACATTCTTACAGATTTTATGGTTAAGAGGAACTACCCTTTCTCCCAGTTTCAGGATCCAGTCACAAAAGACTCCCGGGTTCTTCCAAAAACATTATCTTGGGCCTGCACTTCTCTTGCAGTTAACAGGTAGTTTGCAATGGAATATGACATATCTTGTCCCATTAGGCCAGGCAGGTGAATTGACTCTTGGAAAAGAAATCATGTGCACCGTGAGCCCATTTTATAGAATTATTCTCTTAAGCTCATGTCCCCACGATACTCATCTGTTTGTTCCCTGACAGTTTGGTTGGTTTTAACAAATGTATCTTGCTACTAGATAAAAAGCTCCAGGAAAGTCTTAAAGTATGACTTACATAAATAAATTAACAGTCACAGCAACTCTAAAAGATACTATGAGAAAATCAGTTACCTGTCCAAAGCCAAAGAATGGACTAATATACACCAGGCAAGAGTGAAGGTTTACTTTAATGATGGTCTTGCAAGATCAGGGTGCCTGGTGGTCAGGATGCACAAACTGAGCATTACCAGAATTTTATGCCCTAGAACTCAAGATCCTGCCTTTGGTTCCTCATTGGTCGAGTACTATGGGGTGTTTTACTGTCTCCTATTGGGTTATTTAAAGAAATCTACCTTTAGTTGTCCCCATCTCCCTTTGTTCTCTTGTGGCTGAAAGTCTCCTTGGATTGAGCACCTTTTGACACACTTTATCTCAGGTCAGCCCTTGCTTCTCCCTTCCTGTTGGTGAAGGGACTATAAATTTGTACATTCCAGTGTTAACTGCTTTTAACTTCTTATTCTGCTGTACTTGAAGCTGCCTATTTTATATCCCAAGTCATTTCAAATTTAAGGCTGAATACTGTATTCTGAAAATGGAACCCTGGACTTTTTAGTGTGTGTGTAGTGGTGGTGATTGGACCCAGGGCCTTGTGCATGTGAGACAAGGACTCTACCAACTGAGCTATATCCCCAGCCTCTGGGCTTTTAATTTCTCACAATACTTTGTGGAAAAAAACTTGGTTCTCTTTGAACCAAGCAGCAAAAATCACACCACAAATTGGGGACTGGGCTTAGAATCAATTTCTGGTTTATCTAGTTAGGTAATTCATGGTTCTCATTTCAGTAATACAAAGTCTAGCACCTGAAATTGTAAGAACACTATAAATACTAAACAAGACAAGTAGACAGACAAGAGCTCTTGCATGTGACCAGCAAATGGAACCTCTTCTAATTTAACATTACTGGGTGTTTTCCAATGTAAACTGATACTTAAGTTGAATAGTGGGGGTGGGGGAATAATATTGACAGAACAGTATCATGTGGCTTTACAACATCACAGATGATTTCTGACAAATATCCAGTAATTCCACTAAACTAAACATGCAAAGAAAGTAACAATGTTGCTAACATGGAAGAAGCCATAGGATCTAAGTCCACTTCAAACTAGCACTGTGAACTAAGTTAAGTGAGAGTTTTGTAAAATGAGGATTTTGTACATTAGATAATCCCACATGGTAGTTAAAACATTTTAGAATTATTATCAGAGCCCACTGCAGCAAAATCTCACTTTGATTTTAAATCAATATTATTTTATCCTAAAAGGAAATCATTCTAACGGTTTCTCCCCCCACCTGTTATAGATAATTTCTCATTCTCCAAGGCGAAAAAGGAGAGATGACTGCAAAATTTCAATGCAAAGCAGCAGTTCCTGCAACATAAGGACTGAGTTTGTTTTTGTTCCTCAATACTAGATATCTAGAACCTCAATACTGGATATCTGGCACATCTACTATATCATAGCAGGTGCTTAATGACGGAATCCACAGTTGCGGGTAGTAGGCTAATTGCAAAGACCACTTTGAGTTCCCAGTCACAACCCCGGGCAATCACTGGGGTCCTCTCTCCCCAGGCCAAACAGGGGTTGCCGGGTGGGGGCTGTTTCGAACTCCACTGCGCCTGCGCGCGCCGGCCTCTGACGCGACGGCTGGTCCTCGCGTTTGCACTGCGCCTGCGCGGCTCACAACTGCAAGTGGCGTTCTTGCGGGCGGGGTTTCCGGTCCGGTGTCGGGTCCGGCTCTGGACGTCCGGTAGGAGGGCGGCGGGAGAAGGTGAGGCTTCCGCGGCCGGGGGCGCGGTCGGGTCGAGGTCTGGGCGCGGCGGCGTACGGTCAGAGCCCCCATTCCTTTGTGCGTTTAGGGCGGCGCGGAGCCGCGCGTGCCAGCGGCTGGACCTGGGGAGTGCGCCCGGCCAGCCTGCGTGGGCGCCGGGCTCCTGGGTCCCGCGCTGGGGCTGGGCTCGGAGCGGGCGGAGGACCGCGCAGCGGGGCCGCCTGCGGAGACTGCCCGCCCGGAGGGAGTCGCCCCTGGCGCGCCTGCACTCGGCTGCGCGCACCTGGGGGTCCCGGAGCCTCGGTTGTTCGGTGCCGCTAGTTTCTTCTCCTTGAGATTCGCCCAGAGTGTCGCCAAGTGCCAGCGCAGGTGCTCTGGCTCCGCGAGTCCTCTGTCTCGGAGGGCAGCAGCTGGTCCGGGGCTGCACAGGGGACTTCAGTTGTGCTGCCACTTCCTCTTTCTCCAATAAAACAGCGCTTGAACATCTTCTATGACCACTAATTAAAACGGGCGCTGGTTTTGCTGTGGCATCTCACAGCAGCCGGATGCATTCGTTGTGTTAATTACTGCTTCCAGTCTCTTGAAAGCTTCACTTTATTACTGTTACAACTGAAGCATCCTCCTCCCCCCACCCATTCTTATTTGCTCAGTATTTTGCACTATTAGATTTTAAATGTTGTGAGGATCGGTAAACATTAAAGTACTGATAGTTTCAAGGATTTCCTAATAGGGCACTGTGTTGAGCACGTATGTAAAAATGATCTGATTTCATCCCCATTCTAATTTCCAAAGGTTTTTTAAATTTTTAAATTTTTAAAAAATTTTTAAACTTCATTGTACTCTTAAGCTGAAACTTTAAGAAATTGTCCCATATTAATCACACAGCTATAGTCCACGTTTGAGTATTTATTAGACTCCAGAACTGAACATAACAACAAAGCTTTTTTGTCTCATTGCAAATGGAAAGAATTAGCTAAAAAGCTCAGAATCCAAAAAATAAAATTAGAGTGCATGTAAAAGAAAATTGAGATCCTAATATTTGACTTTTTATGCAATGGCAGTAAGCAAAAATTGTCTATTTATAGTAATTTTGTAATTTTATTACCTGTACATATAGTTATTTTATGTGTATTCACACCATTACCTAAATTTTGTCATTTTGTAAAGCAATTGAAGTCTTGAGTGAAATTTTGACTTTGAGACCATGTGGCATTTACAAACAGATCTATAAAACTATATCAATGTTTGAATATTCAGAGAAGTATTTCTTAATAAAGTTAATCTTATATGTATTTTACATAAATTATAGATGCAGCATGTGTGCTGTAGTATATCCACTTGAGAGAACCAGGTGGTACAGTCAGTTATGCAAACCAGAGTATGAAAGGGAAGGCAGTTACTATATCAAAATCTGAGGAAAGTGGTCTGTCCTGGGCTTATCTCTTGATCTAAACTGCTCAGTAGAAGTGGGGCTTGCTTTGTCAAAAATTAGACTGAGAGGGGCATGGTTTTTTTTCTGCAGGCTGCCCAGTGGCAGCTGTGAACCATTGCCAGTGCCATCAGAACCAGGCTGTACCCCACTAGTGGGTTGGTGTGTACATATGTGACCAGCAGGACTTTCCCCATATGCTTTCCCAGGAACCAACTGTAGGGATTTAGTAAGTGACAGGCAAACAAAGCTACTATGGGTTTGCCACTGGTAGCTGAAATTACAACATGGTTTCTGACCTGTAGAGATGGTGTGTATCTGTTTTGTGTGCTGAAGTGGGGAATCCCATGGCTTTTACTCTATAGTAGAGCTCTTTACTTCATAAAAAGCCTCTGGTTCCACTGCATGCTGGTGTGCCAGACAGGATCTGAGATGACAAGAGAAGCTGTGATCTCGAGAGAAGCTATAGAGCACTCATTTTACTTGAAGTCTATTTTGGAAAAAAATAGCTTATTTTAATATTACATTAAGCCTTAATTAAAATAGCTCTGATATATTATAGATTCTAGAAAAACTAACATTAATATTTAAAACTTCAAAGGAATTTTACATGTTTGGTAACCATTATAGGAAATGTTCTAGCCCCTAACCCAACAAAGGATCTATTTGATTTTAGAAGACTTCAGTGAAAAAATTATCACAAGACATTTTACTTTGTTTTATTTTTGCTAAAGCACTTAACATTTTATTATAGTTAGCTCTGACTACACCCTTTTTTCTTTACAGAATGTAAACTCTTTCAAAGCAGAAACATGGTGTATCTGCCCTAGTGCAGTGCCTGGTGTGGGCACCGTCACTGAGTACTTGGGGATAACTGGCATAGGGCGTGAGCCAAAGGGAATGTGCTAATGAATTTGTGTTTATAAATCTGCAAGTACCTACCTGTGATGAAATGGATAGTTAAAGTGAGGAATTCATGGGGAGAGAATTCTGAATTAGGTCTTGAATGCTGGAATGATTTTGCATAGCTATCGGGAAGAAGTAAGAGTAGACAGATACGAGTGTTTTGTCAAAGACCTTATCTATGATTAGGGTTTCAAAATTCCTACGAAGTCAAATTTCATTTCAGTGTGGGAGTTATGTGTTAAAGAACATCTGTTTTGGGCAGTGTAGTTTGAGATAAAAGATACATGAAAAGGCAGACCTTACTTCATGACTTACAAATGAAGTGTATTGTTCCTGGTTTTGTTTTTCTACCTTTATTATTAGCAGTGTTCTTTTATATTATGTGGTAAATAAGTAAGCAATGAAAGAATTGATTCAATGAATGTTGGCATTTAGGGAGAAAGATCAAAATTATTTTTCATTGTTATAATTTCAGGAAATAGAGAAAGTCATACTGTTGATAACATGCAAATTAGGTTTAAGTAAAATGGTTATTATATGTAGAGGTTGAAACACATTTCATATGTCTTATATAGAATTGATACATTTTCATTTACTAAACATTAATAAATATTCACTATGAAACAGGTGATCTCTGTAAGGCCATTATGTTAAATACTTAGCTGAGTTTTACGTTTCTCTTATTCTCTTTTAGCATTATTAGTTAAACCAAAGGATCCACTGCTTCCATGGCTGCCTCACAAACTCCACAGACTGTTGCATCTCATGTTCCCTTTGCAGATTTATGTTCAACTTTAGAGCGAATACAGAAAAGTAAAGGACGTGTAGAAAAAATCAGACACTTCAAGGAATTTTTAGATTCTTGGAGAAAATTTCATGATGCACTTCATAAGAACCAAAAAAATGTTACAGATTCTTTTTATCCAGCCATGAGACTTATTCTTCCTCACCTAGAACGAGAGAGAATGGCTTATGGAATCAAAGAAACTATGCTGGCCAAGCTTTATATTGAATTGCTTAATTTGCCGAGGGAAGGGAAAGATGCCCTTAAGCTCCTCAATTACAGGACCCCTACTGGCACGCGTGGAGAGGCTGGGGACTTTGCAATGATTGCCTACTTTGTGCTGAAGCCCCGATGTTTGCAAAAAGGAAGTTTGACCATACAGCAAGTAAATGAACTTTTAGATTCCGTTGCCAGCAATAATTCTGCCAAAAGAAAAGACTTGGTGAAAAAGAGTCTTCTTCAGCTTATAACCCAGAGTTCAGCACTGGAACAAAAGTGGCTCATACGAATGATTGTGAAGGACTTAAAGCTTGGTGTTAGTCAGCAAACTATATTTTCTGTTTTTCATAGTGATGCTATCGAGTTGCATAATGTTACCACAGATCTGGAAAAAGTCTGTACACAGCTGCATGATCCCTCTGTAGGACTCACTGACATTTCCATCACTTTGTTTTCTGCCTTCAAACCAATGCGAGCTGCAATAGCAAACATCGAGCACATCGAGAAGGACATGAGACACCAGAGTTTCTACATTGAAACCAAACTTGATGGTGAGCGGATGCAGATGCACAAAGATGGCGATGCTTATCGGTACTTTTCCCGAAAAGGCTATAACTTCACTGAACAGTTTGGTGCCTCTCCACAAGAGGGTTCTCTCACCCCATTCATTCATAATGCATTCCAGCCAGATGTGCAAACCTGTATCCTTGATGGAGAGATGATGGCCTACAACCCGAACACACAGACTTTTATGCAAAAGGGCAATAAGTTTGATATTAAAAAGATGATGGAAGATTCCGATCTGCAGACTTGTTATTGTGTTTTTGACGTGTTGATGGTTAACAATAAAAAGCTAGGACGTGAGATCCTGAGGAAAAGGTATGAGATCCTTGGCAGTACCTTTACACCAATACCAGGTCGGGTGGAGATAGTGCAGAAAGCACAAGCTCATACCAAGAATGAAGTCATTGATGCATTGAATGAAGCAATAGATAAGAGAGAGGAGGGAATCATGATAAAACATCCCTTGTCCCTTTACAAGCCAGACAAAAAAGGTGAAGGATGGTTAAAAATTAAGCCCGAGTATGTCACTAAACTAATGGATGAATTGGATATCTTAATTGTGGGAGGCTATTGGGGTAAAGGTTTGCGGGGTGGAATGATGTCTCATTTTTTGTGTGCAGTAGCAGAGAAGCCCCCTCCTGGTAAGAAGCCGTCTGTGTTTCATACTCTCTGTCGTGTTGGCTCAGGATACACCATGAAAGAACTGTATGATCTAGGTTTGAAATTGGCCAAGTACTGGAAAGCTTTTCATAGAAAAGCTCCACCAGGCAGTATTTTGTGTGGAACAGAGAAGCCAGAAGTGTACATCGAGCCTTGCAATTCTGTCATCGTTCAGGTTAAGGCCGCAGAGATTGTCCCCAGTGATATGTACAGAACTGGCTGCACGTTGCGTTTTCCGCGGATTGAGAAGATCAGGGATGACAAGGAGTGGCATGAGTGCATGACCCTGGAGGACTTAGAACAGCTGCGGGGGAAGGCCTCTGGAAAGCTGGCTTCAAAGCACTTTTGCCCAGGTGGAGATGATGAACCGCAAGAGAAAAAGCGGAGAGCACCCCCAAAGGTGAAGAAGGCTATTGGAATTATTGAACACCTAAAGGCACCTAACCTTTCTAACGTTAGCAAAGTTTCCAATATATTTGAAGATGTCGAGTTTTGTGTTATGAGTGGAACAGACAGCCATCCAAAGCCTGACCTAGAGAACAGAATTGCAGAGTTCGGTGGCTATATTGTACAGAATCCAGGCCCAGACACATACTGTGTAATTGCAGGTTCTGAGAACATCAGAGTGAAAAACATTATTTCTTCTGATACACATGATGTTGTCAAGCCTGCGTGGCTTTTAGAATGTTTTGAGACCAAAAGCTGTGTTCCATGGCAGCCTCGCTTTATGATTCACATGTGCCCATCAACAAAACAGCATTTTGCCCGTGAATATGATCGCTATGGTGATAGTTATTTTGTTGATACAGATTTGAACCTACTGAAAGAAGTGTTCTCAGGAGTTAAAAATTCTAATGAACAGACTCCTGAAGAAATGGCCTCTGTGATTGCTGATTTGGAGTATCGATACTCCTGGGACTGCTCTCCTCTCAGTATGTTTCGACACCACACCATTTATGTGGACATGTACACTGTTATTAATGACTCGAGTACCAGAATCGAGGGAACGAGGTTAGTCATCAGAGCCTTGGAGCTCCGGTTCCACGGGGCAAAGGTGGCTGCTCACTTAGCTGAGGGAGTGTCCCATGTAATTGTTGGGGAGGATCATAGTCGTGTTTCGGATTTTAAAGCTTTTAGAAGAACTCTTAAGAAGAAGTTTAAGATCCTTCAAGAACGCTGGGTAACTGACTCGGTAGACAAGTGTGAGTTACAGGAAGAAAATCAGTATTTGATATAAGCCAGCTTTCTTAGGAAGGCCTTGGATCTGGTAGACCCATTGCAATATGCAGAAATGAAGAAGTGGCAGACTGCATTTTGCTTTTTTTAATCTATACTTAAAATTGTTTTACTGTATCTAATAATACTTTTTAACTTTTAAGAGGAAAGAAATGGAATGACCCAAAGCCAAGAAATTCTCTTAGTAGTATAGTATTTTATGATCCTCCTGCCTCAGCTTCCTGAGAACTGGGATTACAGGTGTGTGCCACTGCACCCAGTAAAAATTGCAATTTTAAAAGTGAGCCTACATTTAATTTTTTATTCTAAAATTTTATTCTAAAACAGATTTTAAATCAAGTAATTTTATGTGAATTTGTATTCCAATATATAGTATTCACCAAGTAATTTTCTGGGTATAATCCATTGAGTAGGTGTCAAAATGGCATGTGTGTCATAATTTTCTTCAGAGGCCAGTAAATTGCTTTGGCTTTTTAAAATAGCTTTTGTAAATAGATTATTTAAAGTCAATGTGTATAATACACTTTTTATCTGTATTTATATATCAAATTTTGAAATACAGCCTATATTTAAAAATATTCTTTCATGATTGTTGAAATGAATGGAATTTGGTACCCGAGATACTGGGTGTAGATAATGTGATATTAGAAGTTTTATGAAACAATAGAACAAATGTGTGATTTTTATACTGGATTTAAATAAAGTATTTAATATATTAAAATAATGTTTTATTTATGTCATATTTATTTTGAAAACTCCTCAGTAGTTATTTTCTGTCAGATTTTGTGCTGTCAATATAAGTTTTAACTGGTTTGAATCAGGTTCCTTTTCAAAGTGCTTCGTGTGTCATGGAATGAGCGTTTATAAATTTAAAACTTGTACTTTTTTGTCTAATGGGAAAACTTTTTGAATACATGTAAGTATGGTGAGGGTGAAAGCCCATTATTTTGCCACCAAAGATCATATTACCTGGTAGGTTTTCATCCTAAGGGAAGTGCAGCTCCCAGACATAAAGCTATACTGTCACCTCTTGGGAGTCCTCATGCTGTTTCTGGTCACCGGAACCTGCTTGCCTCCTGTTGGTGGCTGTGCGCATTCTTGGATGCACTGTGATGTATCTGGTTAGCCATTATTGCTGGGCTTGGAATGTTTCACAGAGCTTCCTCTATTTTTATTTTTCTTTCCCTTTTTTATTTCCTGTGAAGCAGTGTGATAGATCTTCATAGTGTCATTATGAGTTTTGGGGATTTAGTCCTTAGAAGTGGAAATGCCGTTTCTTAGGTATTTTTCAGTAAAATATGTGTTTAAAAACCCCAGTGAAGGTGATTTTCTTGCTTCCTCTCCTCTTCCCTGTCTCCTAACGTGGGAGGTTCGGTTTCTCATTGCTGGACCTGTTCTGTACTTAAATTCCCTGTGTAGATATTCTGTCCCCGTGGCTTTCTGTGTACTGACAACTCCCACATTTCTTTAGCCCTCATTTCTTTGCTGAACTACAGTTCCTATATCTAACTATATACATTTCCATGTGACATCTAATAGGCCTCTCAAACCCAATGTTTGTGATTTCTTTTACAAAGTTCCATTGAAGAAACATTAAAAAATTAGTGTAATGAACCCGCTGTGTACTCTTCCCAGTTTGAATAGTTATGGATGATCAATCTTTCCTTTTGTTTCTCCAAGGTGTTGTTATATTATTAGCAATATTGAGACTGAGCCCAGGAGTGCTCTATCACAGAGCATCATCTCCAGCACTTTTTTTTTCATTCTGAAATAGGCTCATGCCACGATCCTTGGGCTGGCCTCAGTCTTGGTGATCCTCCTGCCTCAACCTCCCTGCTGGGAATACATGTATGGGCCACCATGCCTGCTCAGATTATTTTTAAAGTAATCTAGATCACCTGCTTTTATCTGCACATGTACCATAATTGAACCCTTGATATCTCAAATAAGGTGTGTTCTCTTTCAGTATTTTCTTTTACTACTCACCCTCCTCAAGGTAAAAACTGTGGAGTTATCCCTGACAGCCCATCTGCCCTCATTCCTACAATGCTTAGCACATCTATTCAGAACAGGACCTCTCTCCCCTCACTCCAGTGGCCAGCACCTAACCATTCCTCCGGTTTGTTTCACTGGTGTCTTAACCTGCCTTCTTCCATTCTCTTTGCATTATGTTCTGTTCTCCAGAGCAAAGGTTTAAAGATGCAGATCAGATCGTGTTACTCCTCTGTTAAAACCACTGACTTGCCATCAGTCATAATATCCAGCCTGTACCATGGCCTGGTTTGGGCTAGCTGGCCAGACTTTACCTGGCTTTGGTTAGCTAGTGTCATTGCCTACTCAGTACCCTCTGTGCCTCACGCCCCTCCATCACCCCCTTAGGCCCGCTGTGCTGCTCGCACCGCTGCACCGCAGCGCTCTCTGGATCTGCCCCACCCACACCCAGCCCGCACTGTCCCCCTCTCAAAGCACTGCTGCCCACCACCAGAGTGGGGCTTTCACGGACGAGGACAACTGTTTCTTGTTCGTTGTCACAGTGGTCATTCGGCTATTGATGGAATCGGTGTGCTGAAGCCGACTGAGAAAACGCTTGGCTCCTATTCCCCAAGGCCAGGCATCTTCTTCCAGGAAGCAGGACAGGATTTACCAGGAACTTGAGCCTCCTCTGAGTCACTGAAGACTTGGATCCAGGCTCAGTCACTCACTCCTCAGGATGGAGTAGATGCCCACACGTGGCTTGGCCTGAGGTCTCAGTAACAGGGTCACTTTGGGCCCTTGGACTCCTCGCCTTTGAGAAAATGGGTTGGGCTTGTCTAGTGTGGCATTCTTTAGCTCCAGAGCTATTCTGTAAAAACTGCTACAACTTATTTTCAACCAATATAAGAAATTCCTTCTCTCTCTGGTCATCCTTATGGTAAAAAGATGAATAAGGCAGTCTCTGTCCTCAAGGAACTCAGGATGCACCAAAGGATAGATAATTGGATGCCAAAGATGAGGGTTTTCCTAGTGAAGGGACCAAGGCTTTGCCCTAAGAAGGCCATGTGGAGTAGGGGAGAGGACACCTTCTACAGCCAGGTCCCCTGGGGCTCAATTCCAGTCCTGCTATCACTTGGGTATTATTTTGACCCACAACTACCTCTTTGAACCTTAGTTTCTTAATTTTCAAGTAAAAGGGACACCTGTCTCACCAAGGTTGGAGCACAGAGTTACAGCACAGCACATAGTAAGGTCTCTTCAGTTTCTATCTGCTACTCTCACCTAGGCCATCCGCGATGTGATAAGTGAGTAGATTCAGAAAGAAGTAGAACATCAGGCATCGTGGTATGGAAGGCAATACAGAAGTGTGGGGCTAGTGGTAGAGCACTCACTGTACCTACTTCTGTAGGTACAGAGGTTAGGGTAGATTTTGGAAGGTATGAAATGCCACACTACAGAATGTGGATTGTATCTGGTGTTCCAGGAAAGTGAATTGAAGAGTTGCAGGCCAGGTATCGATCTCAGATCAGGTTGTTTATTTCATTTTGTTTTTGTTTTTTCAGTTTCAGTTTTTAGACCACTTTATTGAGGTTTCATTGAAACGAGAGACTCCATGTATTTGATTGTATTCAATTTGATGAGTTTGGAGATAAGCACACACCTGGGAGATCATTGTCACAATCAAGGCCACAAACTTATTAACTCAAAAAAGTCACCACCTCTCACCTTGACCGATTCCTCTTACCTCTTCACCATCCACAGACGCAGTGCCTCCTGAGCTCCAGGCTCTGTTCTGTCTCCTGGTGGGACAGACGTCCCTGTCTGTCTTGCAGGCACTTCAATTGGGAACAGGGGAAGACTGTTTCCTCTGCTCTGAAGTCTCGATTCACCCTCCTTAAAGTCTGTTTCCTTATCATTTCAATCCTGGGAGTGTAAAATGGTGCCACCTTTAAAAACTGGTAATTTTTAAAGTTGTAGATCTGTAACTCATCAAGTCTATACTGTCACAAGAGGAGGAGAAAAAGCAGTCTACAAAATCATTGGTACAAGAATATTCAAAGAACCTGTTTCCCTGATAGCTGTAAACCAGAAAGCCATTCATCTTTCAGTCGGAGATGGATAAAGAAATCAATCCGTATGCTCACATCACAGAACTCTCCTCAGCAGCCTCCGAGTGCCAGCTGATGCCCACAGGAGTGAGCATTCCTGCTTGAGTGACAGAAGCCAGATGCAAATAGCACACATATTGTATGATCCCGTTATATGAAGTCCAGAAACAGATAAAACTAATCCTTAGTGATAGAAATCAGAGCCGACTTGTCTCTGGGAAGGAGGGTTAACTGAAAAGGAACAAAGAGATTTCTGAAATGATAGAAATTTAATTACCTTGATTGACATGTTGGTTACACAGATGTACATCCTTATCAGGGCTCTTAAGATTTTCTTATTTTACTGCTTGTAAATTATATTTTAATAATTTCCTTAAATATTAAAAACAATTATTGACTTCATAGTCTTCTAGAGACAAAATATCCCAGTATTTTTAAATGAATGCTGTGAGAACATCAATAAAACATTTCCAAACAATTTTCAATTTTAAGGAGTATGAGGATGAACCAATATTAAGGTCTGTATTAGGCATGCAACTGTACTCATGGACTAAAGGCAGCAACGAAAGCTGGTTTAAGAAATTCAGTATTTTTCATAGAGAAAATAAATGAATGACGTAAAATGGAGACTTATTAAATATACTTTTTAAAAGAGCAAATCTTTGGCATTCTTGGGTGGCGGTGACAATCTAGCTTGTTTTTTGAATCTCTCAAATTCCCACATAAAAACCAGACAGAATGATTAGGTAGCAAACAAAACCCCACAGACAGTATTTACAACAGTGAGTGATGAGGTACCCCCCAAACCCAACATACACCTAGGTGAGGGCAAGCAGGTGGACACCAAGGTCAGCGTGGATTCCAGTGCACCAAAACACGCCAAAATAGAAGAAGAAAAGGAAAGTAGGAATGAAGAAACTCTGGAAAAAATGACACATTTCAGAAAAACTCAGAAATAAGGTGACAGAACTCAGGAATTAGATGTAAACTCTACATGTAATTAGTAATCTAAACCCATAGAAGAAGTGATGGTGTTATTTCACTTTCTACCACTTTAACAAATACATGAGACAATCAACTCGTAGAAGACAGTTGTGTTCTGGAGGTTCCAGTGCTGGACTGATTGGTTCTGTTACTTTTGCTCTGGGGCCTGTGGCAAGAAAACACATCACGCTGGGCATGGGTGGTGGAGGAAGACTGCTCACCTCGCGGGGGGAAGAGAAGGCAGAGCTGGGGCCCACAGTCCCCCTGGAGGGCATGAGGTGACCTAAACACCTTCCAAACGCTCCACCTCTTAACGGTTCCAAGTCTCCTGATAGTGCCACCTCGGGAATCACACCTTCAGCTCCTGGGCCTTTGGGGTCCACAGAATCCACACTCTAGCAATGTGTCTAACTACATACCACAAGAGTCTACACAAAATCTTAAAGGTTTTGGTCTTTTTATCACTGTTAAGTCAGTTTGGGGGTAAAGGGGCACGGGTTGGCACTTTTTACTCCACGGCCTCGTTGACATCACTCTTCCTTATGTCTGACTCTTGAGAAGGCCAAATAGCCTCTGGTCCTTCTCGTTCAGTGGGAACAAATGTGATGACCTCTGAGGTGTCTTACAGTGACCACATTCTGAAATTTAGGAGTCATTGTTGATTGGCCTCAAGTTAATTTATTGGTATACCTTTTATTTTTATGAGGAGATCTTGAGCTAATATTGTTGATTTGGTTGATGAATGAACCTGAGAGGACAGCTGATGGGCAGATCCAGAGGAGGCCAGGAATCCCCAAATATGGATCTAATGACGACTTTCCCAAGGAGCAAGGCTTCATTTCCATCACCCTTTTGATTTGGACATATGAAGTTCCTCTACTTATGTAAATAAAAAGATCCTTCACAGATGTGACACTCTCATCAGTCTTCAATATTAATGTAAGTGTGGAAAACTTGTTCCCTTAAACAAATGCATCTTCGAGATAAAACGTCATGCAGTTGTCCCCACAGTACAAACACAAATCCAATCAGACTGCCTTCTCTAAGCTCCTCCTTGTAGAGAACCTCTGTAGAAAAGGAGGAGCCACAGAAACTCCCCCAACTCCTACCCAAATCAGCAGAGCATAGTGCACAAAAGGCCACCCTTATCCTAAGTGGCATGTGGCTGCTGTCCAGGCCAGAGTGTTGGTTATCTAGCAGCACCAACATGCTTTTGGTCATGGGAAAAGGCAGGCAAATGAAGCACAATCCATGAATTCTGGAGTCGTGGTGAGTTTAATGTTGTCATTCCATGTTAGTTAATGATTGTAAAATGGCAAAGCTACTGGCAGTCTTCATAGACGGAATTATTGTTTCTTAGCTTTCTCTGCTTGCTGATGAAGGCTCCTGCTGAGCTTAAGGGGTACTCTTACAAAAAATAAAGGAAGTTGAACTCAGGAATAACATAGGTCCTCAAATTCTTTAAAAAGCATATTATAGCATTCAAAGGCAAAAATGTCATCCAGCCAATGCATTCTCTAAATTCCATGCTTCCTATAGTTCATGTCAATGTCAATAAGGTACCTTTACCGCCTACAACTCTGGCTTTTACAAGGATTGGTGCAAGGTTCCAGAGTGTTCCAAAACTAATGTCCCCCAGAGTTGGAGTCATTCTATTCCTGTTCCCGCTGCATCCTCTAAGTCACCCCCTCTGCTGCAGCGCTGGTGGGATTAGGAGCTGTGAGACCCTGAGTGTCTGGCTTTTCAGCTGATTGTCCGGGGACCTCAGGGTTTACAAGGACATTTCCATCTAAAGTTTGTAATTGTTTTAATGTCTTTGGCTTTTTATGTGAATTGATAAATAAGATGTATACTGTTCCCTGTGAAATGGAGTGATTTGAAAGCCTCTGGAAATTAAGCAAGCACTTACAGTTGCTGAGTCTGACAAGTGGCTCTGTGACTCACTGGGTCCCTTGATCACTCAGCGGGACGTTGCTTGCCAGCATGGAAGTTAGGGGCGTCACTCAGCAGGGAAGTTGGATTTTTAAATTCTCAGTCACATAAATTAGTTTCTCGATATATATTTGATGAAAAAGGAAACCAAATGTGCATCAACTAAGATAAAGCAAGCTAATGAAGATCACATCATAGGAACACTACAAGTGCAGATTGTCAGGCTGTGTCCCCCAGGTCCGAGTTCCCATCTATCATAGCAAGTTCCCTCTAGCAGTTCCAAAAGCAGTGTTGAACAAAACAATGATAGATCATTCTGATAATCCTAGTGTTTGCCTTTTATTTATTAGTAATTTAGCACTATTCATAGTCCTGTTGTATTTATTTGTAGAACAGGTGTTTGCAAATAACTCCAGATGTTCCTTCTCTCTAGGTTCTTAGAAAATGACCATTTAAAAAAAATAATCTGCTTGGTTTTTTGAAGTCCAATTTCCAAAATTAGATATCAGGAAATTGTTCTTATATATTCTTGATTTTGAAGCAGTTAGTTTTTAGCATATATTTCAATATTTAATAGGTTTCCAAATAGCATATACTGTGCTATTTTAAATTTTTGCCAGCAATTCACAGCTACTTTTATAATTCATTAAAAATTATTTATAAAACAGTATTTCATTCACATACTATGAATATTATTCCAGATATTGTGGCATCACACATCAATCCAAAGCTAGGGATTTAAAACATGGTCAGGAATTCAGACTGCACACAGCAGCAGCCACTCGTCTGGGTCCCCTTCTGTCTGGGGATTCAGCTGGCAGTGGTGGCTCTGTCCTTGCTGACCCTGGGTTTCACAGCCTCAGGAAGCTGGATTCCGACAGGGGCTTCGATGGTGGGAAGTGACCATTCCCCAGTTTACCCTCCAGGTTTCAAAGCCGCCACAGCAAACCCAAGCAGATGTTTGCCCCCGGAAGTGAGCTGCTTAACCAGCGTCTCCTCAGGCTGATGCAGACACAGGGGTGGCCAGAATCTGGAGGGGAGTGAAGGACCCTGAGAGGAGGAGCCTAGATCACTGAGTGGGCTTCAGCACAAGTCTGGGTCCCAGGGAGGCTGCTGGTGGGGTCTCAACGGAAGTGAGGAGCATGTAGGAGGCCAGGGGATGAAGGGTCATTGTGGGAAGGAGCTTGGGGACCTCGCCTCCTGGGACAGGCAGAACCTCAAGTGATGAACAGGGTCCTACAGATAAGGAGAGCATCCAGCAGTGTTGAGGGCGACCCCGGGCCTCCTGCGGCCTGTAGTCAAAAGTGGATGATCCACACAAATCCATTTTCTGTTTGTTAAACACGAAGGAATAGAAAATTGATAATTCTGAACATTCTCAGTATATCCAGAAAGCAAAAGCTGTCACAATTAAGAATTTGCTTCCAGAAGTGTAAAGAGCAGAAAAAGCTGAGGTGTGACCTCAGACACTCCTGAGGATCAGCCCACTGCCTCACAAAGGCCGGGATCCTCCCAGAGCCTCTCCATCAACAGAGGGGCCTGCAGAAAGGCGAGGCCTGCAGTCCCTGCACCCTCTCGGCACGGGGGCATTAGGGAGGCACACTGCGAAGATCTGTGAGGAGGCCTTTGTCCAGTGAAGGCCACCGAGAAGATCATGGCAGCAGAAAACCCACCGTCTGGACAGAAAGAAACAGGCAGAGCAGAGAGTGAAGGGAGGCGAGGGGGCGCCTGAATTCCACGGGCAGGAAGCGGGCGCGGGATGCAGCCCAGCAGCAAAGCGCCTGTTCCCTGGAGAAAGAGGGACGACTGGTGGCAGAGGCCTGAGACCTGGGGGTGGACCACAGCCCAGTGCTCTCTGGGAGCTTCGAGAGCTAACCCAGGAGCTGTGAGCCCATACCTGGGTTCCTAGAACTGCTGTGGACAAGGCACCACTCTCACTGTCCGTCCCTCCTCCCTTTTGCAGGGGAGTGCCCATGGCTGTCATCTCTGTGGGGCCACCGCTGCTTGTGGGTGTGCTGGAGGCAGGCGACATCTCGGCTCCGTCTGTGGAGATGGAGAGTGTACCTAACAGTGTGCACCAGCAGCCTCATCCCCGGAGCCTGGTCCAGCTGAGGACTCTCATGCTCTGCTGTAGACTGCTGCAGGGCATAAGACTTGGGACTTCGGGGAGAGAACCTTGAAAGGGAGTGAATCATTGAGGGCCAGAGAGGACACTACGTGGATGGACTTTAAGATGACCCCATGACCTCTGCTTCCTGGCGTTCACTGTCTGGTCGGACCCCTTCCGTTTGTGGAAAGACCTGTGATCTTCATCTTTTCAGCAGAACTTGGTGGGGTGATGGAGTGTCACTCTCACAGCAGACTTACCCCATCTCTCTCTTTTCCTCCCCACTCTCCCTCTCCATCTTCTCCTCTGCCCTCTCTCACCTTTCAGTAGATTGGATCCTGGATGTCTCCCAAAGGCCCGTGTGCACCCAGAGGCTGGTGCCCAGAGTAGCACTAAGGGGAGTGTCAGAATCTTACAAGGTGGAACCTAGTGGGAGATCTTTGAGTCATAAGGAGGTTATCCTTGAAGGGGGTGTGGGACCTCAAGCCCACCCGCTTCCTTTCTTTGTCTTGGTGGCCCACATGTGCTCTGCTATACAGTCCTGCCATGTGTGCTGCCTCACCCCAGGCCCAAAGCCATAGGACCCATCAATCACCATGAGAACTTCCAAAATGGTGAGTTAAAATGAACCTTTTATCTCTATAAGTTGATCATCTCGGGTGTTTATTACAGTGGCGGGAAACTGAGGTTGAGCTTTACAGAAGAGAGTTGCTGTAGACCCACAGCTCCAAGGAAGAAAACCCTGGGAGTCGGGAAGCAGGTGTTCTCCCAACTGAGCTTGCAGATGAGGACTCCTCGTGCTCTCATCTTTCTGAGCCTTAGAATGATGAAATAAGGTATTTTTTGTCAAACTGCTCAGCAGTCTATGGTGCTCTGAAGAACTATTCCCCCTTTCCTGGCTGGCTATCCAAAGTTGGCCGGAAAGAAGTATAAATTGATTGTAATTCACTTATAATTGATCTCTAACTATTTTTTCCTTCTAATCTCTCACACTTTGCCAACTCTGGTCAAACTGACTTTCTATATTTCACACATTCTAACTCCATGTCTCTCCTGCTCCCTCTGTCTGTAAGGTCTCCGTGAAGATTGACATGGCAGTCTTCAAACTTCCAAATTTTATCATTCTCTAAAGTCACAGGTCATATATCATTTTTCTTCAGAAAAGAAGACCCTTCTTCCCAACACCTAAAAAGCTCAAAAATTTTGTGCTCTTTATTGTTTTCTGCCTCATAATCTGTTTATCTAACTTCACCTTCTGGTTTAGCTTTTTAGAGGATATGAAAATTGCCTGTGAATCTTTTATGTTTCAGTGTTTTATCAATTTCTTTGGAGTACGATCATGCCACTAAGTTTTAGATTTAATATTGGTACATATGAAAATAACCATACCACCAATTTAAACCTCTCTGCTCGAATGAAAAAATAAACAACAAGAAAAACCTTCATATATGGCTCTGTAGCCAAGAGCAAGGACCTGGAAACAGATGATCCTGATTTGAAACCTGGTGTCCCTGCTTGGACATGTCAGATAATATCCCATGCTTTAGCTTCCTGTTCTACAAAATGGGATAATTAGGGCATTTAGATTATAGAGTTGTTTTGTAGCTGAGTGTGCATTAGAATGATGCTTAGAAAGGTGTCCTCTATCAGTAAATTTTTGCACGTGGTATGAGAATAAAATACTGGTACAGAGGTGCTGTGATAGACGCATAAAGGAAAACCTTACAAAATCACCAAGAACCTTTTCTGTCTTCCTTTGGACTGTGGTTCACATCTGGGGGTGTTTTTTGCCTCTCCAATTGATGACATTTGGAGACTGACCCTCAGGCTCAGGTGGCACTGCCCGAGTCTGGTTAGTAAAGATGAGGACTTTTGTTAAATATCTCAAGAGGAATAGAACAGCCCTGCATGGTGAGCAGTTATCCAGACTGAGGTGTTTATGGTGCTGAGGCTGAGAAAGCCATTCGGAGTCGTCTAAAGCGTGATGTGAAGAGATGTCATGTCACCCTGAGCCTCACTTAAGCTGCACTGCAAGTCCGTTTTCCACCCATGAGACAGATGCTAATTCCTGCTTACTTCCTTTAAAAGGTTAGTAGGTGGGTTAATTAGTGTTTGCAAAGTCCTTTGAAGTTTTGAAGCCCTACACACATGCTACTTACCATTAATTACCATTCTGGAAGACCTATGCTGTGAATCCTACTTCTTCTCTATCAAAGCCAACCCTCAAAGACCTAAGTAAGATTGAATTATTTTTGGTAAGTTGGAGCATTTTTAATGAGAAAGATAGGCATCGGGGACCTAAGTGAATTGTAGATACTTGGATACGACTGTATATAAATGGGCTCATTAAGATCAGGAAAACTTAGATTCTGCTCTGGGATCTGCTGGTTATGGTGGAGCACATTTCCAATTATGCGATACTGTACGTATGAGAAGGTAGAAGCATGAATCTGCAATGCAAGTGTGAATGATTATAAAGAAACAAATAATTCATGGAAGTGAATTTCTATTATATTTATAAACTGCCTTTCTTCCACCAATAAATCACAGTGTAATTTAGATTGTTCTGACAGATGAACACAATAAAATGATTTACACTTTTAAAAAACCTAAGATCTGGGTATGATAAAATGCTTTTTTCTTCTAGATGCAAAGTATAAATCACATCTTGTAAATGTAATTTTATACTTTGACGCAGTAAAAAAGTCTTTACGTGTCAAGGCAGCGCTTGGTTTTGCTTTCCTGGTTATGTCATTTTGCTGTTAGGAAACAGAGCCTAACCTCCCGGTTTGCACACTGATTGTACTGTATTCTGCTAAAATGTCTGTGGTGCTCTCCAGCTCGGCATGGACCTGCTGTAGAGCATTCCTCGCTGCAGGCCTGGGGTAGGAGCAGATTGAGTGTCCCTGTTGAGTTGTGAGATTCTGCTTTGTCAAATTCTAACGTTTGCACATATGCAATGTGCAAATGTTAGAATAGATACTCAACTCAGCATCTATACTGGTGACATCCATTTCCTGGTACCTCACTGTGGGGGTGAAATTTAGAAACTTTCTGGATGAGGAAGAACATATCTTTGATCTCTCCCCAACCCTGAGAAATAGTATAGTGTCAGAAAGAAGAAAGAGGCTTAAAAAATAAAGTTAGAATTTTTAGAATCTAGAAAATAGGACTCAAAATATTGATTGGAAAAATAAAATATCAAGAAATATTAAGGAAGAAAAATGTTGGGGGATGACTACACATAGGTTGTAACAATTGAGTTTTGCTGGTGGCAACTGTACAGGGTCGTATAAACTAGTATGACGCTTTAGTCCTAGACACAGTATGGCTCTCTTACAAGACTAAACAGCTTGGACAGCACAGAATAGATTCCACTGTGTGTAAATCTAGTGCGTAATGAAGGCCAGGGTCCCTGTCCACAGGGGAACATGGCTTACTCCATCTGTAGCTTGGGGACAATGGTACAGCCATCTGGAGGACAGACAGTAAATTTGGAATCCTCTCATTCCTTACAGAAAAATGTATTTCAGATAAACCAGACATTTAAAAGAAAAAAAAGCCATACAAAAATATAAAATTAGGGGAGAATTATTGTAAACAAAAACAACAACAAAATGCTCCAAGAGACAGAAGAAAATAATGCTAAATTTAATGTATAAAAATGCTTTTCATAAAATTCACCATAAGTCAGCCAAAGGAGATGGATGGTACAGTAAGTGAAGTATTTGTAACAAAGTCCCAGAAAATGACTTTTTTTTTAATTACACGAAGAGCTCCTATTAGAAAATCTAAGTAGATAGTCCAATGTTCAAAAACATAAAAATAGGGGTCTAAGCAAGCAAATGGCTACGACACTGACAAAAGACACCTGTGGCACCTCTAACAAAATGTGACCGACCCAAGTCCCTGCTGCCCTGAGAGGGTTCTGATGTCTGTGTCTGTCGCCTCTCGAAAAATGGGGGTGTTCCTGCCCGCGCCAGGGGACTCTGCTGTGGTCACCCTTCTGTTTGTTTATTGAAGACACAGCAACAAAGCCGCCTTGACCACAGTGAAATGTCACTGGGGTTGAGGGGTGCTCCATGAGGAGGCTCCGCTGTATTCTGGACACATTTATAGAGATTAAAGTGACTTGGCGTTCATGGTGGGTGGCGTGGGGACAAGCTAACTGAAACCCTGCTTCGACTTTGTTTTTCAAGAAGCCATAATCCTAAGAAGTTAGTGGAACAGAGCTGAGATTTGCTGCTCTTTCCTTGATGTCGCTGCACTGAAGACAAACGCTTTGGGATGTTGGTGCAGTTGGGTCCTCTCCATTTGTCCAGAGTGGATCCTCTGCTAGACAGAGGGTGAGGTGGGAAGTCCCAGGTGCCACCCAACAGTGTTGTCTTTCTCGCTATCCCCAGAACAACCCTGGGCTGAGTGTCCTCCTCCACAGACCTCAAAATGTATGTTCTCCAAGATGTGGTGGTTTTCCTTAACATACATTTATGAATTAAAGGAGTTTCCTCTGTTGTATGGGAAACCAAAGTAAAATCAGTTTAACTTTTCAATACAGAAACTTAGTGATGTGTTTCTTGTCTCCTAAGAATAAACTTATTGGAAGATAATCCATAAAGTGCTTTCTCAGACTGTCTGTTAACAGCCAAGCACAAATGCCAGCCTTGGTCCTAACAGCTGCCAGACTCATGATTCACTGAACAGGACAGTACATTTCAACCTTACTTGATTTCGTTAATTAGTATAAATGAGATCACTGTAGGGGCAGTTGCTAATTATCAGTTACCTTCCAATACCTGATGGGAGAGGTGGAGAAGATATGCAAATTTTAATTATATTCATCTATTTGGGCATGGTGAGAAGGGAGAGTCACAGTGTCATCATGTCCTTCTTAGTGTCAATCTTTAAAATGAAATCCCATATGCTTGGAAAGGAGCATATGCAAGGGAAGTTATCTCGGTACCCTTTGCAATAGACAGGGCACCGTTGGGAACAATCTAGATGCTGACTATAATAGCACGTGCTGAATTGTCGGGGTTTTTAGTCCTCGTTCCCTCCCGACCTGCCCCACCAGGACGAGTCAAGAAAGGAGGGGGTCGACTGACCACCCTGACCGCCCAGACCCAGCTCTCCCTCGCCAGAGGACAATCAGACGCGCCAGGGAGACCATCAAGGCTGGAGCTCCTTTAGTGAGGAAGCACACACAGCTAATATAAGGCACAGGAGCCAAGCAGGATAAAGACCAGCAGGGTGGGGAGTATTCACGTGTACACCCATTCTACAGGCAGTAAGGGGAGACACTAACTGTCCACTAGGGGCGGACGGGTTCTGAGCCTATCCTAGAGGTGGCTGATTTTTCGTCATAACCCATGGTAACACCTTCTGGCTGATCGCCAGGCGCCATCCTAGCCATGTGCCGCCCCAAGACCAGGAAGTGAGCATCAGTCTGCAAGTTAGATTTCCTTTTCTCCATCATAGGTTTCTATTTCTCTGATGTGACGTGCCCTACACTGAATCACACCCAGCCAGTGAGGAGTCTTGGTGACTTGAGATGTGGCTGAGTGGTATACAACCTTTAAAGGCATATTTTGAATGCCTAAGAAAGTAAGACTTTGCAGACCATTATCAAAATGTGATCACTGATTTTATGTAGGTGGAGTAATTATGGATGCTTCAATTTCTTTGGTTTTTCCGAACTTTTCTAGTAGCTTAGTACCAAAGGAAGAATTCTAATAAAATGCAATTGGTATGACCTTGAAAATGAGATACTGAGCACTGACACTGAACACTGAATCAGACATCTTATTTTATTCTCCAAATAGAATTCATAATATATTCCCATTTTATTCTCTTGAATAATTTAAATTTTAAAAATATCTATTCTTTTCCAACCAATGATCCCTTCATTTACCTCACAAGTTTTTTTTGAGAGAGAATTTTTAAATATTTTTTAGTTTTCGGTGGACACAACATGTTTATTTTTATGTGGTGCTGAGGATGGAACCCAGCGCCCTGCGCATCCCAGGTGAGCCGCATCTCCAGCCCACCTCAGAGTTTTTACTAATGGCAAAGGAGAGTTGTGTTTTCATCCTCACGGTAAGTTTTCAGGTGAGATCTAGTTAGCGTCCACTGATGGTCTTGCTGACTGCGAATGAAGACTGGGACGTCATGGAGCTGAGGAGGTGCGGGGAGGACTGGCACAACCTTCTCAGCAGAACACAGCACTGCAAGGCCCCCCGCCCCCAGCAATGTGGATACTTACTTACTTTCTTTAAGCAATAACTGACTTTGTAGCACAGTGTATCAAAATAAAGTAAAATAAGAAGTGACAATTCACCAGATGTCCTTTGTATGAATGATAGAAACTGAGCTGAGGAGCTGTGGCCACATCAAGTGACTCTTGGCCCCTTCTGTCCTCCCAGAGTCTTTGGATGAGCTGAGCATAAATCTTGCTTGAAGATTGTGCCTTTTAAAGACAACAGACAGAAAATCAAAGGAGAGAGAGGGGGAAAGGGCATGTGATAAGAGGAGGGGACAATAAACAATCATGGCTTGGGCTGAATACCGGTGCGCCTGGCTCCTGGGTGAGGCAGGGCACCCTGGTTTGCCCATGCTCCCGTCCTCCACGCCCTGCCTCCTCTGCAGCGCTCGGAGTGTGCTTCAATTTCTTCACGTGATGCCTTTGTCCTAGATGGGGTGCCCACTGGCCCACCTCTCACAGCCTGTCGTAAATGACTTCTGGGGACGTACAGGAAATGCACTGGCCCTACTGCCTGTGCTCTCCTGTGCTCACGGGTTCCGGAGAAGCCACTCTGCCTGTGAACATCCTTTTCTCAGCTGCTCCGTTCACCTCTCAAATCCTACTGTGCTTTCTGCCTAAACCCTCTGATCTGAACTGCTCTATTTTACTTAGGAACTCTCAATAGTTCTTTCAAAAAATATTTCGCTTCCTGCCTGTATTTTTAGGATTTTCCCCACTTCATTTATAATCTGTATAGGCATGTCTTATGTACTGATGGATTCCTTAGGTACCATTGCACTGTCATATTTTATGCTTGCATTTTATATTAGTAGTGTTTCAACAAAAATAGACAGTAATGGTGATGAAAAGATGATAAGTAAAGGTTATTGTGTAGGTTTGCCAATGCATAAGTTGGGGGACTCATCACTTTAAATAGATGGTTATGGAAAAAAAGAAGCTTTGTGGTGGGGTAATAATGCCTAACTTAAAGGGAAAAATATATGGGTTGACACAGAATAGGTACCAGGAATCATTGGAGTGAACTCTGGAAAATGCACCAAGAGAATTATGCAGAAACTAGATGATTGGACATGTGTTTGGGGAGAGGCTTGGGGCTCGTCAGTGGCAGGAAGCAGCATCCTCAATTTTATGGTGGGGCTCTGGAGTCAGTGTGTCCACAGTATCACCAGCTGGGGAACCTTGGACTGCAAACTTAATAGCTGTGGGCATCTGTCCACCCCTGAATCCATCGTGACAATAGGACTTCCAGTGAAGATGAGTCGGTACCTGGAAGGGGCCTAACTGCCTGGCCCCAGAGACAGAGACATTTTTCTGGGGCCTGAAACTCATACAATTTTCTGACTTTCAAACAAGAAAATTCGAAAAAAAAAAGTTGAAAAGTAAGGAGATCAGGTGATTATCTTAATTAAAAGGAACAGGTGATAGTTTTGGCTGATCTCATTGTGGGAAAGCCTTTGTTGGAGCTGCAAGTCCTGCTTATGTCCTCTTGGGTACCTCGCTGGCCATCCAGGTCCTGTGGGGTGCTGGCTGGCCATGGCTGCTGGCTGCTGGCCCCGACTGGCCTGCAGCCCTCCTCCCTCCAGCAGGCCCCTTGACCACCCAGCCTCTCCTGTTGGGACCCCACTGGCCCCAGGCCTGGCCTGCACAGAGGTGCGTGGGTTGCCCTCTCCTCCTGACCCAGACACCCTCCTTTTGAGACCCTTACTGTGCAGTATGATCACACTTTTTTTTTTTTAAAACTCTGTTTAAAAGTCTGGATATATTAGTACTTTCAGAGAAAGTTCTAGAAATGCTGGTGACTTCTTCATGGTAATGGAAGCTTTCTTTACCTTCCCTTTCCTAGGTTTTAGGAAGTAATCCAAAGAGTCACTGTTACCCATT
Source organism: Urocitellus parryii (assembly GCF_045843805.1). Taxonomy (NCBI): domain Eukaryota; kingdom Metazoa; phylum Chordata; class Mammalia; order Rodentia; family Sciuridae; genus Urocitellus; species Urocitellus parryii. The sequence goes on from NC_135532.1 coordinate 4,283,973, forward strand.
TGTAGGGTAAGCCAGAGGTAGGAGGTGCACGAAATTTTCTGGTGCTCTAACTTTTTGAAATTATGGCTGCCACAGAATAGTAAGGACGAATAGTAAGGTCAGAAGATAAGCAGCAATAAAAACTTGGGCTGGGGGATATTTAAGTTGAGCTTTAAAATTATGTTATATGAATGAACTTCATGGGCTCAAGTGAGCTATAATGTTTCTCTGAACATCTGAAGGATTTTTAAAGAGGGCGGCTGTCTATAATTAAAGTGGTAAATCTTTAAATAAGTGGTAGTTAAATTATGAAGAAGCTCTTGAAGACTTTGCTGAAAATAAAGATGAGGCAGGGAGTCAGGGTGTAAACAGCTAATGATATAGTGAATCTGTCCAGATGTATGCGCTATTTGGTTTGGTTTGGTATGCTTTTAAAACATTAAATGAATTCAATATTAAAAATGAATTATAAGTATTTTACACAGGAGAGAACAGAATAGATTAAATACCTTGGAATCATGGGAAGCCCAGGGAAATTTGACATCAGTAAACTCTTACTCTTAATTGAATAAGTAAGAAGACTGACACCTACAGAGATCAGATACATTTTACAATAGTGACAACATACTTGCAAACCTAAATGTGTGGTAGAAGCGACACTGCCCGTTGCATGCCCAGCCTGCAAGAGGGCTGGCAGCTTCCTTCGTGGTCTTGGGATCAAAGCATTCTGTGAGATGGCCAGAGGCCCTGAGACCATGCAGAGCAGAGGCCCTGCTGAGCCCAGGCTTCCAGCTGCTGTTCTCCCAACGTGTATATGAAGCCACCGGGCCCTTGCAGACCACACTGGTGCCACCTGCATACTGCTGGGTGACCTCACTCAATGAAGTTGTGAAATAGGATGAAATTATGGTCATTCAAAGCCACTGTATCTTGGGATCATTTGTTATGCAACAGTAGATAACTCAAAACCTAAACTTTGTATCTATTTAGAAAGAGGTATAATATTAATTTAAGGAAGTGACTTTAGAAAAGGTAACATAGTAACTCATCTAAGTATATTAAGTCAAAATAAGATTAACATGTATGTGTCAAAATGCATTCTACTGTCATGTACAACTAATCAGAACAAAAAAATAATAAGATTTTTTTTAAGTTTTTAAATTTTTTTTATTATTGGTCATTCAAAACATTACATAGTTCTTAATACATCATATTACATGGTTTGATTCAAGTGGGTTATGAACTCCCACTTTTACCCCGTATACAGATTGCTGAATCACATCAGTTACCCTTCCATTGATTGACATATTGCCTTTCTAGTGTCTGTATTCTGCTGTCTGTCCTATTCTCTACTATCCCCCCTCCCCTCCCCTCCCTTCCCCTTTTCTCTCTCTACCCCTTCTACTGTAAATCATTTCTTCCATTTGTATTATCTTGTCTTACCCCTCCTTTCCTCTTATATGTCATTTTGTATAACCCTGAGGATCGCCTTCCATTTCCATGCGATTTCCCTTCTCACTCCCTTTCCCTCCCACCTCTCATCCCTGTTTAATGTAAATCTTCTTCTCAAGCTCTTCGTCCCTACCCTGTCCTTGTTTACTCCCCTTATATCAAAGGAGTCATTTGGTATTTGTTTTTTAAAGATTGACTAGCTTCACTTAGCATAATCTGCTCTAATGCCATCCATTTCCCTCCAAATTCTATGATTTTGTCATTTTTTAATGCAGAGTAATACTCCATAGTGTATAAATGCCACATTTTTTTTTATCCATTCATCTATTGAAGGGCATCTAGGCTGATTCCACAGTCTTGCTATCGTGAATTGAGCTGCTATGAACATCGATGTGGCAGTGTCCCTGTAGCATGCTCTTATTAGGTCTTTAGGGAATAGACCGAGGAGGGGAATAGCTGGGTCAAATGGTGGTTCCATTCCCAGCTTTCCAAGAAATCTCCATACTGCTTTCCAATTTGGCTGCACCAATTTGCAGTCCCACCAGCAATGAACAAGAGTGCCCTTTTCCCCGCATCCTCTCCAGCACTTATTGTTGTTTGACTTCCTAATGGCTGCCAATCTTACTGGAGTGAGATGGTATCTTAGGGTAGTTTTGATTTGCATTTCTCTGACTGCTAGCGATGGTGAGCATTTTTTCATGTATTTATTGATTGATTGTATGTCCTCCTCTGAGAAGTGTCTGTTCAGGTCCTTGGCCCATTTATTGATTGGGTTATTATCTTATTGTCTAATTTTTTGAGTTCTTTGTATATTCTGGTTATTAGGGCTCTATCTGAAGTGTGTGGAGTAAAGATTTGTTCCCAGGATGTAGGCTCCCTGTTTATCTCTCTTATTGTTTCTTTTGCTGAGAAAAAACTTTTTAGTTTGAGTAAGTCCCATTTGTTGATTCTAGTTGTTAACTCTTGCACTATGGGTGTCCTATTGAGGAATTTGGAGCCCGATCCCACATCTGATAGAAGTAATAAGATTAATAAATACCAGTACCAGTAAGAGTCAACAAAGCAGGGTATGGTGGTACATGCCTATAATCCCAGTTGCTCAGGAGGCTGAGGCAGGCAGATTGCTAGTTCAAATTCAGGCTCAACCACTTAGCGAGACTGGTCTCAAAATGAAAAGAAAAAAAAAATGTCTAGGGAAGTGGCTCAGTGATAAGGTGCCCCTGGGTTCAATCCCTGGTACCCGCCCTCCCCCCGCAAAAAAAAGTTGAACCAGAGGCCCTCAGATACCCAGTAATTTAAGGCTGAGATCATTCCTTGTCCTTAAATTCTGGCACTATTATGCTCCAGGCCCTTGCTGCCTTAATGGTGGTCCATGGTCCAGCACTACCAGCCTCACCTGGGCACTGGTTAGAAGTGCTCTTCTGGGGCCCATCCCTGTCTCCCTGCACCTGTACTTTAGCAAGTTCCCAGGGATTCACTGCATAGTAGACTTTGAGTGGCACCATCTGGATGGTGTCATTAGGAGTGGGAGTTTATACAAGTATCTGTGGGAGGAGCATTCATTTTATTGCTGTCTCTTCTCGACTGTTTGTGGTTAGATCTACAGGTAGTATTGTCCACATGGGTTTTCCTCCTCTTTCCCCAGCATGTGTGGCTTCTAGTTTTGGACCACTTGCTTTTTTCCCAATATTGTGTCATAATTACAGACAGAAATTCTCTGAACCACAAATAGGGTTGAATGCTTTCAAGCGGGGGCACGTGTTCCATGCATATTGAAATTAGAGCTTAATTAGATGACTAAAACAAAAAAACCCATTTTGTTCTTTGAAAATACATTTTTAATAATTTAGGTGAGTAGAAAGTAAGTTCAACAGAAATGATATTAGCTGAAGAACCATTAATCCCACTCTTGTTTCTGGGGCTGGACAGGGGTTCTAGAGAAGAGGGAATCTATTCGCACAGCAAGGAGATTTCCCCTGAGAGCCGTGGCCCAGCTGCACCCACACAGCCCCTCCCTCCCAGGCAGGCTCCCAGGCCATTCCTCTGGAGCTCTCCAGTGCTGCCACCTCACAGTTAAGGGCGGGACGGAATCCAGGTCTCCTGCCTGCCTGCCAGGAGGGTGCCCCACCTCCGAGCTATACCCTAGCCCTTGCCCTTGCTGTCTTAATACTGATTTTGCGTGTTCTTCTTTAGATCAATAAAAGTGAATCTCTTGGACAGAATGAGGGTAAAATTGTCCCAGATGCTCATGCATGGATTCCTGGTGGCACCCGAGGGAAGGAGGAGGGAGTGGGATGGACCCTGGGACACAGGCTGGCCTCCAGTGATGAGGGGAGAATGCTCTGGCAGACCTGTGGGGAGGTGGCTCTGCCCCAGGCCACTCAAAACTCTCTGTAAGCTGGGACTGCTGGGAAGGGAATGAGGAAGGCCACCGAGTGGCACAGGTGACAGATTTGTGCTGTTGTGGGGACAAGCGCACAGTGCTCTCCCTGCCAGCCCAGGTTCCTGGAGGTGGCTCACTCTCCCCACGCTGCCTTCCACCGCCTGGAGATGGCACAGGGCTCCATAAGTATCTGGCCTTTCACTGACCAACAGGAGGGCTGGCACTCGCCAGATCACCAGGAAAGTGACACCTGGAGCCCCAGCCAGAGAGGACCAGCCCCCACCCTAGGAGCAGCCCTGCTGGGCAGGGTTCCAAGGCCGGGGGAGGCGGGACCCAGGAGAGGGGAAGGTCTGAGCAGTGAGGGTCTGTGGGGGGGAGGATTTGTGTGGCCAGCTTCTGTTTTTCTTCCACAGGACAAAAAACTCCAAGTCACAACTCGGATTTATCTCACCTCGGCCTGCCATGTGGCGTGTCGTTCCTTCAGGCAGTGTCTGTATTCACCAAAGAAGGAACCTTGCTGTCTGATGCCCCAGCCAAGGGCCCCAGCATTTGGGAACACAGTAATTTACATGGGTGGGTCTTTCTATTATAATTTTTGTATTGATGTTTAAAACAAGCAATTCTTTTTTGTTGTAAAAAGAGAAAAGGAGGAAAATATTGAAAATCCAAAAAACCCATGGCTTATACATACTGCACAGTTGGAGGTATAAAGCTATTGATCAAGGAACATTATTGTTTATAGGAAGCACACAAAAGAGGTAGTTTTAGTGTGGATCACAGAAGCACTTTTTAAGAAGATAAAAGAGCCTTTTCTTTGCAAGAGTTAATTGAAGTTGAGTAATACACATTCCTCACCAAATACAGTGGGGTGCTAGGAGGTGTGTAGCTGCTGGGGCTAAAAAGAGCCCCAAACAACAGGAAAACACCTGTGCCTTGTTCTTACAGATTTAGGGGAGAGCACAGAGAACCAAGATGTGGAAACATGAAAGGTCCTTGGATTGGGGACACATGCGGTTGGAAAAGGCTTCCAGGGAGGTGGCATCCATGTGGGGAACCCTGACTACAGAGAGCAGGACTCGGGGTGTGGAGGAGGGCGGGCACCCAGACACCACTGATCTCGTTTCACTCTCAAGCAAGGGGCTTCCTTGGGGGATTCAGAAGGGGCTAATAAGTTCCGTTTTACAAACTGAGGGTTCCATCTGGCTCTAGGGTGATGGATGGCCAAGGGAAGGAGTGAGAGTGGGTGCCAGGTACCTGTGTGTCCGCACCTGCGACTGTCCTCCAGAATCACACAGGCCTGCCTCAGGTGATCCAAGCCTGGTGGTTGGCATCACCTGATTAATTAATGTCCATTTTCCTTAGGTGTCACCTTCAGTTTGCTGTGCTGTCCCAACAGTTGAACATTCTGTCCCTTTTCTAGATTTTCACTGGCCTTCATGAAAATAGTCATGTCTAACATTTGTTGAGCACTTCTGTGTGCAGGGCATTCTCAATAATCCTTTGAAATAGATGCTGTCGCCATGTTTTGGATGGGAAGTCGGAAGTTACAAAACTTGTACAAATTCACTCAATAAACAGTGGTGCTGAGGTACACATGATCTTCCTGGGTCCGTTTTTGATGTTTTTTTTCCAAACAAGTGAACGAGCTTTTGGGGTAGCTCTGGGAAAGTGGCGGTGGGGAGACACCATGTTTTGGGTGGAGCCACATCAGGGTCTCGGAGGCGGACCAGGACCTCTCTGTTCACTTCATAGGACACTGAGCACTCTCTGGGCACCATTCCAGGTGGTTAAAGGTCTGCTGGGTGGGGTAAAAGATCAGACTTGCCAACATAACTCTTTGATCAGGAACAATTGTAGTTCCTCCTACAGATACTTGCCCTTAGAGAATGGTGGTCAGATGTGGGACCTCCTGTGCTGGTGTCCGAACACACCGCAGGACAGTGGTTCTTCTTGGGAGCCATTACCATCTACATTCTGCCTGGTGTCTTTGGCAGGCTCCCTCTTTGATACTCCAGGTGTCTCCTTTGATCAGCTGCAGTGACATCACCTGGGAGCTTGATGAAAGTGCAGGCCCATCCCAGCTCTCTGAGCATCCTCAGGGCAGCAGGATCACATCCATATTAACGATGGACAAAGATGTAGCCTGAGAACATCAGAACTGCCTGATGTGCTGGTGAAATAAAATAAAGTTCTCAAGCTCTGTGAAATATACACTAAGTGAAATGCGAGACAAGACCTAGAACTTTGTCTTTTTAAGCTCCCTGTGCAATTCTGAGGCACAGCTGTAGGGCAGGCCCAGGATGGCGTGCTGGGCTCCCTTATCAAGGCTTCCAGCTGGCTATGTGTAGTATGTACCCAGGGCCATGACCCCTCCCCGATTCAGCTTATCACTCAAGGTCACAGACATTTTCTTGTGAGCATGTGCCCACTGATACAACCTGTGTATGTGATGGACAAACAAGTCTCCTCATCCTAGATGCTTCCTGGGTGTATCTCAATCTTGTGAAATTGACAATCCAGAGGAGCTGCTGATGAAATCAACCTGGACCCTGAATTAGCACAATGGGGAAAGGCTAATGGCTGGAAATAACTGTGGTGTCGGGAAGATGAGATAAACCTGGGAGGATAGGTAGATGGCCGCTAGTTTACTTCCTGAGAAGTACAGCACAAATAGTACTTGCAGATATTTGCTAAGAAACTTATAAAAAGGCTGTTTTAAAATTGGGACTTATGGGACTGGGATCCATGCCTCTCCAAAGAAGGAAATATGCCTGATTGATATTTTGATTGGGCTAAAATCTGCATGAATACCTTGTAGACATTGAGTGCCTTACCTAGGGTTGAGCAGGGCCTGACTTCCTTAAACCTAGAGATCTATAGAAACCCCTAGACAACAGCCACTCTTTGGTATCCCTCTTTTGGGACCCCTCCCTCTTTGGGAGCCCTGCTTTCTTTATAGTAATCTAGTAAATCTTGTCACTTTGCTCTTACCCCTGTGTGCATGGATTTTATTCTTCACATTTCTGAGGTGAAGAACCCAACCCCACACTCCGTGTTATACCTGTCCTGGAATCAGTCTTTCTTTCTTCTTTCCCCCCTCCCTCCCCCCCCCTCTCTCTTTCTTCTTTTTTGATTGAGAAATAAATGACTGTGGAACTTTACTTCTTTCATAAAATCATTTCGGTTTAGCCGCTTTTAAACTGGGGAGATGAACTGGAGAGGAGTGGAGGCACTTCTCGGAGGGCAAGGTGAAGAGGGGACGGGGAGCTGGACACCCACACTTCATATTTACCCAAGGACCATCCTCACTTTCATCAAGTGCTGTACTCTTACCTTGATGTTACGTCCGTCTGTTGTTTAAAATGTCAGTGGTGAACTTTTACTTACCCATTTATCCAGAATAAAGCATTCTCTGAGAACTAACTGTGCACCAGGTCAGTACGTGCTGGGGTGAGGGAGAATGTCAACGTGGACAGCCCAGTCTGTCCACAGGCCCTTATGGTGAGTGTCTGGGAACATGGAGCTGGAGAAGGGAACAGAGCTGGGTAAAAAGTTTTTTCCAGGTGTGGTGGCACACACTTGCAATCCCAGCTACTCTGGAGGCTGAGGCAGAAGGACTACAAGTTCAAGGCCAGCCAGAGTAACTTAGTGAGAGACCCAGTTTCATAATGAAAATTAAAAATGAAATCAGTGATACATGCTTGCCTGGCTTAAATGGGGCCCTTGATTCAATCCCCAGTACAGCAAAAAAGCAAGGAGTTTTATGATTGAGATTAGTTTTACTAAGCAATAGAAATTTCAAAAATCAGACAAAATTAGAATACTTAACTTAAAGTACTTACAAGTATTTTATAAATTAGTATTAAAGAGTATTATTCCAGGGCTGGGGATGTGGCTCTTATAAAGATTGAGCCACACCAAAAAATTCTGTGGTTGCTATTATGACATGAAAATTTGATATCTTGCCACCAAACGGTATGTGTCTAACATTAATAAATGAAGGTACCCATTAAACAGTTATATTTTTTTTGAAATGTCCTTTATCTTATTTTTTTTTCTTATCTACTTGTACATAACCATATAGAACAGTCATTTATCCTTTGTGGACTTCAATTCTCTCTCTGAAATCGTTATTTTCTTTTCTGCCTCTGCCATCCCTTCCTAGTCCCCACAGTGCCAAGATGTCTCCAGCTCAATCCCTGGACAACTGGAGTCGCTCCTGGACTAACTACAGCAATGGCTCAATATTCAAATTAAGGAAAGTAGTCTTGCTAAGCCATGTAAACCAAAATTATGACTTAGTTATGTCAAGTTGTAGATGCTTACTGGAAATCTACAAAGAGATGCCAAATAATGAGGTAATAATGTGGAATAGGAGTTTGGGAGAAACGTGAATTTAGACTTGGCAACATCTAAGAAACGTGCATTTTGGACTTGGCTACATCTAAACGGTGTTTAAAACTAGGGTTTTGGATGTGGTCCTGTAGGGAGACATTGTTCAGGGATTGGAATGGAAACATTTTGACATTTTAGTGGGTAGGAAGGAGAGGGAGGTGCAGATCAGAAAACAATGACTTCAGAAAGACACGGAAGTCCCGAAAGGACCAGCGACTTGGCCACAGTGATGCCACAATTTGCACTGTGTCCAGCCGGGACTCGCAGGATTTATTCTGTTTTGAGTCCTGGCTCCAATTTAACAGTGTAAGTTAAAGGAGCAATGCATGCCACTTTTCAAATGCTTTACTGTAATTGGAAGAGAGTCCACACATTTATCTGTTTCTGTATTATTACTGATTTTATTATTCCATGTGTTTTTTTCATGGACAAAGAACTTGTTGGGTCACAGAAAAAACACATCTTGTTTAGAGAGTTGGCTTACAACAGATCAATTCCTTTTTTTAATCTGGGAAATCAGGTGGTGGTGCGGCGCGCTGGGTTGCCGCGTACGGCTCCCCCAGAAGCGGAGGGGTTCCCTGAGGACCCCAGAGGCCTCCAGGCTTGTGAAACCCGGGGCAGAGGTGCAGCAGTGTCCGTGGTTCTACTTCTTCTGAGCCATGGGAAAACCATGATTCTAATACGGGAAGTAAGGAATTCAAAGTGTCTAGATACTCATTCATATCAGAAAGTCACTTATTCTCAAAACTCTGAAGGCAACAGGGTCTCGGAGCGGCGTGGAGCGTGCCAGCAGGCACCGCGGCTCTCAGAGCGCTCATATCTTCATCTGAATTTTAAAGTTGTTTTCATTGCATGGATTTTATCATTCGAAGCCTGAGACACGCTGCATGAACAATCGCTCCATTTGCATCTGGGGTCATAATGGCAAAAGCAGCAGACATGCCACAAGACCCGTAAGGCCCTGGATTCTGCGGGATAAGGAGCGGGTCTCGGGAGTGAGAGCTGTACCTCAGGCCTGTGCCTCTCAAGTCCCTGGGAGCCTGTGATTCAGCAGTTTTAAACCTGGAGAATAGTGATGATGTTGGAGCTGCCGGGAACATTGACTGTGAGCATTAACGAGCTAGGGAAAGAGCGTCTTTGGTGTTTTGGCAGATGTTTTTCCAAAATATGTACTAAAAATGGAAAGTAAGAGCAAGGACGCAGTGTCGGCAGAAAAACAAATCAATCAAGTGCATTGTAAAGAATCATTTTGTTTGATATTTATATAACATCTTTCTTCTGATGAATTCAAATTAGTTGGCTTTTGATATTAAGTTCTATGCCTCACTGAAGCTAAATATTAACGATAGTAAGAGAAGACTCGACCCTACCCACAAAGGTTGCAGCCACTCAGCTGTAAGAGGGACACGATGTTGGGGACCCCTAGTACCAGAGGCACCGATCACTGGCGCAGCTCAGCAGTGTGCATACGTTTGACTCTGAATGTGAGCCTCGATTCCCTGAGCTCCAGTTGCTCACCTGCAGCGTCTTCCTCCAGGGTTGTCAGATTTTTAATTGCTTTGTGTGTAAATCTGTGTACCTATAAATCTTTCAATATGTGGCGTGAAAGACACACTGAAGGCCATCCATGTGTTGGGATCTAAATTCCGGTCACTCTGCCCTGCTCTGAGCGATCCTTCTGGGAAGCACAGGCCAGTGACCCCGAGAGCAGTCGCCCTGGCTGCCTGCCATCCCCCCTCTGGGACGAGCCAGGAGTTGTGCCACCAGCTTTGGCTGCCATTCCCAGTAAAACAGCTCAGCTTTGGTCTCTGTTGGCATCATAATCACAGCTGATTTGGTGACTCTTTCCTGTGTCTTCCCCTTTCTTCTCCCCTTTCCAGGTGGAAGAGCCCTGGATTGGAATTTAGAAGATGCATGCTGTACGTGTGAAGTCACATGTGTGAGCCCGGTTCTTTACACGTTATCACACCTACAACTGCTGGAGGTTTGTGTGCCTGTGCACACCGAGGGCACCGAGGCTTGGGGACCAAGGAAAGAGCGCAAGCAAATCCCAAGACACAGTCTCCTGTATCGTTCCCTGTGCGTGGGGGAGAGGCAGGGCTTGGCCAAGCTCTGGGTTCCATTTGACCAGCCAGTGGTGTTGTCAAAGAGATGATGGTGGTCTGTGTGACCGGCACCCACAGAGACCCACCTTGCAAGGCAGACAGCGCCCTGTGTCTCAAGAAGGGGGCTGGTCTGGCATCGTGGGGGGCTCTGAAGAGCTGTACAGTAGCCACATCACCTCCCTCTATCTTCCAAACATGTGTTACCACGATCTTGAGTGTTCTGAGCATTCACGCTCCCTACCGTTTTATTTTTTTAAATTTATTTTTTAGTTATAGATTGACACAATATCTTCATTTCATTTTTATGTGGAACCGAGGATCGAACCCAGTGCCTCATGCATGCTAGGTGAGCACTCTACCACTGAGCCCCAGCCTCAGCCCTCATTGCCGATTGTGAAGTATTCTATGCTTCTAGAACTCCCTCAAAAGAGACGCTCCAAGGCCCCTGGCCACACAGACAGCCAACCCTCTTGTGCAGGAGCTGCTGGGTGTCCCTAGGGTCCCTGCCCCCCACTGTGACATGTGCTGACATTTTGGGTGCCTCTCCTTCTGTCTCTGTGCCACCTTCCTTCCAGGGGTCGATGGCTCCCCATGCCCTGGCTGCTCACAGGGCACCCCAGCTCTCCCAACTCTGCCTGCTGGGCTGGGAAGGCCCAGAGGGCACCCACGTCAGTGCCTCAGTCTTCATGGACTTGTTAGGATGCCCTGTGGTATGTAAGGCAGGAGTCTTGGAGGTGCTCTTGAGGTTGTCATGCTCTGGCCCAAAGAAGAGCAGGGTGGGCGTGATTCTCTGACTGCACCAGTGAGCATATGCCAAGGGTTAGGGTCTGCCTGGCATATTTGACAACACATGTAATTGCTCCTCAAATTTCTTCATGTTTTTTTTTTCCAATCAAAGACTAAATGTACTACTTGTAGTTTAGTATTAAAAAGTTCATGACTGTTTCTTAAGAAATAGTCAAGGGTTTAGTGCACACGATTGTGTCTCTGTGTGTGTATGTATCTGTCTGTTTGACAATCCAAATCTAGGGGGAATACATACAACAATTTGGAAGGATGTTCATAGTTTTCCATTAATCTCAGTTGGGTCCCTGAAACCCAGCAGCTGAACATGATGCAGTACAGTACGATGACCACAGGTCATGGGTTAGGATCCTGAGGGAGATAGAAGTGTGCTCCTGCAGAGGCAAGACAGGAAATGCCATACTTTCTCACCTGTTTCGTGAGAAAATCCTCCCTTGTGCTCCTTCAAGAGAGAGAACCAGTATTTAATGGTATAGGGTCCTTCAAGTGCGAATAACTGCTATAAATAACTCCTGGAAAATGTGCCCCCTGCTGCACGTTGTGGAGCAGGTCTGTAATTTCAAGACAATACTCCCTGGGGTATAGAGTATAACAACAGTGGTCCCCTGAAAAGGGTATAGTTCTGAACCCTGTATGTTCTTCCTTATATATACATACCTATGATAAAGACTTATTTATATATTAGGAACAGTAAGAGATTGACAGAAATAATAAAATGGAATGACGACAGTGAAAATGGCTATTAAGTGACCAATAGGCAGGTAGAATATACAGCATGGATCCGTTGGGCAGGGACGGTGCCCTTTGTGGGGGGGCAGAGGGGCTAAAGATAGTGCAAGTATCATCACGCTACTCAAAATGGCCTTCAATTTAGAAGTTAGAAATTGTCTGTTTCTGGAACTTTCTATTTGCTATTTCAGCCTGTGTTTGACTGCAGGTAACTGAAACTATGGAGAGCACACAGAAGGGAGGTGCTCCAAGGGGCTTATAGTCATTTACCTTAAATACCATGCAGGTCATCATGTAGGGGACTATGCAGCCTTTCCAACAGGGGTAAGGTCAAGCGCAGTGCTACTAGTTGAAAGATCTGAGTAATACCTTTGGTTTTTCTATTTTGTATGTGATGTATAATGACATCAAGCAATATAGCAATTTTGATCCCCCCAAGAGATGGGAACGATTCCTCATTCTTCCAGCAGGTGGCAGCATGCCACGTCAGAAAAGCACTGAATGGCCTCAGAAAATCTGTGCCAACAGGCTCTTTATAATGTGAAAGTAACATGTTGCATGTAAAGGGAGAAATGACTTTTATGTACAGAGATAACATATTATTCTGAGGTTAGCAGAAATAAGAGCTAGGTTTCAATGAGGATGAATTCTGTTTCCACTGTTCTAAGTGCTTCTATATGTCATTAAATGCTGACATCTACCTGTGTTAATATTCTTGTTGTGCCCATTTTACACACAAAATTGAACCACGGACTTTCCAAGTTTTCAGAGCTACTAAGTAGAGGAAGTGATATTTTAGACCAAGAGTCTGGCTCTAGTGGCCAGTGTTTTAACCACCGAACCAGAATAGTAGGAAATGTAACAACTGAATAAAGGTGAAAGTATTAGGAAGGACACAGGAAGTTTTCAGAAAAGAGACACTTATACTAATAATAATGAAAAACTCTGGAGAAATTACTAGTTTATTAAAAATCCTGCAGTAATAAAGGAATTATTGGTCAATCAGCAGCTCATTCAAGTGGGAGAGAAAGTGGGATTTAAATGGTATGTATTGGAGCAGCCTGGCTTATGGCAAGGTTGGGTAGTGACTCAGGGCAGGAGATGGACAGAAGCCTATGCAGACACACAGGATCTGGCAGGTGCACAGGGGCAGTGAGGGGGGGCAATACTGAGCATTATTGTGATCTTCATCTTGTCTCTGGTCTTCTCTGGCTCCTCCAGTTCCAGAAGATTTCTTCATGTTAGCTCTATCTGTGCTGAAACTAGATTACATAACCCCACAACTGGGAATATCATAAGGTTCATGGAGTATCTGCACCCATCCTTTTTTCTTTGTGTGAACATTAGGAGTAAGGAAATTTAAAGATGGTTATTATTATTATTTTATTAAAATTTTAACAGATTCTAGAACTAATTTTTAGAATGTATTTAATGCATTATTTAAACTGATATGTTAAAAGCACACAAACCCTACATGTTCGTGGGGCACTGTGTGTGGCTTTGGTACATCCATACATTGTGTGATGCTCAAATCAGATTAACCATACCTTCTCCTCCAACGTCTATCTTTTATGGCAAAAACATTAAGAACGTCGTCTTCTTGTTTTTTTTTATGCGTGCAGCACATTACTGTTATGTGCAGCCACAACTCCTGCTGCTCTTCAGTGTAACTGAGTTCCCACGGACCCCTTCCCGGTCCACCCCTCCACGCTCCCCGGCAGGATGGACACCACAAACATTCAAATTTGCCGATAGATCTTCCCCCACTGCCTCTCCTGGAGTCCTTGTTCTCACTCCCAGTCCTTGTCACTCTCTGAATTTAGCCCTCACTTCTGTCCCTGGAGGCGGCCCCCACCTCAGTCATGGTGATGGGGCTGATGCCGGCACTGACCTGGAGAGGCGGAGAGTGGCAGGAGGGGGCCTGAAGGAGCCGCCTGAACACCACCAGGATGGCGCAGCTCGCTCTGCCTGCGCACGGGGCCCTTCTCGGCACTGTAAGTGCCCTTCTTACAGAGGACCCGCCACATTTGGCTGTGTGCCCCCCCCAGACTTACCTGTGGATACCTGGCCCAGTGCCTGCCCCCAGCGGAATCGCTGGTGCCCTGTGTGGAGTGGCGGGAGGTCCAGCTCAGGTGGCCCTGGTTCATCCTGCCTGAGCTCCAGCAGGTTCCAGCAGCCATGGGCCAGGACCGAGGCCCAAGAAGCCGGAATCCAGCAGCGCTGCTGCTTCCTCACTTTGGAGAGGAGCAAATGGCTACAAAATAGGGCCCTGGAGAGGATGGTCAGGGGAGGTAAGTCAGGGTGTGCAAAATGAAGAATACGCCCAGAAGCGCTCTGCAGGCCACCAGGGATCCAGGAGTGTACTCACGTCCCCAGGACAAGAAGAGCAGGGAAGGCACACACCAAGGAGGGCCGCGCATGGCGCAGCCTCTGCCCAAGCAGGAGCGGGAAGTCGGGCGGGAGGGTCAGGCTGCTGGAGACGCTGCGCAAAAGTGCAGGAGTAGAAATCAAGAAAGTCTCGGAACTGTACACTCCGAAGAGGTAGGCGGCTCTTCACCTTGGTGGATTCAATGCTCCCTGTTGATTAGAAATATTTTTAACACTCTTTCATGAGTGAAATGAAATTTAAAGAATGTAAACTACTATATTCATAGTTTTTGAAAAAAATCAGTATGAACGCCTTACTTGCACTTATGTATGTATGTATGTATGTATGTATGTATGTATTTAGTGCTGGGGTGGAACTCAGGGCCTTGAACTGCCAGGCACGTGCTCTACCACTGAGCTACACCCTAACCTCTAAGTGGGAAAGTAGTGTGTCAGGTAACATCTACATCAGCATAGAAGAAGTCCCCAGGGTCACCATATGGGGGGACATAGGAAGAGTCTGGTTATTGGCAATGTCCAGCATGTTGCAGGACTTTCTCCTGGGGCCTCTTGTGAAATGGCAATAGCATGTCCACTTATTTTGACAAAAAAAAAAAAAAACCCAAAACAAAATAAAAAGGCATATAAATTTGCAAAATGCCCAGCAACGGTATTTTGAGCATCTCTGCTGCAAGTGTATTTCATCATGGTTAAAGTTCTGTGACCAAGTCTTCTTCTACACCATAGTTTTAGTAAAGTTTGATTCTTTCCTTTCCATTTCTGACAGTTCTTTGAGGGCAAACACAGTTTCTCTAAAAGCAACTGAATATAATGAGACAAACCTATATGTCCTTTCAAACCTTTTTTAATAAAAACCAAGCAAAGGATGCTAGAAACATAAGAAAATGGAAGCCTTCATTGATACGTCCTGGGAAGAGCACCAATTACAAAATGAACCACATAGATATGCCTTTGACAATGTCCTGATTCCCCTGAAGTAGTTTATACCAATAACACCTGACCTGTATTAACGGAATAATAAAAGTAATAATAATTAAAACCATCTGAATACTCCAAAGTTGTCCTCTCAAAAACTTGAACAAGATCAGAAATATCTATATCTGACTTCCAACTAATAGAGTCCACGGGGATTCAACAATTAAGTGTCAAAAAAGAAGACACAACCAGCAAAATTGAAATACAGAGAAATTGACAGGAAAATGAACCACATTTCATTTTAAATAAGAGTGACATAATTGGAGGTGACTATAATAGATAAAAAGAGACAGCAGCATATTGCAATGTTGAACCTGTTTGAATTCAATTTCAGCCAAATAAACCATTGGAGACTTTTACAGACAATTGGAAAGATTTGAGATAGACTTGATGTTAGGCTATATCATGTAATTATTATTATTTTTATGGCACAGAATGGTGTTAAGAAAACATACTTGTGACTAATAAATATTGAAGCATTTACAAACTGATATGGTAACTGAGATTTGCTTTAAAAGACTCGAGTAGATATATCTGTTCTAGCTACGATGGGCTGGATTCCAGCAAAACAAACCTCCTTTATTCCACATACAGAATATGCAGGGTAAACGTTTTTCTAAGCTTCCTGAAAAACAACTGTTCCCCCAGAAACAACAAACAACAAATAGGAACCCATTCAGAGACATCAGAAAGCAACCACAGCAGTGAGATGATGAAGGTCAATGATGGCTGAGAAAATAAAACCACTGAGCTGAGCCCGACTTTCCACACACGATTTCCCCCTGAAGCATTTGGTGATTTTTAAATTAAGCTGGACAGGAGGCTGAGAAACCAGGGAGAAACTGGGACGGAAACGATAGGCTAAGCAGAGCTTTTGGCCCTCCCGCAGTACCTGGAAGCTGAAATTTAAATTCAAGCTATAAAGCCAGATAGGATTTGTGAGGCCAATTCCAAGAGAAAGAAGGTAGATAGAAAAAAATGAGTGTGGTACCCTGAGAGGCTTTCCACCCAAGGGATTCAGAGTCTGCTGAGAGGGGAAAGAAGGAATCTCCTCTTAGAGTCTGGGAAGTCAGCGGAGCTCTGCAGTGTCACAGGGGGAGGAATGGGCTGAGGTTCTGCATGCCCAGAGGCGGCACTGTGTTAGACACGCCAGAGTCCACTTGGGACACCCAGGAGTCCAAAGGACCACGTCATAAGAAATATGTAAGCCAGCATCGAGCTCAACAGTTAAAAGTCCCAAACCCAAGGTTAGGATCCAAGTGAGGAGGTAGATTTCTGCAGCCAGAGGCTTAAGGAAAAGCAAAATTGTACCCAGGATGGAGACAGATCCATGTTGCAAAACTTGATTCCGAATTGGCAGATGAGGACTTTTCTCTGTTCTAAATGATTATCAAAGGTAGGTTCTCTATCAAAGCCATCATCTCTCCAATTATTTGTGCTGATTATCCAACATTAAATCAATAATTACCAAGTAGGTCAACAAGCAAGAAAAGACAAAGACTAGAAGCAGAATTACAGCTGAATCAGGTAATGGATTTGTTAGATACATACTTACCAATAACTGACTTTTAGGTTCAGAAAAACCCATGACAACATGGGGAATTTAAGTGTATTAAAAGAGAATTCTAAGAAAATGTTCAGTTGAAAATACAGTACTGAGATAGATGGTTATATTGCAGATTACATTCAGTACCAAATGCTGGAAAGAACATGGGGCAAGAAGAACTCTCATTCATTGCTCATGGGAATGTGAAATATGCAGCTGTGTTGGAAGAACAGGTTGACTATTGCTCATAACTAAACCAGTCTTACTACATAATCCAGCAATTGCAATCCTACATACTTACCTGGACTAAAAAGCATGCACCCAAGAAAACCTCCTTGCAAATATTTATGATAGCTTTATCATGATTTCCCAAACTGAAAGCAATGATGATATAATTCAACAAATAGGAGACTGGGAAAGCAAACGATGCTGCATATTGTGGCTAATACATACAGAAATATTTTCAGACAAACAGATATGGTAATTGAGATTTGCTTTAAAATACTCTAGTAGATATTTCTGTTTCTAGCTATGATGGACTGGATTCCAGCAAACAAACCTCCTTTATTCCACATACAGAATATGCAGGGTAAATATTTTTCTAAGCTTCATGAAATATCAAACTTTACAACGAAACATCATCCAGTGTAAAAGGAAATAAACAATCGGTATACAGAAGGACACAGAAGAATTTAAAATACATATTGCTAAGTGAAAGAAGCCAGTCTGAAAAGACCATGTGAAATAAATCAAATGATCTGATTCTAATAATATGGTATTCTGAAAAAGATAAAATTGTAGAGGCAGAAAGATTAGTGGTTGCAGGGGCTTTGTGGTGGGGGTGGGGGAGCAGAGGTGGGAGGGTGAGATTGTTGGAGCCCAGGGGATGTCCAAGGTGATGTGACTGTGCTGTAACTGTAGATATACACCACTTTGCATTTGTCAACACCCATAGAGCTTTATAGCACAAAGAGTGACTTTAATACACACAGATGGAAAAGGCATTGGAGAAGCAAGGGGATCCTGGAGACTGCAGACAATGGCGGAAAAATCCTATGTTGCAAATGCGTCAAACAACCTCGTTAAAGGGGGCGAGGTGGAGGAAAGTTGATCTAACCAGCTGGAAATGAGGGAGAGCTGTAAGGTTGAGGGAGCGGGATTCACAGCTAAGCAAGGGGAGGAGCCTAGAGTGATCCGTGTAGCAAAGATATCAGTAAAAACTCAGGTTTAACTCACTGTGAGTACAGGCATTTACATGTAGAAACTTTTACAGACACGTGTGTATGCACAACTTCAGGATACATGCATATACTTCTTTGCTCTGTCAACATAGAGGACCTAAAAGAAAATTGACACAAAGCAGCAGGGAGTCTCACTAGGCTCAGATCTTGGGTTCTAAATTATTCTCCAACCAGAGTTCCTTGGAGCAATGGCTAGTGCCAGGATTGGGGCCAGAATAAGCCAGGTGAACCTGGAGCACCTTAAAGTGCCAGAAAATAAGGAAGTACTTGAAACACACACTGAACTCCCAAAGTGACGGGGACATGTCCCAGAGACACAGGAGGCACCTCAAAGAGCTCCTGGTGGCCAAGTCTCCAACCACTGCAGGATATGTAAAGTAGCGTTGCATTGCAACACAGCCTATAAAACAGATATCCAGGAGTCATGCTGATGTACGTAAGTGATTGAAGACGTCTATACCTAAGGGAAAAGGGGTGCTTTTTGGTATGGAAGAATTCCAGGTGCCTTACAGGGGTACTCTGCTCTCAAGGCGTAGAGCCTGCCTCCCCACTCCTAAGTGTGGCCTGCACTGCCAGACTGCCTTCCAGCATCGCCGTAAAGAGAGGGAGAGAGCACTGTGGCGAAAGACCTGGCAGAGAGTGGCTCAGCCAGGTGATCAAGGTGGACGTCAACAGGGACAAATCATGGTGATAGTGTGGACCCTCGGTTTGCTATGACAAGAACGGCATTTTACTTTGGGGACTTCCTCCCCCACACCAGTAGCTCCAACCCGATAATGAGATAAACATCTGACAAACCCTGGGTGCAGGTCATCCTGCCGAGCCCCTGGCTAGTGCTCCTCAGAACCATCGAGATATGAAAATCAAGGGGAGTCTGAGAAATAGTCATAGCCAAAGAGGAGCCTGAGAACACAAGCAGGTGGCAATGGACTTCTTAACGCACACACAGCGTGTGCTCTCTCTCAGTCTATCATGAATCGTTTGGATTGTGTACACTCCACTTGCAAATCACTTTCTGGAAATTCGCTTTAAAATTTTTCCATTTTCACTTTTGCTTTTGCATTACACTACTCTCTTCTGGGTTCATTTCTCTGTCTTTGGAAATATATTCTTTAATAATTCCTCCAGAACTGTTCTGTGAATGGCGCAATTTCTGAATCCCATGAGGGATAAATATATAGGTCACAGTCAAACAATTCAGCCAGAATATCCAGGGATAGGATGTGGATAACCGAGGACTTTGCTTTCCTTTTGACACTAGGAGAGTGGGTAGAGGGTTCCAATGGTAATACTGTTGAGTGATTTCCAAGCATGCCCACACAGACTTGTATATGTGCACAATTGTGGCACCATCAAGGGCTCCAGAATGGAAAATATTTCTACTAATTCACATAGTTTTATCTTGCCCTTTCTCAGACTATACTCAAACTACGTAGATGAAAATGGTTACTCTCATGGTCATTCATTGATTTTCTTGTTCTTGCGCTTCTTTTAAATACACTCTTTATTTGCTCACCATAATGTCTATGAGAGTCACAAATATTTTTGCATTTATTAGCATTTTTGGTTTCATTTCACTTTGTTTATTTTCCTACACACAGTGTTCCACTGTTGAAGTGTTCTAGTTTATATATTCTTCTATTGCTCACGGACATTTGGATGGTTTTGAGTTAACAAATCTACTGTGAACATCCTTGTACATGATTTTTTGTGTGTATACCTGCTGATGTGTCTTGGGTCTGGTCTTGGAGCAGAACTGCTGGTGTGTACAGTGGTACCTTGAAAGAGAACTGCCACATTTCCCACAATGAACAATCCATCTCACCCTCTTGCCAATGATGCGCCATGACAGTTTAATTTGTTTTGAATTCTCCCAAACAATTGGTATTTTCAGTATTAAATTTTAGACCTTCAAATTAGTGTGTATAGAGTATCTTGTTTGGTTTTAATTTGCATTTGATGGGCCATGCCACTGAGCATATTCTCATGTTTATTGGCTATTCAGATATCTTCTTTTGTGAAGTGTCTTTTAACACCTTGAACATTTAAACACCTGGAAATAGTGCTGTGGAGGTTGAGAACCACTGTGGCAGGGGACTGCCACTGCTTCAGGGCACAGTCTGACTTCTCACCACCCTGTGCTGCTTTCTGGGAATCTCTGAGCTCCTTCTTTCAGCTCACTAAATCATCCTTTAGATTTGTGCTTTTCAGCTCTCCTATTAAAGTATTAATTTCAACAATCAATTTAACTTTTTTCAGTATGTTTAGTTGCTGGTACTTTGTGTGTACAATTCTGCTTTGCTTCTCTCTGGCAGCAGAAAATGTCCCTCACTGCCGTGTCAGCCTGCCAGTCAATACTTCTGTTTTAAAACATTTGATCTCTTTTGTGATGTGTATGTTTCTGAGTGCCTTGTGCTTTCCTCTGAGGCACGTGGTGGAGGTTCCTTGCTCGATGGCCTTCTGTGACTGGCTGCATAGCTTCCTGGAGCTTGGGCCTCGGAGTTGGAGCTCTTGGCCTCAGCTGTGTTTGCTTGGAGGCAAGGAGGCTAGACTTCATAAGGGCCATGGTATCTCCTCTGCTGCATGAACATTCCCTCTTCTACCTGGACACACCAGGTCTGGTCTGTCTCCCTTACCTGAGCTCTGTGTCCATCTCCTTTCCCTGCAGGTAGACTTCCCACCATTATTTACTGGCAGAGAAAGAAACAGAGCCTGGTTGACAATGGGGATGGAAGAAAAAAAGAGAGATGTTTGTTTTTAGAAGTGGGGACTGCTGTACTAAAAGCCCAGCTCCACCTAGCCACTCCTGTAGGTTGAACCATGCATCTTAGCACTGGAAAATCCTCCTCCTGTGCCCTCACCTTTGAGTGCCAGTCCACATTTTCTGGCAACAGTCCCGTGGACACATTTTGGCTGGTGTACTTTCGATTTTTCAGCAATTTCTTAAGTTATGGTCCTTTAAATTCATTTTAGTTTCTGAATGTGGTCATTATATTTTTACAACTATCTTTTCAGTCCATCTGATACTCTGAGGTGATAGAGTGTGACTGTTTCTTGTCCTTGCTTCTTAAATTTCGAAACAAGAATCCGAAAATGCCAATTGTGGACTTTCAGTGAACATTTTCCTAAAAACACTTTGAAAAGCAAACTGGTCAACAAGAACCATTTGAAAATATTTAGGAAAACCCACTTCCATATTTTATTCAGTTTACAGATTATTTGTGGGCTACCGATTTTGTTACAGACACGCAGCAATCCTCTAGGTAAGATGGGTGAGACGAGCAGGACACGGATCTGAGCTCCCAGGTTTCCACAGGTGGTGCGGGACAGAAGCATGACCTTGGAGGAGCACGTGACTTACTGGAGTGGCTGAGAAGTGGGAGGGACTAATGTGGGGATTTTCACAGAGGAGATGACGTCCAGATTGGGTGAATGCAGCTGTGTCAGGGGAACAGATTGACAGAAGGATCGTGGGGTGCAGAGGACACTATCTTTAAGCACAGGGGGAGGGGAAGCATGGTTTACTTACAAAATGTTAAGTAGCTCAGAATGACTGCTGCATAAAGTGCAGATGTGGAGAAAAGGAAGATGGAGATGGAAAATCAGGCAACACGAGCTCTTTTGGATGTTCTTGTGTAAGTTACAGACATTTGCTCAAGACTCTCACACGGCATACTAGTGTGGGGATGCACCTGAGATTTATTCAGACAGTGCTGTGATAGGTGATTGGGTGATAAAGTTTCAAGGAGAACATTAGATAGTGTCAAATTTTAGAGAAAAGTCAGATTACACAGGAACAAAACATTAACCATTCAATTTAGTGACCACTTAGATTAGGTTAGTTTTGTTTCTGGTTTTGCTAATCTTAACATTATTTTAAAACATTTTAATACATACTCATGGAAGAAGTTCAAGATATTTTTTTCTTCTTTTTTTATTGGTTGTTCAAAACATTACAAAGCTCATGACATATCATCTTTCATACATTTGATTCAAGTGAGTTATGAACTCCCATTTTTATCCCGAATACAAATTGCAGAATCACATCAGTTACACATTCACATTTTTACATAATGCCATATTAGTAACTGTTGTATTCTGCTACCTTTCCTATCCCCTACTATCCCACCTCCCCTCCCATCTTCCCTCTCTACCTCATCTGCTGTTGTTCAGTTCTCTCCCTTGTTCCCCCCCCTTTCCCCTCACAACCTCTTGTACGTGATTTTGTATAACATTGAGGGTTTCCTTCCGTTTCCATGCAATTTCCCTTCGCCCATAGCCCAAGAGTTAATAATAAGAATAAACAAATGGGACTTACTCAAACTAAAAAGTTTTTTTCTCAGCAAGAGAAACAATAAGAGAGGTAAACAGGGAGCCTACATCATGGGAACAAATTTTTACCCCTCACACTTCAGATAGAGCCCTAATTTCCAGAATATACAAAGAACTCAAAAAATTAGACAATAAGATAACAAATAACCCAATCAACAAATGGACCAAGGACCTGAACAGACACTTCACAGAGGAGGACATACAATCAATCAACAAGTACATGAAAAAATGCTCACTATCTCTAGCAGTCAGAGAAATGCAAATCAAAACCACCCTAAGATACCATCTCACTCCAGTAAGATTGGCAGCCATTATGAAGTCAAACAACAACAAGTGCTGGTGAGGATGTGGGGAAAAGGGTACACTTGTACATTTCTGGTGGGACTGCAAATTGGTGTGGCCAATTTGGAAAGCAGTATGGAGATTCCTTGGAAAGCTGGGAATGGAACCACCATTTGACCCAGCTATCGCCCTTCTTGGACTATTCCCTGAAGACCTTAAAAGAGCATACTATAGGGATACTGCCACATCAATGATCATAGCAGCACAATTCACAATAGCTAGACTGTGGAACCAACCTAGATGCCCTTCAA
Organism: Urocitellus parryii; assembly: GCF_045843805.1. Lineage (NCBI taxonomy): Eukaryota > Metazoa > Chordata > Mammalia > Rodentia > Sciuridae > Urocitellus > Urocitellus parryii. The sequence continues at coordinate 4,306,895 of NC_135532.1, forward strand.
TAGATGAATGGATTAAAAAAATGTGGCATTTATACACAATGGAGTATTACGCAGCACTAAAAAATGATAAAATCATGGAATTTGCAGGGAAATGGATGGCATTAGAGTAGATTATGCTAAGTGAAGCTAGCCAATCCTTAAAAAACAAATGCCAAATGTCTTCTTTCATTTAAGGAGAGCAACTAAGAACTGAGCATGGAGGAAGAGCATGAGGAAAAGATTAACATTAAACAGAGACGAGTGGTGGGAGGGAAAGGGAGAGAGAAGGGAAAGTTCAACATATTTATCAAAAGTGTACTATCTAGGCTATACTTTACTGAAATGTAAGCTGACCTCTTTCTGCAGAAAGAGTAATTACTCAAGTTAAAAAAAAAAAAAGGCTAGTTTTGACTGTCACCTCATTAGTGCATGCCTCAAGCCAAAGTCATAAAGTGTTAGATAAAATACAGAATATCTTAACCCACTATTACTAATGGCTTTCAACTTCTGATGTACTCTCATTTCATAATATATATAACCTGTGTGTCTTCTAAAGGTCATAGTTAATATGGATGTGAAGTCTCTACAGAGGATAAAATTGATTTATTTCCTATCTAAGCTTCTTTCCTACCATTGCAAAAAATAACAAAATTGAAGTTAATTGAAGCATTTTCTTCTTAAGCTTTTGAATTTTCTTATTAAAATTTGAAATGCATACCTTTGATTCTCCCCTGAAAACACTCTTCAACTGCCAATTCCCTTGCTGGCTTGATATGCACCCACAGTGACCAATGGGAACTCTCAGGAATGTCACATCAAGGAGCTAGGAAATTACAGATGCCGGAGCACCCTACAGCCATGTAATGATTTCCTCTGAGGATTTCATAATTCCAAAACAGAATACAGTCTATACAAGTGGAATTGCCCTTTTCTTGTGAAAATATGACTTTCCTTGCTGCTAATATAATACTTTAGGTACTTACATTTAGATGGAGGAAAAAAAATCTGTCTTGCCTGATCTGAAAACTTTTGCCACAAATCATAGAAGGTTTATATAGAAAAAATAGTATTCACTTGTAATTACTTTATTCCAAGTGGAGAGATTTGGAAGGTGCATGAGAGTCAAGTGGTGATAATGGACTTATGTGTACCCAACCTTTGATTTTCTTTGATCATCTGTTTCCCAAGTGGATGTGGTCAGCAAAGCATGGTGGGAAGGAGTTTTACATCATCTTCACCCTTAAATATTGGGCTGGTGTAAGCAAAAGTTAGAGATTGCTTCCTATACACTCATTACCATGTACAAACACATATCAAACGTAACTTAGCACTAGCAACATGATTTGCATTAGAGTGTGTAAATCCACAACAGGTAGGCGGGCACACTGCTGCACTGCCGAGCAGAGCGCAGGGTCTCAGGTGCCCAGGCAGGCTGCCTCTTTCCCGTCCTGGCTGGGCTGCCCACTGCCTCAGTGTGAAGAGTTCCCAGTCCGGGGCCACTTGCAGCTGTTTAGAACAGTTCCCGGAAAGTTGAGCACTCAGGTGGCGGGTTCTCTTTCTCCTCTTCTTGTTTTTACAGTCATGATGCATTTGTCTTCTTCATACTTAAGACATACTTAGGAAGAGAACTGCAGGCTTAACACAAGTGGAAATATCAAACAAGTGTATCCGTTTTATTTGGAGGAACCACACTTTTCCAGGTAGCTTCCCATTTGTTGGTTTGCCTCCACTTCCTCGCAAGGGCAGCTTATCCCAAGAAAGGAAAGAGCACACGGTGGGGTGTGGGAACTCTCATTGTCTTTGCTGAACAGCCAACACTAGCATTTTATTCCTGGTCTGCTTATGGGTCTTCCTCCAACTTCAGCTCCAGCTCTAACAGCCTTCTTTAGGCTTCTGAGACGGGGAGCCTGGAAGAGGCTTTCTGTTCCTTCTGGTGGATGGCCACCAAGCATTTGTGGGGAGTCACTGAGCACCCAGCACTGGTGAACCTCAGGACAAACTGGGAGTCCCAGTCAGAACCAGTAAGGAGAAAAAAAAAATAAGAGGCATCCAAATTTAAAAGGAAGAAGTCAAACTACCCCTATTTGCAGACAACATGATCTTATAAATATCAAATCTTAAAGTTTCTTATTGATGGGACATGTGGTGGGGTCCCAGAGGTTGAGATGGAGCAATTTCCCCTGTGGGCCGCCAAGATGTTCGGCCAACCTGGTCTCTGACAGGTGCACAGGGAGTGAGAGGTTTCACAGTACCCAAACTGGGAGCAGAAGACAACACTGCCTTCACTTTCCAGGGAGGAAGAGGGCCAGGCACCACCAACAGCACTGGGGGCTAGTGTCTGCCGTTTTACGAGCAGAGCTGAGCAGGTGTTTCGGGCTTTTTGTGGGTTGGCTTGTTTGTGGTTTGGTCATTAGTTCAGACCCAGGGAGCGGAAGTCCTCAGGCCAGCCGTCGGGGGTATGTTGTTTTGCCAGGTAGGATGTAGGTGGGCTGGCGGGTTTTCCTGGAAATGTCTGCCATTGGAACCACTGACCTAGAAAAGAGCACATGGCAGGGGTCCTCCCCCTGAGAGGCAAATGAGGTCAGGCGGAGCAGGGGAGCCTCTTAGGCTGGGAGGGAGTGAGCTTGAGCTTACATCGTTCAGAGCGGAAGGAACCATCCCCAAACTTATCTGGAACCACCACAGGCCTTGAAAAGCCAAAGCCGTCTTGAGAAACAACTAGCAAGAGGCCCCACCTCTGAAACATCAACTGTACAGCGCAGCGCCAGGGTGTCGGAGTCCAGGGTGAGGGAGGGCACAGAGCCTCTGGCAGAAGCCTCCCCACCCGAGGGACAGGAGGCAGTGCACAGCTCGGCGGAGCAAGGCCCCGAGGTGGGCCACACAGGGAGATGGCCTTCTGCTGAGCTTTATGTTTCAAAAGATGGTTTCAAGGTCCCAAGAAATACAGCCCGTGGCTATAAAGGTCTGCCATCAGCTTTCAGAAAGATTTAAGTCCATGGAGAAAGAATTTACAGATTTTCCAAAGTAAAAGGGCCAGAGAAAAAGGGCCAGAATCAAGTCAGTCCTGCTGAGGGAATGTCAGGCCCTGCAAGGCAGGAGTGGCACCCCGCAGCACTGGTACTCGGCAGGACACGGGGACATGGGCGCAGGGTGGGAAGAGGGCCCCAGTCACGGTGTGAAAACCTGATGTGGGATTCACACTGTACCCTTTAGAAATGAGTAGTCATTGAAAGACTTGAAGCTTGGGAACAACATGATCTAGCATAAATTGGAGAAGGGACACTGCATGTTTTTATAACAGAGAAACTGAAGAAGATTGACAGGTCAAAGGAAAAATAAAAGAATGTAAAGAGAATTTCTTGCTTAGTAGTTAAAAAATCTGTGATGTGGGTGTTTATTGTTCCCACTTTAACATGATAAATCAAAGACTCGGGGTGTTTAAATATCCTTCCCGAATGTTAGATGCTCGGTAAATGTGGGCAGTTTCATGCTCAATCTGTCTCCCAATGAGCCCGAGAGCTTTCTCTTGGCAGAGAGGCTGTGGAACCAGGGGCCGTTGCACAGAGAGACTGTGGGTTTGCTTTGTAAGATGTGGGGTGACAGGGGAGTAGTGGGCACGGCTATTCTGGGTGCTTGGCACTGGTGCGACGACGGCAGAACACAGCAGGGAGAACCGGCATCAGTGTCAGCCACATTGAGAGACGTCAGCTCCTCCTGAGAATGTCCTGGGAGCCTGGCCAGCGGACACTTCTTCTGGTTTCCTAGATTGAATGAGATAATGCACATAAAACAGCTTTACAAACTGTGAAATCCTAAGAGATGAAGGCTATTACTTTCACGTTAAAAGAATATAAATTGTTTATAACCAGCTTCCATTTTAAGTGTGCCTGGGTGGATTATATTCAGTGGAGTCCCTTCATGAATTATTTATTCAAAAAGGAATTTCTTCCTGTTGTGTAACTGGATCTTCATACTTTTTGAGCTGTCTGTGGATGACTCCAAAACCATCTTTTGAAAAAAAAATCTGCTTCAATATGCATGATTTGGACCATTTGTGTTGGAAGTCACGGGAGACTCAAGTTATTTTAAACAACCGAGTTAATTTGCTGGGTTTTCTAAGGGAAAGCCCGGCAGCAGAGAGTTCACGTCTACCAACTCCAGCAGAGTCCAGGGTCCAGCACTGGCTCCCAGTCTGCCCTGGGCCACTTCCTTGGTTTCATTCTAGCCCTGGAGTGCCACTGTACCTCCCACTCTGCTCCAGCAACAACGGTGACTCTGATAGTTCCAGGCCTCGGTTCTTACATCACATGCTTTCAAAAAAAAAAAAAAAAAGAGATCTCCTAGTGTCTTCCTTGGAAAAAGGGAGATACCTCTCTGTTCCAGAAAACCTTAGCAAACATCTTCTCACTGCTCATCCTTTGGGATGTACTCAACACTCCCTGTCCCTGCATTGTGACCAGGAAATGGGCCTCGTTGGCTGGTGCCAGGCAATTGGCCCACCCCACTCCCGTCCCTGCTCTGGGTTGGCTTACCTCACCAGAACCACAGGCAGAGTGGTCTCCTGAAGGACAGGAAGCAGACAATGGACATCTCTGACAACACTCATGTCCATTACCTTTGGAAATGTGACAGTGGGTTCCACTGGAAATAACCAAACAGAAATTCAGACCCCTTTACCACGTAGGTCTCTTTGTATTTCTCTCTCTCTCTCTCTCTCTCTCTCTCTCTCTCTCTCTCTCTCTCTCGTGTGTGATACTGGGGCTTAAACCTGAGCACTTTACATCCCCAACCCTTTTTATCTAGTTTTATGAAGTGACATGGTCTCACTGAATTGCCTGGGCTGGCCTTGAACTTGTGACCCTCCTGTCAGCCTCCCCAGCACCTGGGACTCTGGGTGTGCACCATCAAGCATTTATTTTTGAATAGTCTTGAAATGCATTGGTTTATTAAAGGTTCATTTATATTTTCTTCAAATTATTTTGTGGCTTAATTAACAGCCGAATGTTTGTTAAGTCTGAGATTTGGCTAGAAAACATCTTACTATAAAGTGAAAGCAGGATTCAAGAAAGTGGTTATTTTTGGGACAACTTGTTCTAAGTAAACATTACCCTTTGTATTATGCTTTCTCCTTAAGATGTAGATAAATATTCTTGAGTATTTGTTTTGCTTTATTTCTCTGTCATAAATAAAATTTCATTTTAAATATTTAAATATTAAAAATTTTACTTTTCTTTTTTACATAAATAGAAGCTATTTACATGTTTATTTTTAAATCAAACATATACAAGATGGCATCTCCTTTCTGTACCTAAAACCCCATTTCATTTCCCAGAGATAGTAATTTGTTACATTTCTTTCTAGAAATGTTTGGTACATCAATTCATGCATGTATGAAAATAAACCAAGGAGAATGTACCTTGCGCACTTCTATAAATGGCTTATGTTTATAAAATCTTTATGTTAACATTATCTGGAAACTATTTCCATCATAGCAAGTAAAAATCTACTTTATTCTTTATGACTTTTATGAATATGCCATAGATTATTTAACTGGAACTTTTAATGAATATTAAAAAAATTTTAGTTGTAGATGGAAACAATACCTTTATTTTATTAATGTATTTTAACATAGTGCCTCACATGGGCTAGGAAAGCCACAACCCCAGCCCTTTTAGTGGATATTTAAAATATGCATTGCTCATCTGCAATGATGCAGTGAGTATCCATGCTCTTAATATACTGTTTCATTTAAGTGCCAGTAAATCGGCCAGATGAGTCCATTGAGGTAGGTAGCTGGGCCTAAGAATATGCACAGGACAGGTTTGGAGCTGCCTTGCTGGGAGCTCTGTGTCCACTGTTGGTTTTGTTCTTGGCCTGCTGTGTTGAAGGCACTTATTCTCCTACTATGTGCTTCCCTTTGCTTTTTTATGGTGAATTTTTCCTCATGATAGTTCAAAAATTTGTGCGTGTCCACATTTTCCACTACTTCCTTCCTGTCTTTGGTGGTTTGTTTCTTGAACTGCTCCAACCATCTCACTCTTGATTACTTCTCCATGATGGTATCTTTTAAAATGAACTCCCCCCATGACTTGGTTTTTGGAGCTCTCCTGGCCATTTTGGCAAGTGTCCTCTCCAGTCCGTCTTTGGAATCAGGAGGTCTGGCTTGCCTCTCAGATACGGTTGGCACTTTCGGTTGGGAATTTTCAAAAGCATAAATGAGAAAGAGAAGGGTGGAGGGAGAGAGAGAAGCCAGAGGGGGGACACCAGCAAATGTTTGGGAGCTGGGAAGAAATGCAGAGGAGCGGCTGATGCTGCTCCAGCAGGAAGAGTTATCTAGACTAGGGTTGGGAGCAGCTCAGAAGCAGCCACACAGCTCCACAGCCAGCCCACCAAAGGCTGGGGATGGAAGAATCAGAGCCCCAGAGTGGAGACTCAGACTGTGCTGGGAGAGCTGCTTCCTACATAGGCAGACACAATCCTCACCTCCATCCTGCCAGGAGACACCCTTGGGAGGGAAGACTTGCAGGACAGGGCGGAAATGACACTGAGAGCTGCAAATCCAGCAGAGGGGGCTTCTATTAGAAGTGCCCCAGCGGCCCTGGTCACCTTTGCTTTTACACGTTCTCACCCGTTCCTTCTAAGGCTATCCTGGGGAGCTGTTGGGGAGGTGTGGGGCCTGAAGCTTATAAAATTTAGAGACCCTGCTCTACAAAATGAATTTTCAGAATCAGATGACCATGTGAACACAGGGCCTGGGAAGGGACCTTGAGGGAGGAGACTGCAGCCTCACTAGCGCCCGCTGTCCCCTGTGCGCCAGTCTATGGGCGGTAAGTTCCCTTGCTCGTCTCTTCCTGCTTCAGGGTCACTTAATCCACTGTCCTCACTAAGGCAGAGCCAATGTATTTGAGGCTTCTGTGCTAAGGCAGGCCTTGCTGTCGGCACTGAGCTCTGTTATCTGTGCCCTTTTACTCCCACACCATTTGCCAGAGGAGGGGAGCAAGTGCAGTTCTGATCAGCAGCTTCTCTACACTATCTAAGATAGAATCCGTGAGAACCATTTATAATTGTTTCTAACTCTAGGCATTGAAGGCAACTTTCCAATAAAATGATACCACGTCTCCAGGACAAAATACAACCAGGAAAACATCTAGGAGATACGATTATTCCAAAGGGAAACAAAAGAAGCACAAACCTTCTAGGGAGGCCATCAATCCTTCAGAATTGCCTTTTAATAACTAGTGTACGTTTCCCATAGTATACCTTGTGCTGCGACATTGTTGGGATGACTGTATGAATATTACCTGGCTCTTTCTGACCTAGTGAAGCCTGAAAGCCTTCATTGTTGTTATTGATGTCTGTGGATAGACTGAGAAACTTCTGAGGTAAAATGGCATTTGTAAATCATTCACTTATGTGAGGAACTTATACACCTCTCATTTTAATGGAAGGCTTCCCGGCAGAAGGTGCTGGGTACACATTACTCTGTGGTCTGAAAGCTTATGTGCCCCTAAAATTCACACGTTGAAACCTAATGCATCTTGGTATTAAAGGGGGGAGGGCTTGGAAGGATGGGGTCCTGGGACCTCTGCACTCTCAAGGAAGAGCTTGAGGGAGACGGCGGCTCCCGCTCCTGGGAAGGCGTCCTCACAGACAGCTGACCTACTGGTTGGTCCCCTCATCCTGGCCTCCAGGACCTCGGGAACCTGGGGTCTGCTGCCTGTCCTCTGGGCACTGGCTGGTGCAAGGTGTTCTGCGGGAGCAGCCTGAGTGGACTAGAGCACTCCTGGGTGCTGTCCTGGGGCTCTCTTGGCCTGATGGCACACCTGTGCGCCCTAATCTGTAGGTACAGACCCATGTGACTTTCCACCCCACCTGACCTCACTTAAATTCTTCATTCCTTCTCTTTTGTGGAACTTCAGCTTTTAAAGCATTTCTGTGCATCTCCCCCTTTGTCCTGTTCAGCATCCTAGGTGGGTGCACTGAGCCTGCAGGGCAGAAAGTTCCTTGTAGGTTCAAGCAGGTGAGGGCGAGCAGGCTGTGTGCAGGTGCCCACTTCACAGGGAGGTGGCCAGCAGGTGGCTCTGCAGGGTGCGCTGAGGAGCACAGGCCCAGCGGCAGTTAGGAAGCGTTCAGTTCTGTCCGATGACCCATGACAAAGTCATCTTTTATCTCTTTATAGGAATTAGAATGAACTTCTCGGAGCTTGTTCAGGGCATAAAACTAACAAAATCATTGACAAATTTTAAGAGTTGAACTTTAAAAGATGGCCTGTAAGGACAATGACCAGGTATGGTTTGAAGTATTTTATATGTGCACGTTCATTTAGCTTTTTTAAAAATATTTATTTTTTTAGGTGTAGATGGACACAACACAATGCCTGTATTTTTCTGAGGATGGAACCCGAGTCCCGCCCCTGCTAGGCGAGCGCTCTACCGCTGAGCCACAATCCCAGCCCCTCATTTAGCCTTTTTAATAACCTATTCCTACAGGATCATTTTACAGTTGAGGAAAGGGGCTCTTGGGAGTGAGTGTGTGCCCCAGCACGGCCCGCGGAGCCCAACGGACCCCATCCAGGTGTCCTTGTTCCAAAGCTCATCTCTCAGTTCCTCCACTCTGTTGCCAACACTTCATCTCAACAGTAAAAATTCATAAGCCACGAGGAAACGGAGGGAAGTTCATTTGAATCATCAGAATAATTCGATGACACTGTGTCTAAAAGGAGAATGGGGTCCTGCCTCCTGAAATCTGGCCAATGAGGCCTCATTGGGTACTTATTTTTAGGGCGTTTGCATTGTTGAAATGCTAGAGTGAAATTATATTAGGAATAATGCATCCTGAGGCCCAGGAAACCAAGGCACCTTTAATAGAACACCATAGTATTGGCCTTGCTGTGGAATAATGCCTTGGTAGAGATAGGAAATCAAACCAAAGTGGGATTTTAATAAGACTAAATTCCTAATAATATGGTTTTCCTCTAAATAAAAAAATATTTTCCACAGCAATTCTGTGTGAGGCATAATTTAAAGTGTGCATTTGGGTGTGGGGACCTTCAGTTAGTTGTCAGCTTTGGGGAAATATATGTAGTTGAAGAGAGGTGGATAGAAATTATGGAGTGAGAGAGGCCCATGGTGAAGGAAAAGAAAGAAAAATAATGAAAGAAGAAAGACGGACAGACACCCTGTGCCTGGCTAACAATATAGCATCAATGTCATCATGATAAAATGACATTCTCATAGTGGATTCTCTACAAATGAATCTCGAGTTCCACAAAGTGCCTTGTATTCACTTATAAGCAGAGAGCGTTGTTCTGCGGAGACCCAGAGGACACAAGAAGAAAATTTTGCCACCCAGATCCGTGCTTCAGGAGCTGGTCCCAATCTGTTTCCAATGTCAGCTATTTTAGTGATCTCACGTCATCCTTCACCGTGATGATTATTATCTCAGACATTTCCTTTTAAGAGATGCTTTTCTCTCATCATCAGATTATTTCTCTTTAATGGAATTTAAGTGTCCTTAATTCAGGTTGGCAATTTCATGTATAGGCACAGTTTATTTGTTTTACAACTGCTTAATAGTTCTTTCTCCATAGGCAATTTGAGATATGTCTCCTAGGACTTCTCTGTGCCCCAAAGCTCCATATTTGTTGACCTTAGTCTCTAGTAGACAGGCAACAAAGAAAAACATCAAATAAGAGGAAAATGGAGTTTTGTTAGCCAACATATCAAGTCCTAAAGCGACATACCATTAAAAGTAGGAGGCAGGGTAGGTAGATGTTAATGGCCGTATTTTCTCTGAGACATTAATAGGCCTTTAATCTTGTCATTATCAAGGGCTTCCTGCCCTTTCCAAGGTGGGTGAAGCCTTGTTCTCTATCACAGGATTTGACTAAAAGTTTAATTATTGATACAATATGAGCCTATTATAGCAGAGCTCATTATTCTTGTCAAGTGTATTAATATGTATTAAGTACCCATCTTCCACCGGAGCTAGGCAAGGTGCTCTGGGGACAACTAAAAAGACAAAAAGTCTCAATATTCGGGATTTTTATTGGGTCTAGATGTGTAATAGCCCAACTATTATCCCCTACATATTAGACACATTTTCTAAAACTCTGAAATGATAGGGAGATCTTATACAGACTAAGAGAAGACATGGAGGCACAAACCACTCATTTTAACGCTGTATTTTTTTCCTCAGATGACATGGAACCACAAATCGGCAGTGCTCTAGGGCTCAGGAACCTATCCCTGGGCACCTGATGCTTTGTCAGTCTTGGGAGAGAGCATGAGGAAGCAATGAAGGTTTGCAGAACTTGAGGGAGCGGGGGGAATGTGACCAAGATGGGGAGAGCAGGTGTATGGATGAGAAACCTAGTTGTCTGATGTGGGATGGGGTGAGAACGTTTGTCGGTGAGGCTGGAAAGCTGAGCATTAGAGGTTCCCTTTGAACCTAGACTATACATGAGGAAGAAGATGGAATCGGCTTTGGCACTGCAACACCCCAATACTGGTTACTGACCTGATGCAGATTATTATTTTTTTAACTATCTTAATTCATTATTTTACTTTCATTGTCACTGTTAGTTGTAGCTGTTAATGGGATTTATTGTGAGATTCCACACATGCATCCAGCCTGCCCTCTTGGCCAGGCAGAGCCTCTGGCTGTGAGGCATATCACGAGCGTCCTTCCTGCCATGACTACCTAGGCAGCTTGGAGCTCTCCTTTGCACCATGAGCTCTGTGCCTCCTTGTCTGTCTCAAGGATGGACGAGAGGATCTGGACAGCAAGGCAGGGGCTTCCCCGCCCCACACTGGACATGCACATGTGACTTCTGTTCCTACCTCCTGGGCCAGGACCAGCCACATGCTGCCTGTTCATCTCAAGTACCGGGCATGATTGCCACTCTGTGGACACGCAATCCAGGACAAAAGAGGACTGGATGGTGATGAAGATTTGCAGTATTATTCCCTCAGATTTGCATTTTCACGGATTTCTGTGATTATACAATTCAATCTGTTTTGTTTTGTTTTTGGCACTAGGGATTGAACCACTGAGCCACATCCCCAGCCCTTTTTATTTTTTATTTTGCTTAGGGCCTTACTAAGTTGCTGAGGCTGGCTTTAAACTTGCAACCCTCCTCCTCAGCCCCCTGAGCTTCAGGAATCACAGGTGTGGGCCCCCTGCTCCTGGCTAATATTTTTTCAGTTTATTTCTTCATTTCTTTTCATTTATTTATTTATTAAAAGATATTCTATTGTTTCTAAGATATGTTTTATTTTTTCTTTTTGGTTATACTTAGTCATTTATGAAGCGAATTAGTTGAAAATGGCTGGACCCATTCCTGATGAGAATGAGTACATTCCACATTGTATGTTTTCTACTTAGCTAAAGTAATGAAACTGGAGCTTGATATCAGATCTGGGACTTTTCTCAGTGGGAACATGTGACATGTAACTAAGGACAGTAAAGCGGGGAATGACAAGACAGGAAAGGCAAATTACTCTTGATCATAAGTTCTCTTACTTCTAATTATAATTTCTGAAATTTATTTCTTGGCACAAATAGTGAGCTTTTCATCTTTAATGAAGTAAAAATCTCTAGTTGGGACCAAAGCCTTGGTGTGAACGAATTTCTAAGATTACTGCTTCCCTGGTGGGAGACTGAGAGGCAGAGGGGTGCTGGTGTCCTGAGCCGCAGACTGGGGGGAGGTGGACCATGGGTGTTAGGTACTGGGTGCCATCAACTCAGCACCAGGAATTCACTGTCCCACAGCTCTGGAGGGGGCGGTCCAACAGCAAGGTGCAGCTGGGCGGGAAGCGCTGCCCCAGGCTCTTCCCTGGGCTCACAGAGCCATCTTCTCCCAAACTCTGTGCGGCTTCTTCCTCCGCATTCTCCTTCTCACAAGGACATTGATAACGTTGGTTATGGCTCACCTAATGACCCCGTCTTAACTTGAACATCTTGTTTCCAAATTGGGCCTTTTCCTGAGGTCCTGGGGATTAGGACTGCTACATATATGGGGTCAAAGCTCACCCCCAAACAGTTGAGTATCGATATAAAAGTAAACTATTCCTACAATAAAATACCTTCTATGAAAACCCTTAATACCATTTGCATGAATTAATTTTCATAAAAGTGTGTTCAAAATTCAACAGAAAACCCAAAACAATCTTGACCTTTGACATTCTATTTCAAGGAAAGAAAGCAACACGAATCATCATAGTCTTTGGAGAGTGAGGGAGTATTTTTCAGGGGTCTTGGATCTGGGATCAATTGATGCTTCTGGATTGTAAGAACGTGTATCTGTTCTATGACCTTGGGCAAAAGAAACCCTGATGCTCATTTGTGAACCTGGGAATGTGGGCACAAAGTTAAATGCATTCTGAAGATTGCTGTGAGATTTAGTCTTGCTCGTCTTTGCCAAACACTGAGGGCCTGGCATGCAACGAATGTTAGCTATTCATATTATTATTAATTATACTTTGGAACTGTATGTCTGAAGTGTTACAATCTGGCTACAAACTCTAAAGAGGAAAACCCTGAGCACCAGAGTGATTCCAGAGCAGGTGTCAGGAATGGTGGGATGAGATGGTTGGAGCCATATTTCTCTAAAACTTCTTGTTTCTTCTTTGGGGCACAATGAACACATTTTAAACATGCTTGACTTAGTTCTCCAGCTAACTCAAGTGATATCCTCTGTTGGCTCCCGTGGGATTGCTGGTAGCATGTTCTGGGGGTTTGCGATGGGTTTTAAGTCAATGGAACTTGTGTCGTAAAGGGCAGAGCCAGGCACGAGGGAGGCTCTTCACAAGTGCTAGCTCCCTCCCTGCTCAACCACAGCGGGAGTGAACTAGTGTCAGCTGGGAACTGGAGAGTGGCCGGAGGAACGAGCAGCTCTGTATTTGGTCCTGTGGGTGGTGCATTCCGTTTAGAGAGGGTGACAATGGCCTTTACTCTTAAGCCTCATCAAGCTGTAAGTCCTGTTCACCATTTAACTGGCTGCACCCAATGGTTGAGGTTCACATTTTAAAGTCTTCTTCCACACCTTGTGGTAACTCCCTGAAGCCCAGGAGCCCTGGGCTTTGTATCTGCGCCTTTGAATTAATGGAGAGATGAAAAGTGTACTCCAGAGATCTCTGTGGATGAGGACAGTCAGGTGTCAGAAGAGGCCTTTTCAACTCACCTATCATTTCAGGCGCTAACCATGTTTTTCCTGTTCATCTTGGACCTACCTTTCTGTAATTCTATATAAGAACTTGGACTTGATGTGAAGATGGTCTGGGGCCTCATGTGAGCTTAGCTCCTATTCTGAGCTTCAAGTGTTGTAGGGACAAACGAAGAAAGGCACTGAAGACAGCAGGAAACAGTTTTATTTGGCTGCAGCCAGGTTCAGAGGGCACAGCCTTTGCTGTAATCAGTTAATCCCCTGAACCCCGAGTTCAGGGAGTTTCAGAATTTTTATACCCAGCGTGTAAGGGGAGGGGCTCAGAAGTTCACAGTCTGCAGAAGTTCACATAAAGCAGCTTTTTCTTTCACTGTTCTGGGCAAGTTAACCCTTCAAGGACCACACCTGAGAAGGGGAGAGCTTCATCTCCCCTCTCTCTCCTCCCCCTGCCAGCTGTTACCATGGAGCCCATTTGTAACTTATCTTAAAAATGTAGACATCTCTGTGAAGCCCAGCTCAAGGCCAGAGGCCTTGTTTGCACGTTTCTACAAAGTACTATACTGATACGTTTGTGAAAAACTAGTAAGGGAGTGTCCAGCACCTGGAGTTCTGGTGTCTTCTTGGCCAGTGGCCAAGTAAACATGGCCACACGAAAATAGGAAGTCTGTCTACATTGGACTCTTTTTCAGAGACTCTTTTGCTGACAGTCCTAAAATCAGCCATGGTGCAGAATGGGGGTGCCGCTTCACAAGGGAGTGGGCAGAATTCACCTGTATTTTAATGGTGTTAGATGCTAAAAGGTGGTTAGGAAAGCAAGAAGGCCATTTCCAGGCTAATGAGGAATGGCCCTGAGATGTCACCCTGCCTGGGGCAGCCGGTTAGCATCAGGCAGAAGGAGCAGAGATCTCAAACAGGCCTCGACCTCATTAGAGAACAAGAGCAGAGAGGAAATGATGTCAGGGGCCACCTGTGGAGCACAGGGTGAGCAAGCTCATGAGAATAAAGCCCAAGGGGACATTGAGCAAAAGGGCAGGAAATGAGGTCCTCAGCAGGTGGGGCCCTGTCCTCATGCCCGCCCGGTGCTCTGGGTCTCACAGAACAAAGGTCAGTGGGATTAATCAACACTGAACGAGGGATGACTAAGGGATTCGTGGTGAGCAGAATGAGAGTTGGCTTGGTGCATGCGCTGAATCATTCTTAACTGTCCCCTGTCTTTAGTTGGGAAGAGGAAGCACAAGTAAGATTTAAATGTCTTGGAAATACCAAAGCAGCAACTCGCTCAAGTTTCCCTCCTGTGCGCGGGAAGATGTTCATGTCTGCTCCTCCTGCTTGCCAACTCCTTCCTCTAGGCCTCAGCCCATGGCACAGGGGCCAGGCCATCCTGTTACACCAGAGCATGTGAGCAGCCTGCTCCTCCTGTCCCTGGAGTCCTCCAGCCCAGCACCGCAGTGAGAGATGGGTGTTTTCCCGTGAGGCCTCCTTGGGTAGCAACCATGCCTAGTGGCTAGTGCGGTGCATGAATAAGTTAAGAGCTAAAGGAATAGTGATCAAAAGACCTGACAAGAATAATTTTAGGAGAAAAAGTTTATATTGGGGCTCACGGTTTCAGAGGTCTCTCTCCATAGATGGCTGACTCCATCCCTTGGGGCTCAAGGTGAGGCAGAACATCATGGTGGAATGTGTGGCAGAGAAAAGCAGCTGGGGACATGGCACCAGGAAGTGGGGGATGCCCTGCTCAACAAGGACAAACTATAGACCCCAAAGGCACACCCCAATGACCCACCTCCTCCAGCCACCCCCCACCTGCCTTCAGTCACCTCCCAGTTAATCCCTATCAGGGGATTAATGCACTGATTATGTTAAGACTCACACAACCCAATCATCCCACCTCTAGACCCTCTTGAATTGTCTCACATATGAGCTTTTGGGGACACCTCACATCTAAACCATAATAGGAGCATCGGAGTGAGGAAGTCAGTCTTGAGACACAGAGACGCCTCACTAGAGGCAGACTCACAGGAGGACTGGCTTCAGATACTGACCCTGTGTTGGACTGGAGTCCTAAGGGTGTGGCTGAGCCTGTCCGCCCCTCCTTCCAGTGTCCAGGGTGGCAGGCAGGGAACCTGCGTGGGCTGAGGAACCCTGGCTTTGTGGCGAGGCGGTGAAAAGAGAGCTTTGGTGTGGTCCTCAGGTCCTAGTGTGGTTTGTGTTGCAGATCGTTGCTGGGTTTCTTCCCTGACCTGGAGGCTGGGAAGCCCTGGAGCGGGTGCTGATATCTGCCTGGCCCTGGCTGAGTCCTCCTGCTGTGCCATAACATGCCGATCTCAGCCCAAAGATGCCATGAAGCAGACGGCACATGAGGAGACAGAGCCAGGGTGCCAGCCTGGGTCTGCGCTGCTTAGCACACCACTGATGCCGTCACAGGCGGCCACCCCAGGGCCTCGTCCAACCCCTCCACCTCCAAACGCCTGTCATTGTGTACTGGGTGATCACGTTTCTAGCCCAGAAACTTCTGGGGACACATTCACACCGTAGCACTCTAGTCATTCAGGGCATGCACTCCGCATGGAGACCGCAGGCTCCATTCCAGTTGGCTCCCGCCACTGCCCCTCTGCTCACAAAATCCCCTCAGGTCTCCATGGCTTCTTCTGCAAGGACCTGCTCATGGTTCTGGTCTCACTCAGGGGAGGATGCCGTGAAATAGATGTTAGTTCTGTTCTGAATAAAGAATTAGAGCCACGAATGTAACATGGAAAATAAAGTGAAGGTAATGGCAAGTAAAACTGAAGCAAAGATTAGGGAAACACAGATCAAACGGATTTCAAACAGTGATTCAGGATGTCTCTATATATAAGAAATTGGGGCAGCATTATAGATAGTCCCATGGTATGAATTGGCAGGCCCTTCCTGTCAACCCCTTCAACTTCTGTTATACTGGGATGTCCACTACATGTTCTGCCATCTCTTCCGGCTCACATGAGGGTTCGACAGAATGTAGTCTAGTTCCAGTAGTTGTCATTCATCCCGTGAACTTCCTGGGCCTCAGGGAAATTGCATTGTACTGCAGGTTATATTTCCCAGAGAACATTGAAAGTGTGCACAGAACTATCATCACTGGAAGGAGAGTTTCTGGTGGGGGGGGGGAGGCTTCCAATTCTGTGGCACTAACCCCCAGCAGGGCCCACTTGGGTCCCAAATGTTATTGGTTTTACAGACAAAAGAAAAAAAAAAAGACTGCTCACTCTAGGATTCTATGTACAGGCCTCTAGAGCCAGTAAAACTGTTGTGACAGAGAGCTCGATGGTAGTGGGGAGGGACGGGCAGTGGTACCCTGCCAAGGCAGGGTGCAGGAACTTGGTAATGGACGAGCTCAGCCTGATTACTGTGGTGCTGGTAAAATGACTATAGACGTTTGGAAGTTTCAACAAGTTATTCACTTCCTGGTGATTTTCACTGTAGGTCATTGTGGTATCTTAACTCAACAAAATTGAGAAAACTCCTTGACCAAGTTGGGTGCATTGTAAGCTACCAGTCTAAGTCATCATCATTAAAACTTTTTAATATCTCAGTTGTGTTCTGAAGAAATGTAAAAACTCTTGTATTTCTTACTGTATCACATTCAATGTTTTGGGCTAAAATTAGACTAAAATAAATCATGCTTTACGGATTAAGTGATTGAAGATGGTGGGTGGGTGTAGATGATCAATAAGTGGCAGTTAGTACAAAGCTTGTCTTATTTTCCAGGATAAAAACTTATGGTATTATTTGCACATTACTCTGGGTTGCCAAATTCCAAAGCTTTCTTCCTGCTTGGGTGGACTAACCCTTGATGAACCATAGTTTCTGTGTGTGTGTGTGTGTGTGTGTGTGTGTGTGTGTGTGTGTGTGTATAAACATGAGTGAGCATGTATGCACAGGCTCAAACACAGTGGTATGTTGGAAATAACATCAAAATTAGAACTCACTGGTTGTGTGACCTTAAAAAAATCATTTAGCATTTCTGCACTTATGTAAATGGATGCAATAAAACAATTTCCTTGATGCCCAATGTTTGTGAGTGACTTAAATGACACAATTACCAGTTTCAATGGTAATGAAATATAGTACTTCCCATGGAGCTGATGGTCTTGGCCGGGTGTTGGCCTTTGAAGTTTGTGTGTTCATTGTCTGTCAGGTTTTGTGGGATCCACCGCTGTTACTCCAGCACAGTGACTCAGACACTGTCTGTCTTACCATTCTCACATCCAGGAACTCATTTTAATAATCTATGCATGACCTCAGGTGGTAATCTTCATGAAGTTACACTATCTTCACTCCTGTCCTTTTCAAATAAATAATTTGCTTCATAAAGATTTATTTAAAATGTGTCTGTTTTGAACTCATTATCAGAATTACCATCTGAAAAACATTTCTCAGAGGGTAATACTGCAGTTTATGACTAAATAGACATAAGAATAAGCATAACTGTGAAACGACTGTGTTTCCATGTGTCAGCCTAACACTGTGCTGTTTTGACGCTTGCCCTCTCCTCCTCCTATTGTAAGTGGCCCGTGCTCCAAATAACTCAGTAGAATCTCTGCGCCTCACCCTGGCCCTGCCGCCCACCCTTCGCTCGCAGCCCACACTCCAGCCACTCCCTCTCCAAGCCTCCTCGGAGGGACGATCATGCTGAAGTAGGTACAAGTGTGCACCTGCTCACAGCCTTTGTTCACTAGTGTCTGGTGCTTACTTGGGACCATTGCCTCTAACCTGGAGGCAGAGTTCCCTGTGTCTTCCAGGCATTTCCATGGGTAAGCCATCTAATCCTCTCCATGACCCTGTTAGGTCGACAACATTGTCACCTCTCCTGTATAAATAAGGAAATGGAAGCAAAGAGACATCAATGTTTTGGCCACTATTTCTGTGTTAGTCAGCTTTTTGCCACTGTAACCATACACCTGACAAGAAATTTGAAGAGGCAAGATTTATTTTGGCTCACAGTTTCAGAGGATTTGGTCCATGGTCTCCAACTCCAGAAGCATCGTGGCAGAAGGATGTGGCAGAGCTGCTCTGCTCATGGCAGCCAGGGAGCAGAGAAAGAGGAAGGGCCTGGGAGAAGATCAGCCCTTCCAAGGCACGCCCCGGTGACCTGTCTCCTCCAGCTAGGTCCCACCCAAGGAGTTCATGCCACCTCCGGGGATTAATGCACTGATGAGTCAGAGCCTGCAGGATCCAATCCCTTCCCCAAAGCCCACCTCTAAGCTTATGAGACTTTGGGGAACATTCCAGACCCCAACAATCATAGTCACATAGACAGTAAGTGAAGAAAAGAATGTTCAAAGGATCAAATGGAAAGACCCTTTAAAAAAGGTTTGTAAGCCTGAAAATCTCCGCTCGTCGGTTGACTGTAAGTCCTCAGGGGGCTACAAGAATGGCTGTTCCTTATATCTCGAGGCTTGGCACAGACTTTACCATAGTGACCCCTTGGTGAGGTTTGTCGTGTGACTGAATGGAAATACAAATTGGCCAACTGTGATAGCCAAAACTTACTACTTTTTATCAGTGGGGGGAAATATATATATTCATATATACAGCAAATCAACAAGGAATGATTAAATTAATTAAAATAATTATGACCATTTCCTGCTCACTTTCCCAGCAAATTGCAGGCTCTGTATCACTGACACAGAGGACTGAGACTGGCCTACGGGAGCTGCTCGACAGGGCTGGAGGAAGAACACACACATCCATCAGCATTTCTTATCTTCAGCAGTTCATGGCTTATAGATCTCCTGTTAAGTGCTCTGCCGGCACAACAGTAAAACCCTCGGACACCTGCCAAGCAGTTCATGGTCTACAGACACAAGGCGACTGTGTGGCCCTGTGGGACCCAGGCGGTGCCAGGAGGGGAGCTCATTCCAGTGGGAAAGGCAGCTCTTTGAGGACACTTGGAGCCCCAAAGCTGGATAGTGGCAACACAGAAGGAATGGGGAGGGGGGACATAAACAACCAAGGTCCCCGTCCTGTCCCCGGTACAGTGCCCCTGTTGGGCAGGCAGAGAAGGACAGGCCTGATCTTGTGAAATCTCTGGTCAGAGGCCAAGGAGACATCCTGTTTCGGGCCTCCATGGTGGCCTAACCTCTTCCTCTGACTTCCAGGCAAAGCTTTGCCTTTCAACTTGAATTCATAATCAAGTCTAGACCTCTGTTTTGCTGTCATCTGCTATAGTCTCCTTCAGGTGATGTAAAGAAAAATCATGTTTGGAGACAAAAAGAACTCAGTTCAAACCCAGTCTGTGCCACTTTACCACTGTAGATGGGACCACAGAGCACTGAAGATGTGTGTCTCTGGATGTGGCTGCTCTGACAGCATCACGTGAAAAGAATCATACGATGTTGGTCGTTTCACATAGCACCATGTCTCCAGGTCCATCCCTGATGTTGCATGTATTGAAATTTCCTTCCTTTGTAAGGCTGAATAATATTCCATTGTGTGATTACATCATGCTTGTTTACCATTCATCACTGGACACTGGGTTGCTCCTACCTTTGGGCTGTGGGGAAGAATGCTGCCATGGACATGGGTGTGCAAATATCTGTTGAGTTCCTGCTTTTACTTCTTTTGGATATATGTATACATATATATCCAGAAGTGAAATTGCTGGATCATTTGATGATCCTATATTTAATTTTCTTGGGGATTCACTGCACTGTTTTTCACAAAGATTGCACCATTTTACCTTCCCACCAATAGCATCTTTTGTTTTTAGAAGAAAAAAAATAAGCTATTTATAAAGGGGTTTCAATCTGTGAACACACTTTCTGGGAGTTCCCATCTTTGCATTCATTTAATCAGAATTTTTTTTTCTTTTAAGAGCTTTTCCTGGCTAGTTTAGTGAGAACAAAGGTTTCTATAATTTACAAAAGTTTATAAAACACTACATACTACATGCCTGTCTTAAAGATTCAAAACAAACGTTAACATGAAAGCTGTGATATGTGTATGTGTATGTGTGTTTCAAATATGTGTTTAAAAGTGTAAAAACTTGTTACCTTATTATCCCTACAGAAAAATAGGATATTTACAATTTGCATCCAGGAAAGATATGTCTAAGATTAGCATTATTTCCAAATCTTTGATTTTTTAACTTCAAAGGAGCACAAAAGTGGGAATATTATACTCGAATATGTAGTACATATTCTGCATAAATTTGCATAATTCAATTGAATGCTTTAAATAAATGACTGTTAATGGATTTGGTTCATGATCACCAACTTCAGGGCAGAAGCATCATGGCAGAAGGATGTGGCAGGGATTTTGAAAATATTCTAAAGCTGGATTATGGTGTGCATTGATTGTATATATCAGTTAATTTTATGGTGTGCAAATGATCTCTCTGTAAGGCTGTTACGATTATTACAATGCTTATAAAGCTGTGACACACATGGTTCCTAACCAAGTTGACTGCAGAGCTGTGAACACTCCATGAAGCATGGATTATTCCAGACAAGGTGTTGGAAACAGAGCTGGATTCCTACCTCTGAGTTTTTAATCCAAAAAATTCTGAGAAATCAAAAATTTTAAAGTGACAAAAATGAAAGTTGAAAGAAAAAATAAAATTTAGAGAATTTCAAAAGAAGTACAATGAAAAATAAATTTAAAATATGTTCAATATCATAATACATTAATGAAAGAAACTGTGACAAAATATTTAATTGAAAATTATAAATTGAACTACATTGGGAGAAAATTCTCTTGCAAATGCCTGGCATTTTCACAGCTAGGGACACAGACTACAATGCCACATTGGCTGCAAGCCCCAGCTCTGTAACTTGTGGACTCATGAGCAAGACAGGTGATATGCATGGGCCTTGATATAGTCCTTGGATGTCTTCCTTGTAAAGTAGAGTAATGGTAGTGCTTTCTTCATAGTGTAGTTGTGAAACTTGGATTGATATCTGCAGAAATTTCAAACCATTTACTGGCATAGAGAATGTTCCACAAATTCTTGTTACACAGATTCTGGTATTTTCAGAGGAGAGATGAACACCATGTTGTTGATGTCAAGTCTGTTCTAGACATATTGTACGTATTAGTGCCATCTGAGCACTGAGGCCATTAGTGGAAGCCCCATCTTACTGGTATTCTTGGTCCATCTGCTGTTACTATAACAGAATGCCTGAGGCTGAGTGATTTATAAAGGGACTGGTTAGCTCCAAGTTCTGGAAGTATAAGACGTAGCAGCAACACCAGCTCAGCTTTTAGTGGAGGTCTCATGGATTAAGGTGTGGGAAGTGGGCTCAGACAGAATGGAGGTCCCAAGGCAGGAGAGAGTGGGGAGGAGCAAGGCTTGCGTAACAACCCCTGTTTGCTTGACAAGAGTTAAAAGGTGTTACAGGTGAGCCTTCCTTTGTCAAAGCTATTCAAAGCCATTTATAAAAATGATTTTCAGTGCAGAAAATAATTTTCATTTTGTGTTTAACACTGAACATTTCACTTACTAAATTAGTCATTACCTAGCCTCATTCACTAACATGACACTCGGCTTGAATAAGTGGTCAGATTCTTGAAGTTAGAAACCTAAAATTTCATGTTTACTTCCACCCTTCACATCACCTAGTGTGATAGTAGGAGCAAATGTTTTATGACTTCATCCTGTAAAACAGCCATGCCAAGTAGAACACTCATGACTGGGGCAAGATATTCTTTTCCTTTTGCTATAGAAACCTTTAAGAACACGGAAGTACCTAATGGGGCATTGTTTCTGTAACTGGGGTAACAGGGCTCTGTTTCTGTAACTGGGGTGACTGGGCTAACTGTAATTGGTTAGGCTTCCCTCTGCTTAACTGCACTGTCCCGCTTCTGTAACCTGGCTTGCTTGCATTGGCTAGACCCCCTGAACATCCCTTTTGTGGTTTTCAGGCTTATAAGGAGGGCCCTTGCAGTTGTTCAGGGCTCATCAGGTGAACAGCTTTATGTTCTGGTCAGCTGCCACTAGTGTGCTTCAATAAAGGCTTGATTCGATTATATGTTGCTGAGAGCCATAGCCAAGTAGGAATGACCCATGGCGATTTCCTTGCCAGCCTACCCAATGTTGCTTAGAGGGAGGACTCTCCATTGTGAAAATGGGCTTGCTTTGGACCCAGGTCATATGCAGTGACATTGCATGAATGTTTGAGAGTTTTGGTTTCAAAGGTGACCTTGCTCAGGGATTAGGGCGGCTCTGGGTTTAGGGTGGATCCTGATGGATTAGGGTGGGTCCAGGTTTAGGGTGGATCCTGCTGGGAATAGGGCGTATCCTGCTGCCTCAGGCACCCACTCCTTGAGTTCCCGTTGAGTTCTCGCAGGATTCAGAGGGTATTTGGTTTGCAGAGCCCAGTGGAGGGTGTGGATTTTCCCAGAACGTGCGTGTAGAGTGCGGGTGAGAGTTCGGGAATAAAGAGTTGCTATTTGAATCTACAAGGCTTTTGTGTGGCTGGTTACTTTGTGCCCAGCCAGACTGAGGCAATATGTGGGTGGTCTGGAAGTCAGTTTATGAAACCCTGGGACAACGCTTTAACTGTAACAATAGTGCTTCATAAGACATGAAACTAACAGTATTTGAAGGAAAATGTATGGATTGAGTACCTAAAATAAGATTCTTACAATATATTTGGGTAAGATCTTCAGGATAAATCTAATGATGTGAATAAATTGGAGATATATGCCAAATGAAAGAGTCAAGATGTGCCTTCAGAAGTTCAGAAACAAATTTTTCCATGTTATTTAATGCTGGGTAGGTTTCTCTAAGTGGTAACTTATTTTAATATCCATTTTCTGTTTTCTTTCTCTGAGATGCTACAGTCAATTACATAGACTTTTTTGTAGTTTCCCAAGGTTGTTTTCAGTGGTTTACAACATTTTCAATGTTCTTTTCTCCTCATGGACCAGGCAGGTCTAGAAAAAATGGTCTTAGATTTATTCATTTTTGTTTTTACTTTTTCAGAAAATATTCCATGACATTAGACTCCAGCAGGTATGTGGCCCAGGGTGGAAGGAAAGTAAGAGCAGCTCCCTGTTGTCTCCTAAGTGTTAGGAGATGTCCTCTGTAGAAGAGAACAATAAGGAGGCAGGTGTGATCACGGTGACAGCCAACAGTCAGAGTTCATGCTGTTCAATTTGGAGAAGCTAAAATACCAAACCAAACAAAAACAGGCAAGATGGCAAAGACACCCAAGGTCACGTCTGAGTGTGGACTGGGAAAGCAGGTGTCTGATCCCACGCAGCGGGCTGGGCGGGTGGCACTGCTTACTGAGGGCATCCTTGCCTGGCCAGATCCACAGACTCGGGGGGATGAGGGAGGCAGTATGTTCTCTGCACCCCAGCATGCCAGGGCTGGGTGCTTCAGAGCCAAGAGGAGCATTGGGGATCCACATATCCCAGAGCAGGAACATGAGACTCAGGGAGGAAGAGTCGTTTTCAAAATCATGTGGTTAGACAATAGCACCTCTGGAGCCAAGACAGAACGAACAGGTATCTTACTGATGGATGTCATATCCTGCCCTGGGCCCCTAGACTTCATGGCTTTGTCACCATGTATTTATCTTTGCTTGCTGGTGTCTGTCTTTTTGGGCTGCTGCCCCCCCACCTCATCTCTTCCTTTGTCCAACTGCTTTTCTTCTTACCATCAGATTTTGCTTTCAGTTCCTTGAAAATGGCATGATTCATTGAGGGTTGAAGTACTGTTTCATGATATAATACCTGAAATTTAATGTGAGTTTCAGAGACTAAACTCTCTCTCCTAATGAATGAAGCTATGGATTAAAATGTCCAGTGGTATAGGACTGCCGTTTTAGAGACACTGGGGCAGCGCTGTCACCTGGAAGTATACGACGGTATAAAATGGACCTCATTTACTGAAGGATTTAGCTGAGGAAATTTCCAACCAGGGTGCTGCAGGTAGAACTTGGTTTCTCCCACCGTGTGTTATAAAGTACAAGGTCAGGGAAAGCACAGGTTCAGCACAGATAAGTCATGACTTGCTGGCTGGGAAGACTCTCAGTTCTCCAGATGCCGGACCATGCTGAAGTTCAACAGTGGCTTCTGAGAAAACACCCAGAGCACCATCAAGAAATCGTGGCTCAATGTGGAAGTAATGATGTCATGGTGAAATGCTTAATTGAGACCTGAAAATGACTAGATGTGGCACTCCAGGGATCTCTGGGTCAGGCAACAGCCCTCTCAGGCAATCCAGCTGTGCTCACTATCCTCTCAAACACTGGACTCCCAGGAAATGAGAAGGACCGTCCCCTGGGCTCGTCGTAAGGATCTGTGGGATTACTTCTGTGGGTCTGGGTGAAGCAGTGCCGCATTCACTGCCTTGGTCCCAGGTGGAGTGTTATAGTCCAGTTGCCAAACCTTGTGGGATTCTTGGCAGCACAGGAATCTCTTTTTCTCTTAGGGATTCCACAGAGAGAAGGTGGGACCTGGAAGGAACAAGTCCCTCAGCTGTTCTGATTCTGTAAGTCGTCTTTCCATCGTTTCTTCTTCCAGTGCCCCTCTTCAAAAGCCCCTCTGAAATAAATGAGGTGACAGCCTGTCACAGTGACATTTGCTCATGCTCACAGGCAGTCATCAGACACAGCTGGCTCACTGACCATTCACTTACACCGTCAACTGGGAGAAGAGACCTGAGGATAAGGAGTGTTATCATATAGAATGTCACAAATACATTGAAAGATCACAGAGAAAGAATTCTGTTTGACCCATCATCAAAATATTGAACTGAGGAACCCGTGGGTGAGGGGAACAAGGACACCTGTTCATTAAGGGCCCGTGTACAGAACATTTGTTCTCTGTCACGATGACTTTGGGCTCTCCTTGGTCAGGCCAAGCTTGGGTCTAAGGGAGAGGTGATCCAACATAGGGTTTAGGAATATCTTCATTGAGTTTATTGACTTGAGCGTTTTGATTGCTCATGCCATTGATCCAGCAGGCCCACCAGTATTCCCTGTCAGCTGGGTTTGTTAATCCTGCCTAGCACGGGGAATAGGCAGCCACTGGAGGTGGGGGGTGGAAGGACAGCATCAGGAGCCTAGAGTGTCAGGTGGGGCACCTCATTCTAATGTTAAAAACTCATAGAAGACATAAGCCAGGCCACATAGGTCAGACCCATAGGACTCGGACCCTGTGGAAATGGAAATTGGATCCTTTATCCACACAAGTGGGTAAAGAATCCATCCCTCTGGAGTGCAGAATGAAGCAACAAAACACAAAGTGGAGAGTGTGAGAAGACACTTTTAGCTGTCAATCAATCATGAACTCTTGATAAAATACAGAAAGTCTCTTTTAACTACCTCTTCTTCAGATTTGTTTTTGGAACATGTATATGTAAGTGAAAATTAAGCTATTACATTTTATTTACTTTTTATAGCATCAATAAAAGAACTGTAGATGGAAGCTAGCCATTTAATTAAAACTTTATTTATAATAGGATAATAAAAAGAGATTGTGAGTGACCCGGGAGAAAGAAGAATTATAATCTTACTATTATATTCTTGTATGCATATAAAGTATGATAATTAATTTAGAATTTATAACATAGACATCAGTGTTGCTGGGTATTAGATCAATATGCAAAAATCAGTTGTATTCTTGCTCACAAATAATAATCTCTTTGACTACGTAATTTTAAAAAAGGTAATGTCTATAGTATCAAAAAGGAAAAAATAATAAGGAGTCCAAATGTATATCTAGCAAAATATTGTGAAATTTAAAAAAAAGAAAAATTAAACATCAAGACTAAATTATGAATAAAGTTATAAAATCTTATGAAAAATATTGAGGAGGAGGCAAAGAAGTGAAAGGCCAGACAATGTTCAAGGGCAGTTCAAGGGCAGAAGGTCTGACATGGTAAAGATGCCCACTTTCCCAGGTGGATAACTTCAAGTCACCTCAGTACAAACCTAATCCGAGGCTGTCACAAAAGAGGACGAGCTAATTTTTCATGTTTTGGAAAAGCCACAAATGGTCAAGGTAATTTTGAAAAAGGAAACAGTTGAGAGATCTGGTGTACAGAGGGGCAGTGGTGGAGGCCGAGGGGCAGTTGAAGGAGAGCAGCAAACCCTGGAATCTGAGAAAGCCCAGGGACAGTGGAGCTGCTCTGTGGGAGCAGGAGGCAGAGGGTGAGTAGCTGGTGCTGAGCCCCCGATATCCACGTGTGAGTAAAGCAACAGGGTCCCTACCTAGTGCCACAGGTAAGAGCAACACCAGGTGAATAAGGTACCAAGATGATAAAGTGGTGTCTTCATTACAACAAAGTGGTGAAGGGTTTCCAAAGACAACACAGGAAACAAGGAAACCATCAGTAAGAAAAAAATCAAAATTAAAATGTTTTGTTCTCTTTCTTGTCAATTGAAATACTAGGGGATGGCAGTGGCCAAATCACGTTGTTTATGGTGTGTGCATGTGTGAATATGTCACTGCAAACCCCACTATTATGGACAACCGTAATGCTCCAATAAAGATAAGGAAGCATTATCTAATTTAAAAAAAAATATTTTGTTTTTAAGAGATACTGAATTGAAAGGGGGAAAAGCCATGGAAAAAGAAAAGGGTGATACACATGGGCTAGTAAGAGATCACTATGCAAAATAAACAAATTACTTTGACTAATTAGTACTATCCAACTAAAAATGGTTAAAGAAATGAATAGTATTCCACAAAAAAATTACAAGCTTTAAGTATATGAAAATAATATCTTTTAGTTTGAAAGTTAAAAATCTCAATTGTTTCACATGGATCAGATGGTCAGGTATTGAAATCTAACCATGTCAGCTAGCACTGAGGATCCCCAGTGGACACTCATGGTAGGGGAGTAAGTGACCTTGAGCACATCCTGTCCCGGGTGATTCCCTGCAGAGTTCTCGGCCATGGATCCCAAAGTACACAAAACGGACTTTAAAACCTATTTGAGCAGTTAGCATGCTCTATGTCGGTGTACCTTTTGCATAAGACAAATCCGCCTGCTTCCAATTGAGTAGCCCTACTGCTGGAGAAAGGGTCTGTAGGTTTAGACGGAGTAGGAACCTTCTCCCACTTCAGTCCGTGGTCCTCATCCCAACCTCACACCTTCTTGGTGAAATCTTCATCTACATTTAAATTATGCTGTAAAGATTCATGGTTTTATCTTTTCTGACTAAAAACAACGCTTTGTTTGAGTTTACCTGGGATTCTGCCTTCTATCCCCATTCAACTTGTTCATGCATGTTTTTTTTTTCCGTCTTAAAATTCATGCTGAGAATACAACATGACCTGCTAGGTGAGAATGCTGATCATATTTTATTCACGATAATAACGTTTCTGTTAATTTACTCGTGCTGTGAAAATCAGGATGGCAGAGGTGGTGGTATCCACGTTCCACCGATGACCCGTCCATCTGTTTTCAATCTCGCTAACCTTGCTATGCTGCAGGACCCAGTGAAAACATCCATGATACCTTAGTCCCACTTCCATCTGATCCACGGCTTCGACCCTGCATCTCCTGTCCTCAGTGGGGATCTCTCTGGCCTCCACTTCCTTGTTTCTATAGATAGCCAACAGCCGCCTCTCGTCATGGTCTCCCCTGGGTCTCCCAGCCTGTGACATGTCTCCCTGGACTGCTCTGTGCTCTTGTACCATGCTGGAAATGAACTCCCACTAACTCACTGATGGGGGCTCCAGCAGCATGACCCTTGTCTCCATTGCTGATCTCCTTCTCTCCACGCGGGCTCAGGTGTGGCCTGCACTGCAGACCCTGGCAGGATCCAGTGCCACTGAGCGTCCACGAAAACTCAGGAACTGCTGCCTACCTGCCTGAGGCCCCCATCACCTCACTAGTGACAATCCCAGAACCCATCTCCCATGACCCGGTGGCCATTGTGACATTCCTTCCCCATTCTGCTTACTCGGGAGGAGTAGCGCTCTGTGCACAGTGCCAGGCCTCGGGGTGGCTCCCTTGCTCCTGAGTCCTGCCTTGATTTTGCTCTTGGTCATTCCTCCATTTGACAGGCGCACTGATGCCCAGCTCAGCTGTTGAGAGAGCAGCCTGCGGGGCTGCATAGCTCCCCAGTGAGATGGCGTTCTTTTCCTTGGTAGGGCCCAATGTCGGAGCGTCTTTAGAGTTTTATTCTGAGAGCCTCCCATCAGTCTTGAGTCTTTTTCCCTTTTCAAGCCACCTGCTGTCAGCACATACCTACATTTGCTCTTTAAAATTTAGAAAGACCCTGAATTTTTCCCATCCACTTGATTCAGCCCAAATCACTGCTGATACAAAAATGAACAATACATTGTTCCTTTGAAGACTCATGACCTAGTTAGGTTAGGCAGACAATGCGAGACAGTGTCTTACAATACGAACTGGCGAGGGCTCTGTTAGACAGTCTTAGCCGCTATTTGAGGGTACAGAAGAAAGAGCAGAGCAATCTGCAGGGGCTTTGAAAAATGAGAAGGAATTTTTATAGTCGTTCAGAAAGGTGATGGAGCGTTTGTGACAAGTGGCAGCAGCACACGCAAGGAGAGTGCCGTGGGAAGGAGCAGGTGCGTCCAGCAGTAGAGAATGAATGTCTCTGAATGACCGTAGATGATGGGGAGTGAATAGAAACGGGGCAGGAGAAATGTTATGACGATGACACATTTTCCTTCATCAGAAATGTTTCACAGTATTCCTTCATTGTTAACTGGCCCTGTTCTAGGCCACTAGAATGTCTGGGGGTTGGTGAAGCCAAACTTTCCATCATTTCTTCAGTGTAGTTCTAGCACGGTGTCAACCCAAGTGCACACTTTTGAACCTTCTCTTATAAAAGGGTTGAGGGGGCTCTGCATTTCATTGAGAGTTTAATGAATGTCTAAAAAGGAATTTATTGGTCTTGACAAATGTATGTCCAGAAAGGTATTAGACAACATGTGGGCTTAGTTGATCTTTTAATCCGAGGAAGCTCAGATTGAAAGAAGTTAGAACACATCCCAAATCACATCCGTGGTTGATGTCAAGGTCAGACAAGAACACCAGAGTCTTGGTTTTAGTGCAGTTTGCTCTGCAATCATTTGTGATGGTTAGTGTCACACAGGCTAAGGACCTGGAGAACACAGCCCTCTGTGTCATGCACCCCCAGAATCACCACTGACCACACGGCTTCAGGCACTAACAGCCCCAGCTGCCATTTATTAGGTACTTTTCGCACCTTGGTGCTTTGTGCTCAGATCTGGCCCCATCTTCACACAAGCCCACCTGGAAGGTGCTACTGTCCATAGTGGATGCAGAAAGCCAGAGGAAAGTGATATCTGTCCCCTGGCCGTGCTACTGTGAATCACATAACTGACTCCACACCCACCTTCTTTTGGATAAGAAATCCCAAGACCATAACAATGGACTATTCCCTGCGTCAGGCTCAACTTTGAAATAAATAGGCAGGATTAGTCCATGCCGAGTTCCTTTTAGCCTCAATCACCAATGATTCCATTCCAGGTCTGTGTCTCAAAAACAATTATTAACTCTAGATTTAAAAAATGGTAATCCTGTGCTCTTAAAAGGTCGACTTCCTTTTTCTTCCCACAAACCTCAGTGACTGGCCTTCAAGCTCTGCCTGTGATTTTAGAAGACTTTTGGGTATCCACCAGAGCTTTGTCGCTGCCCTGTGGAGAACAAAGGCATTCCATAATGGCTTGGCCTGCTAGCCGAGCCTGATCATTTGTCCATTAACGTTTTTACCTCTTTTAATTGAAAGGATGGTACACCCACAATTTCCTTTTTATATGGTACAAGTGTCATGCTGACAAACATTGATCTTTCCCATAATACCGGAAATGTAAAACTTGAAAAACACGCTGCCTTGTTATTGCAGAGGGGCAGCCAGATCTCTTGGAGGGGAGCAGGGCACCCAGTTAGCCCACTCTCCACCTCTTACTTCCTGCCTCCTCCTGGTTCTCTGCTCTCTGAACATGGTGTGCTCATTAGCATCACCGCCGCCCACTGAGAAGGGCAGGATGGAGAGAGGGGTTTCCTCCTGCCTGTTTCAAAGAGGACGAGTGGACAGATAAGCCCAGCACAGCCAGGCTCTGAGGACGTGGCTGGGGCTTCTGCCGGCCTCATCTGCATCGGTTGTGGAAATCGCTAGCTGAATGTCACATCCTCTGCCAGTTCCAGTTTCCATTAGAAAATCAGAATTAGCATAAGATAATGGGATTATTTAGAACCTCAATAAAATATTTGGCTTCTTCCATTGGTTTCCTAGTTTTAAATTTCTCACTGGAAGAAAGGCATTATGAGTATTCACTTATAAGGAGTTTATTTACTATTCGCTATTCTGTCCAGAATTTGCAATTTCTCAAACCGTGATCTAAAATTCCTACCAGCTCAACATATTTTTAGAATCCTTTAGGTTTTCCATATTTACGTTAAAATTTTGATTTATCTTTAAGCCTTTAATAAAAGTACACTGGGAATTGTCTGCATTGCAGCCTGTTACTGAACCAGTGCTCTGTTTCTGCTCCAGCAACTCCTTTGTATTTAGCTTCACTCCAGGTAAAGATCAAATGCAAATATTTCCTGCATATTGCAGGAATGAGGGTTTTACAATAATTTGAAATAAATTTTTGAGGGATTGAGCCTTGGGAAATTACTCACCGGTAAGTGTGGGTGACCTCAAAATGACTTCAGCCACAGTAGGCATTCACATGATCACACTGAAAGCAGGGGTACCACCTGGCTGCTTTTCTCTTAGGTATCAATTTGTAGCAGTTCATTGTCAATGAAGACTCTTTCTCATCCATTAGTGACAGTGATTGCAATGTGTACCCATGAAATGCAAAATTTAGTAATGCAAATGTTATATTCAAGTAGACCAGACAGTAATACAACATTAATAAGTGATTCCTAATTAAAACCAGCATTAGAAGCCTCTATGGCAGGGTGTCATCAAAGAAAGAACTCTGATTAGCTCACAGAGTCAAGTCTTAACATTAACATTTTATGAAACCTCTCTATGCATAAAAAGTATTTCTTTATCAGTATGTTTAAATCGACACAGGAGAAAATGTGAAAATGAAATGGGTGTTAGGCTAAATCTTTCCTGTTATTAAATGCATATATTGTAATTATTATGGCCATGATTTGTAATTTAATTTCAATATAAAACAACATAGATAAATATTATTAATATGAAAGGAATTGGCTTTTCAAGCTTTGTGGTCATTTATTTTATATTTATTTTGATCTTATAGGTTATTTTAGTCAGCCTTGTCACTGATGTGGCCAAAGGACCCCACAAGAGCAATTTTAGAGGAGGCAAAGTTTAATAGGGGTTCACAGTTTCAGAGGTCTTAGTCCATAGATGGCCAACTCCATTCTTCAGGGCCAGATATGAGGCAGAACATCATGGCAGAAGTGTGTGGCGGAGAAAAGTATCTGGGAACATGACAACGGGAGAAGGGGGAGGAAAGTATGCCACTGGCCAGGGACAAAATACATACCCCAAGGGCACACCCCAATGACCTACCTCCTCCAGCCACCCTACCTGCCTACAATTACCACTTAGTTAATCCCTGTCAGGGGATTGGGTTAAGGCTCTCCTAACCTAACCATTTCACTTTTAAACATTCTTGCATTGTCTCACACAGGAGCTTTTGGGAAGCACTTCACATCTAAACCATAACATAGGTACACTGGAACTGTTAAGATTAAGGAATTGACCAGGTTGGGCAGGGTTAAGTGACTGATCAAGATACCAGGGAATGAATTTGCATTCCTTATAAAAGGAGTAACTGGACATCATGAAAGTTTGACCATCGGGCTGCGATTGTGGCTCAGTAGTAGAGCACTGGCCTTGCATGTAGGGGGCACTGGGTTCGATCCTTAGCACCACATAAATAAATTAAATAAATAAAATAAAGGTATTGTGGTAAAGGTATTTTTAGATGTAGATGGCTACAACTAAAAATTTTTAAAAGTTAAGAAAAAGATTGACAATAACTGCTGTAGCTTTATAAAGGTAACACTTGGTAGACGTTTTTCAATACATTGGGGTCACAGTAGTGGGAGTAATATCTAGTCTAATCCCCTTTTTGAGGCATGATGTGGACTCAGGTAGTTAAAACTGTTGCAGAGATCACACAGAGATTCAAACAGCAAATGTGTCTGTGTGCATTCTCCTAGTTTTTAAGAACAGAATGCAGGCCCATGTTATTGACAGACCCACCTAGACCTCCACCATTTGTGGCCAAGGCCCACCTGTGTGTCATTCACATAAGGCTGCAAGCCAGGATGGAGCTCAGGATGGAGCTCAGTGACTCATCCAGGGCGGAATCAGGTAAACAGAAGTGCCTCTTCCACTCTGGGTTCCATTCCGTTAACATCACTTGTCATTTCGAAGTTAGCTTGGTAGGCTGGTATTTTAGTCTTACTTACAGAGCACAGAGAGCAAGGGACAAATTACAGAAATTTTTACTGACCTCACACTAGCCCCTCAAAAGGAATTATAGCCCTTTCTTAACCAAAGGCGATATTTTATTGTTTTGATAGGGAGCCCCCAGCTTCATTTTCTTCCTTCTGCTTTTCCAACTGGGATGATAAGCAACAGAAATTAATGTGGAAATTTTGCAAACATTGAAGATGCCCATGTTATTTGTATGCTCAGTTTCTGGAAAATAATTGCAAGGTGAACGTAGTGTGTCAGAAGGCTTTTGGTACAAATATCAAGCTGTGCTGATTGTCAGTTCTTCATAAGCACTATTCTGACAGACAAACGGCTCTAGGCAGGCAAGAGTAAAAACTGGCATGAGCAGCCTGGCTCCTGAA
The DNA here is from genome assembly GCF_045843805.1 of Urocitellus parryii. Classification (NCBI taxonomy): domain Eukaryota; kingdom Metazoa; phylum Chordata; class Mammalia; order Rodentia; family Sciuridae; genus Urocitellus; species Urocitellus parryii. The sequence continues at coordinate 4,339,828 of NC_135532.1, forward strand.
CATCTGTCTAGTTCATGGGTTCAGAACAGTGAGCAAGCCCTGGCTTCACAGCAAAATCATTTAAATTGCACCAATGCAAAAAAATAAGGAAAAGCCTCAGGGTATTCAATGAAGTACCTTAGGGGTGGAATTAATTGACAGATAATGATGCAAAGAAATGTCTTTCAAGTTTAAATCTGGCATTTGATATATAGAATGTGCAAAGAAATCTTGGAAATTAGCCATAAGTCAAACCCTCCTGATATAAGAGTGAGAAAAAGATATAAAGGGGGAATCTCTACAAGAAAAATAAAAACCACTAAAATGAGTTAACATAAAAGCCATGTGGGATAATTGATCAATATGCAAAAGAGAAACAAAAATGAAAATATTCATTTTGAAATCTTGGAAAGACAAATTTAATAAGTTGGATGTTGCCGAGGATGAGTGAGAATGAGAACACATAAACCTTCTTGACTGGCTATTGGGAGTAGGGACTGGCAAGGCAATTTGGAGAAGCAAACTGTCCTTATTAAGCCAAATCATGCACACAGCACAGAAGCTCCATTCTTAGCTGCATACCCCAAAGACATCCTCCAATGGGTCCCTCGGGGAACACGCTCAAGAATAGTCATTGCAGAGCTGTTTGTGTCTCTGTGAGTTGATTTTAAATTGACTGTCCATCCGTGTGAGAAAGGATAGCAGGATTTGGTGGATATACACCCAGAAGTGCCATGGAGCAGTTAGAAACAGCACTTAGAGGCAATGGATTGACAGTTTATGTGACATGTCCTTGGTGAAGAGGGAACGAGAATGGCATATTTGTGTGATACAGTAAGACCTTAAAATGCAGGCGTACAATGAAAATGCACATTTTAAAAGAGAATGTATTAAACAGAAGGGTCTCCTATGGAGTAGGGGAAGCTAAGCAGAGCGTAATATAAAAGTAAAAGTCCAAAAAAAAAAAGCAGAACCCCCCACTAATGAAAGTGCTTTACCCCAGAACAATTACATGAGAAGTCAGCACCTCACCTGGCACCCCTCTTTCCTCCTCTCCTTCCCTCCTCTCCTAGGGGCCCTCCTCCCCCTCTTCTTCCCCTGCCTCTGCCGCAGTCCAGCTGCAGCAAAATAACCGGGGGAGCGGGGGTGGGGGGGTGGTGACGAGCAACTTGTGTACATTGATACAGCAGGAGTGGGAGCCGTTTATTGTAGGACAGGAGGGGTATTTATACAGTCCACACAGCTTATCTAATTAACATAAACTACATACAGCAGTCAACCAATCAGGAATCTCCACACTTAGTGGCTCGCTGGCCTTACTTCACAAACCACTCCCTCTGGCATTTTGCCAGGCGCCATCCAGACTTGTTTACAGACTCTAACACCCCTCCTCCTTTTTCTTCTCTTTCTCCTCTGTTGGGGAGGAGTCAGGAGTTGCACAGGTATTTACAATGTTGCTTAAGAGCTTAAGAGATACCCTTGAACAAAATATAAATTTTTAAATAGTGTAAAATATGTCCAGTGGCCTTTGCCCCTTGTAAGACTCTGCAAGGGATTCCAGTTCCCAGGTGAGAGGACGCAGGCACCTCAGAAGGTGCTGGCTCCACTCCTGGTTCCTGAGACCAGAGCCAGCCTGATGTCACTGGGGAGGGCATCCACATTGCTCAGAGACAAGGTTCCCAGCAGAGGGCGCTGCAGAGCCCAGCACTAACGGGCAGGCTGGAACAGACCCCTGAGCTCTCTGACTCCAGGCTGGGCTCTGACTCAGCAGGATGAAGATGAATTCCTGTCTGGGCAATCCATCCCTATAAATTCAGAATTCAATTATTCAGAAAAAAATTAAGACTGTACTTGTACCACAGTGAGTGCAGAGGGTAAAAAATAAATATGTTCCGGATCTTGTGTAAGGAATTAGAGGTTAGATGGATTTTCCTCTGCCCTTAGTGCTGCATAATGCTTTAGAATGAGATATTTATGAAGTTTTGGAAAATATTAGGAAAACCTACTTAAAAAAATTATCACTGTGGGGATTTTAGGCCAAATCCTCAATTTTGCTCTGACCCTCCCTCCCTACAACGTTGAATTCCTAGTAGTGGTGGTTCCCTGTGGCTACTCTCTGGTGCCAAGTCAGACCATCTATTGACTATATGACTTTGTGCCAAATACAACAGCACACTTTCTAACAACAGATGTATCTTCAGATCTTAAGTGGTCTTTGTGTTCTTCTGTTCACATTCTTGGCTTTGTAAAAATTAGAAACTAATTAAACCACCTTATATGGGAGAGCTGATCTCAGAGGTGCCTTTAGGTGCTCAGTCCCAGGCCAGGGCCATTCTGCCTAGTGAACACTGCCCTCCTGGTGCATTCATGGTGCCATGTGGCCAGTGCTTTTCTGGTGGTACCCCGACACTGACATGCTCTCCCATTTTATTTCCACAGATTGGTTCTTTAAAATTTGTACCAAGAGAGCCGGTGCTTTTAGTCATGGGTAGATGGTACTACAGAGCTACCAAATGTGCTTTGTCCAACTTATGATAGGTATATTTGCACATGTGTTTATGTATGTGCTTGTGTGCTTTATCTATGTGTGTGTGTGTGTGTGTGTGCACATAGAAAATAACATGCAAAAAAAATTCTAGACCCAGGGAACACATGACGAAAGAATCAGATAACCCATTCCCTCACGGAGTTACAGTGTCGGGGAGAACATACCTACCAGAGCAAGCAAATGAGGTAGACGCCAGATCAGAACCTGAGTGGACTGAGTGCAGGGTTCGTGCTCATACGTGTGTGTGTGTGTGTGTGTGTGTGTGTGTGTGTGTGTGTGTGTGAGAGAGAGAGAGAGAGAGAGGGAGAGGGGGGGTTGAAGGAAGGAATGTGGAGTGGGGAATGGAAACTTCACACATGCTTTTGTCTTATAAGGATCTAGAAACTGGAAGACCATCTGCTGTTGGAGTGGACCATGTGACTCCTCCCTGGACACCTTCCAGCAGGGAGGGTCCCTGTGCTCCTGCTATGCGGGCTGCACGGGGGCGCCCTCTCCTCCTTCCAACGGCTTTCTTCCTCATCCAGAGCCCAATTTACCAACTGAGTCTACTCACTTTGTATTTTATGAGCTTTTCCTTCTCCATTTTTCATATGAAAATATTTCCCAATGTTTTCCAAATGTGTGAGTACTTTGTGTTTAAGCACAGGGAATTTCGGTAAACTACAACTTTCTGATTATAATATATTCTTTGGAGCACATTATACTCCACACACGAGAAAACTAATTGCTTAGTTGATTTTTCTCACTTGACTTCTCCCACGTTGTCCTCAAATCTGTTCTCCATTCTTCTTTGAACTGACACATCCCCGGGACTCTAACCAGCCCTTTATGCAAATCATTCCCACTTCCAAATTCTAAACCGTGAACCATTTCTGAGCATGAGTCTCATTTGCCCAGAAGGCTTACAAACATTTCCACTAGACCGTTGCCTGGCAATATGTTTATATCCCTGAGAGGTCAACTGCCTGACTCTGTCTCTATGCTATTGCATCCTTTTAGCCATTTGGGATTAAGAATTTAAAAACATTTTAACTCCTCTTCACGTTTACTTCTTATATCCAGTTAATCAGTAGATATTTCCGATTCTCCCTTTACAGTCTTTCTTCCTGATATGCAGAATGAGTCAGGAAGTAATTCACAGAGTTAACCTAAGAAGGGATAGTAGGCAAGGGAGATGTGAAGGAAATACCATTGAAAAGGATTTGAGCTGAGATCCGTGGGAGTATTTTGCATGTTTTCTTCTAGTTATGATTTTGGGACAGAGATTGGAAATTCAATCTTGCTTTTAGTTGAGCTTCTGGGAAACATTTTTGAAGTTCCAAGCATGTAAATGCGTTTGGGGATACTTTGCTATAAGTTAGTTGCTAATTTGAACTTTCTCTGAGCCGGCAGAAATCTCTTTTCTCATGGGCAAATGTGCACAGCTGAGAACTGCCTACCACAGGGTATGAACGTGGAGGTACACACATGGCGGGCTGCTGGACCCACATTCAGGCAGTGACTCACAGGAGCCCTGCTACCCTGCCCAGGTGCTATGGTCCTGCAGTAAGTGTGCAGAGAAGAGAGACAGAGACCTGCAGGGTGCTCTCGTCCCTCAGTCCAGGAAGCCCGACCCTTTATCACTGCTGCCGGATCCTGGGAGCCGAGGAGGTTGTTCCTCCTGCCGCCCCCCCCCCCCAGCAGTTCTGCTGTGGAACTGTTATGGACCTCTGTGTGCTGCTTTGAATCCTCTCTCCCTCTTCCCTGTGGATCAGTCACAAGAGAGAGCAGCTATTTCTACCAGGGCTGGAGGATCAGAGGGCAACGAGGTGTCTCCAGAAACATGGTGGAGAGGGAACTCAGGACTTTGCCAGCCTGGGGTGCAGCCCGATGTGGGTTAGATGTCCTGGTTCACCCTCCTGCCACTTGGCCCCTGTCAGGGCCTCTCTTCACCAACCTAGTGAGAAACCAGCTAGAGAAAGGGCCTGGGAAGTATAATTCACACATGCAGACCCTGGGGACAGGCAGGCCTGGCCTCAGAACCAGCAGGCCAAGAGCAGCCCAGGCAGAATACCGTCTGCATCTAGCAATTCCCCGAGGACCTTGGGTCTCATGTGTGAATCTCTCCAGGCCTGGCCCTGGTCCCTTCAAAGTTGGCACCAGTGTTGCCTGCCCTCCAGCATTTCCACAAAGAACTCAGTGTCATTTTTATTCTCTTATTTTTCTGATCACAAAGTCTGCAGTATCTTTTCTTCATCTTTAGGATCAGGAATCATATCAGGTAAGTCCTAAAATTCTCCATGGACTTTGGGATGCCTTTCAAATCAGAGTCAGGGTGGCTTTTCACCTTGGGCTAATTTTCTGTGATGTTGGTCTTTGATTCTCCTGGGACTCTCATTACTCATGACTTATCTCTCCAATATCTTTCTTCCAGGCCGTGTTCATCATTTCCCTTATAATTTCCATTATTATGTTTTTGCCTTAGGGATTTTTCTACCTGGTTTTCAAAACCAGGGTTTCCTGTGAGGTTAAGATTTCTCGATATCTTCAATTCTTAGCTCACAGCAGATACTTAGCACATGTTTGTTACATAAAAGAGATATGAGTTAGTTAATCATAATAATTTTCAGTTTTCAGATTTTAAAATATCCGGACATAAACATTGGTATACATCGAGATGTGAATATAAATGTGGATGATTGCTCAAATATAAAGACAATGCTAGAGTCATACGTGCTTGGGTTTCAAGGATCACTGCACGACCCAGGGGGACTTCTCTACATAAAGGAAACTAAAGAATGATGTACAAAGACAGGGCTTCTAATGGACTTCTAATTTCGTTCCTTTTTTATTCAAAACAGAAAGTTATCCAAAACATTTTTGATTATTGTACTTATAGAAATACACATGTTTCATGACTCAAGTAATAGCAGGAAAAAGCCTTTTCATTTCTCTTTTATCCCATTTTTTTTTTCTTTTTGCAGTGCTGGGCCTCAAACTCGGGGCTCACATGTGCCAGGAGAGCTCTCCAGCAAAGAGCCACACCCCAGCCCAACCCATCTCACATCTGTTCTTTATTAAGCAATGTTTCCTCAACTCAGAAAAAAATCTTATGCTAAGAAATAGTTATAAACACTGTATGTACGAGACTAGAGTTTTAAGAGGACCACATCATATTTTTCCATATTAATATCAGGGCCAGTTTTCTACAGCACCGAGCAACTTGAAATGAGTGAGGAAAGCGAGAGTCATGACCTCAGTATTTGTGGTGATTTGGACAATTGTCCCTCAAAGACCATGTGCTGCTGACTTGGCCCCCAGGACAGCCCTGCTGGGAGGTGTGGGAAGCTGTGGGAGGGGGCGTGAGGGCGGGCCTTGGTCATTAGGAGTGTGCCTTCAAGGGGGATGCTGGACCCCTGCCCCTTCCTCTCTGTCTCTCTTACTTCCTGGATATGGGGTGGGCAACTTACCACCACTGCCACCTGGGTGCCTGCTAGAGGCCCAAAGCAAGGAGTCCATCTGCTCTTGGACTGGAGCCTCCAAAAATGTGAGCCCAAATAAGCCTTTTCTCTCTATAAGTTAACTCTATCGGGTATTTTGTTATAGTGGCAGAAACCTGGCTAACACAATATTACGGATACATCATTTGAAATTTAAATGCTTATGTGAATGGAATTATTAATTATTTATCTGTCAACTTTAAGTTAGAAATAAAAGATTTCAAAAGAAATACAGATACTGTGTGTGTCTATTCCTTCTGAATTTCCTCTATCATTTAATGATCGGTAAGATTGTGGTCCAGACACTATTTTAAGATTGATTACAAATTGCTTCTTTGCTATTGAAGACAGTTTAATTGTGTCACTGAGGCATTTCAAAAATGTGACTTATCTAGAATTTCTATGTTACAAACCCGTTCAGATCCATGAGGTGAGGAACTCTCCCCCAAATCAAGACATAGGACATTTCTGTTGGCCCGAGCAGAACTGGCACATGGAGAACCTGCACACTGTCCCCTAGCTGGTGATGGGACCCGGGAGGCCAGCTGCATCTTGCCTGTCTGGAAACCCACTGGAGACAGCCACTGTGGGCAGTCGGGGTTCTGGCCTCAGCCACACTAATAATGCACGGATTCCCAGACTCGGGCCTCCGAGTGGCCGCTGTGGACACAGGAGTACAGGGCCAGGGACACTCTCCCTCCAGGGACGGGGTCTCCCTGGCTCGACTCTGGAGTCGGCCAGAGGCTCTCACTGCAGGACGGCTGCCCCTTCCCCCACCCTGAGGCCTCGGGCCCTGTGACATTTCACTTCCTGGGGACTTCCTCAAGCTGGAAAGTGATCCGACCTGCTGTGCCAAGGGGCAGCCAGGGCGCGGTGAGCAGGGTTCCCAAAGCTCGAGGAGCCGCCTCCAGCCGCGCCAAGCGCTGTCTGTGATAACCAGTCAATCCATGGTGGGGTAGTGGGCTTTCTTTCAAATTAAATCAACATATTTGAACTTTTATGATGAATTCATTATGTAATAATTTGGAATTAAAAAATAACTGGTTCAAGCTTATTTGTCCTTGTATCATAATTGAATTTCTGTTATTTTTTTGTGAAGTAAAATAGGTTGATTTGTTATCAGTGATCCCTGCAGGTTTCAATCTAAAGAAAAATCGTTCTCTATTAAACCTCCTAAGGTAGTTAAAGTTTTCTGGCACTTGAAAATCCAACCATGTCACAAACTGGAGAATATAAGTTTAAAGAACACCAGTGGGTATTCAGAATGCCACAGCACTGGCACATCAAGCAACCTTTTGCAGATGCCTTTGCTGTGTGCCATGCCAACGGGAAGCGTGAGGCAGTGCTGGGGCACCCTGGAGCTCTTTGGGGAGTAGCTCTTTGGTGGATCATGAATCTGAACCAGTGACTACCAAATGACGTCACCTTGGTAAAGGGTCTCAGAGTTACTTATTGAAAATATAAAATAGACATGGAGCTCTATGTAAAAAGTAGAAAATAGAAAATGAGAACTTGAAAATAAATCATCTTTGATTTTATACTCTAGCTACCCAAATCTTTAAGACCCATGGAAAGTCTGAATTCATGGCTTTCAAATTCTGCATGATTAAAAGACTGAAAACTTGGTTTTATCATAAGAGCAAAAGGATTTCTGCAGCAGGATTTCTAGCCAAGAATGACATCTGTTTGGTTCTGGGGAGGTCCGGAGCATGGCCACTAATGATCCATTTGTGGGTGAGAGGCCAGGTTGAGGGAACTGTTAGGCTGGCAGCCTTGGGTAGTAGAGTTTCAGAGCTGGGAAAGGCGCCTGTGGGTAGAGTAGACTAGGGAGTCCGCGGGCTAGGGATTGTGGAGCCAGGCTTGCTGAGGCTCAGTTAGGAGCTACTGGGGGAGCTGACATACCAGGGCTGCTTAACAGTGTCTTGCATTTCAAGCAGCTCACTTGCCTTCACTGGGCAGGAACTGCACCCCCATTTGAGCAATTGATTCCTGCATAAGAGACAGAAAATCTGACAGTAGTTATTATTTAATTTGATTTTGATTGATAACTCCTATAAGCTTTTACATTTCAGAAAAACGTATTCTTCATCACTAAAGTAAATATCAGCTATGTGAAGATACTGCATCAGGAGTCCAGTTACAACCAACCTTCCTCACCTCATGGAAACTTGGTCTACAGTCGACTTCCCAAGCAAATAATCAGAACAGCTTTTGTTCTTAAATAAATAAAATTGAGATTTCATCCATATGCACTAACATGTTTCCCCCCAAGTTTTTCTTGAAATGTTGTACATAAGTCCAATGGGAACCTCATGGGGCTGCTCAAATATTGCACAGGAAAGTGATTCTAAACTACTACAGCCCTGAATAAGGTCAATTATGGTTTCTATTAATACAGCTAATGAAAGTCAGTGGCTTTCCAGGTTTTGTGGCAATGTGCATTTTGAAAATCATCTCACCACATCCTCCTCCCGTCACTCATTTCCATTTCTTTTTTATTTTATTTTTCAAGAAAGTCCCAATGTCAGCACCTTCTGCAGAGCACCCGGAGTCCTCTAGTTGAAACTGGCTTCCCCATATTCACCCGCCCTCAGACTAGAACGTTTCAGAGTGAGAAAGTCTTAAGCAATCCGGAACTTTCTCAGAGAGTGGCCAGGGTGGGTTGACTCTGCACCAGCCCTATAAACTGACATGAACAGAGTCACCTCTGGAAGAAAGGAGCCTGCAGGTTGCAGCTTTCCCAGCCCCTTCTGAAACAACGGAGCAGATGGTCATGGCAGTTAAGACCCCAGGCCCATCCCCAGGCGTTCTTGGGAGCTACCAAGAGGAGCTGGGATGGTACAGAAGCCATGAGAAGGGTCTGAAGCGAGTTAGAGGGGTGACCTAGAGTGTGAAAGGTAAGTAATGTCTCACTTCTCAGAAAGTGCAGGCAAGAAGCCAGAATTCCACGGTTCATCTTTCCAGTAGTGAGAGTCAAGCCCGAAATGGGCAGAACCAGAAGCAAGGGTTCTCCTGGACCCTGCTCAGGTTAGGGCTGCCCTGGAGAGAGGGCCAGACCCACCCACTCAAGCTGTGGTTCCTATTGGCAGCTGCTTTGATGGAGGTATTTCAGCGACATGGTCACTCCTGCTTCCCACCTGCTGCCCCTTCTCTGGGCATCTGTAGGGGAGTCCCAGGTTTGGGGAGGCCGACTTGTCTCAGGAGTAGCCACCACCTGAATGAAGACCAGGGGCTGTCACCCACCAATCGGAGAACTTACTCAGCCTCCTGGGAAGGGGCAGCACAGGACGGAGGGAAGCTCAGGGAGGATATTTACTTTAGAGAGTTGGATTTACTAATCCTGCAAGAATCATTACGATTCATAATTTGCTATATTATTTTATTGGCCTTAAAATCATCTAAGTCGACACACACACACACACACACACAAATACACTTATATGGTAAAGTTTTTTCTTAAATCACAGAAAATAAAGGGAATTACTATGTTTTATATATTACAGTCAAAATATGTTTATTTAGCCCACTTAATTTTCATCCAAACCCATCTGTATGGTAAAAAAAGTGAGGGTTAGGCAAGTTTTACTTACAGACATTATAACCAAGTGCCAACACCAAGATTGAGCCTTTGATTTCTGGCTGAGCTGCTCTATGTCCACCCCCCAAACACACAAGTTTTTATTTTTTTTCCCTTCTAAACTTTGAATTAATAGAAGTAAGGAGGATCTTGATGACATTTTGCGTGGAAACTAAGGTGCCAATATTATAAAACATACATTGTGTCACATACCATTAATATAGAAAATGCATTGCCATTTAAACTATGAGACGCGTCTGTAATAGAATGCATCTGATTATACAGAGGTTCAAATGTGCAAGTAATATATTATAATTGATGAAAATTTGTTATAATCAAGCTAAGAAAAAATTCAAATTTGATAGATTCCACTTCACATGCAAGAAAAATGATTGGTCTAGTCTTTTGGTAATAACTGCCCAAAGAATGAATAATTTATTGCTGATTGCTAATATATGGTGTGATTCAATTTGGTTAACACTGGGGAATAGGTAGGTCAGTTATATTTATGTATGAGATGAAATAAAATTAAATAGTAAATGTAATCTCCTCATACCAATTATTCACTTCCAGACAGAGAATGTTTTTTACTGCCAGATCCTCACTGTCAATCAATATATCTTAAAAATTTGCAATTCTTGACTTAGTTACTTTTAAGTTTTTCTTTTGGTTGACCAAGTTAATTTCATTCATTTTTATTTATAGCTTTCAGATAACCATAAAAGAGCCGGTGGGTGAGTCAATAATCCTGATCTTTATTAAAATAGCAAATATCAGAATCTTTTTCACTGTGAAAATGGGGTTGCTTTGTCCACTTTTCCATGATATCATCATGTATGATAAAACCAGCTAGGAAAGTTAGGCGTTGCCATTAACATAATGTGTTACATTCTTTGTACAATTATCTCATAAAGTGTGAACGTGTGTAGTGATACCCCGGTTTCTATTTTAACATGGAATATTTTTGCTAGTTGGCCGTTGACATTGTCCCCATGTCCTCCCTGTTTTTCCAAATAGTTTTTGTCCTTATCCCAGAGTTTTGAAAATGCAGTGTCTAAAGAAAACACTGTGAGAGATATTGGCCATGAATGAATTAATGGCCAAAGAGCAAAAAAAGAAAAAAAAATTAGCCACTTTCTTCTTCACCTGTTCTCTGAATCACAGAAGGAAGGTTTATTTCCCTTTGTCCAAACAAACCCAACCTTCACACTGTTTTCTGTGTCAGGGTGGACTGAGCTTTATCCTGTAGCATGTGCAATATGTCACCCTTGAAAGATGGCTTTCCTGTGAAGATAAATCCCTCCAAGGGTGTATCTAAAGGACACTAAGTCGTCATGAGGTGGGTTCCTGCAACTGCACTATGAAACAGTGCACCACTCTGCTCTCTCATCCAGCCACATGCCCACGGAGCCCTCTTCTCAGGAGAGCTGGTTTTCACCTAGATTAAACTGTGCACTAGAGTTTGTCATATTCACGCTGTCTACTCTCATATTTAAAACTTCTTTTTCCCTGTATTATGCACCTACACTCACTTTCATTCTGTTTCTCTGTGTGTGTCTGAGCAGTAGGGATGGTGGGCAGGGCCCACATTCCTTTTCCATAGGCTCTCGACATCCAGGTTAGATATGTGCACAGCTGTCACTGTGAAGTGACAGGAATAACAAGGAGATTTCCCAGAGAAAGTTCAAGGATCAGCATAGAAGAATCTCAAATGGATGCATCTTACATTTTAAGAGAGGAAAAAAATTGACTTCTCCACTCATTATTTCAATATATTTGCACACCCAGGCAGTTTTATAGAAGAGAGGTGAAATACTCATTGAATGAACAACTTTTTCTTTTAAAGGGAAGTTTGGGAAAAGGGAAATAAGTCTTTGGTGCCTTATTTTCATTCCAAGAAGTAAGAAGAGCTTTATTGAATTCCTTGAAAAATCTAGAATTTTTTATAACTTAGATTCATATTTTATTTATCACAAGAATATTAACTATAAAAATTCACACTATAACCTTAGTATCTGAGCATGGTAATAAAGAAGTAAGACCTAAAACTGGCCATGCAAGAGGGCACCTGCAGAGGCAAGGTGACTTGGCACCCACTTGGCTGTCCATGGAGCGCCCTGCAAACCCTCCACTGCTCAGGATGTTCAACTGGGATCCCAAATCCTAGGTCTCCTTTTTTATTTTCCAAAACAGCTGTATTGTATGGATTTAAGAGACAGTCCCTGCTTTACGTAGGTAAATCCCCAATGACTTCCCACCCCAGAGAACTGAGGTGAACTCCTTCTAAATTTTGGTCTCTTCATCTTAGTTTAAAACAGATCAGAATGTTAATTGCAAAATGTCAGAACCAGAGATCTTCCTTTGCGCCAGTCGGCTTCTGTTGGTTCTGGGAACCCTGACATAATGGAGTCTCTGGTCTACTTTGCACTCCGTGTCTGAGGCTCTTCTCACCAGTTCCCTGGAAGTTCTCCATGGAAAAAATTCACTCCTCCAACCTGGCCTCCCTCTCAGGAAGCCAGCTGCTCCACCGAGTCCCCACTCCTCTGACTCTTGGGTTCCCTGCTCCTACGTGAAGGGGACAGTTGACACACACAATTCTCACACTCATACTCTTTTAACAACACCACTACCTTTTTTTAGGGATGCAAACATACAGGGCATATTTGTATTCAAATACTCCATTAAATATCCTAAAATCTAGAGACGGAACACATTAGTGGCCCCAGGCAGTAGGGCTCTCAAGGGAAGAGAGAGAAGAGAGAACCCATGGAGGAAAGGGAAAACAGACTTCAGGGGAATGAAAACGACCTGGGATAGTAACACACCGAACATCTACCAGCGCGGGGCTCCCGCCCCAGGAATCTCAGGTTGGAATTCCAGTCTCAGTTGGAAGATGCTTCACCTGAAGGTTTAATAAACCCTCAATCGTCTCACACTATTTGTGGCTATTTTTGAAAATCTGTGCATGCATTTGAGAAAGATGGACTTCAGTAATTTTCATTTACTGTGGTTCTTGATTAGGAGGATTTATTTTCACATTCTATTTTGTTTTTGCTATTTACTCCCTGTTTTCCCTTTTGGCCCCATTTCTTCTCTGTCTTCACCTCACCCTTGTTCTTACCAGATGCTTTCACAGAGTCTAGAACTCGGTGATTTTCTGTCTCACACTCCAGTCACTTTTCAGGCTGGCTTAGCAGGCTCTCAGCACTGACCGTCCATTAATAACTGCAATCAGCCTTATTCCGTTCAGAACTACTTAGGATGAAGGGCCTCTTTAGCATCTTCCTAGGACTCAGGTCAAATATTTGGAAATAAATAGCAGTTATACACTTGGATGATCATAGTAGGTCCTTTTGCTATAATTTATGGTTCCTGCCATTGCCAGCCCCCACAGGAGGTGATTTCATTGTTTTATATAGCTTCCCATTGAAGATCCGTCACCTGCTTAGAGATGTCTGTGGTTTTCCCAGGGCTGCTCTAATAAATTGCCAGAAATTGGGAAGCTTCAAGCAACAGGTGTGGATTCTTCCTCAGAAGTTCTGAAGCCAGAGGTTCCAGAGGAAGCAGGTAGCAGGTCCCCAGGGAGAGCCCCCTGCAGCCTCGGGAGGCTCCCCGTGTTTCCAGCTTCCTCCTGCTTCCTGTGGCTTCTCCCTGTGTCTCCTTTTCTGTGTCATAAAGACCCACACTAATCCTGGGTGGCTTCATGTTAAGAGCCCTATTTAATTATATCTGCAAAGACCCATGTTTGCAAAAAGGTCACATTCTGAGGTTTGGGAAGGTTTATCTTTTGGAACCACATTTAAAGCCATCCCTAGATACAGCAGTTTGCGGGAAATCTTCATAGGAAAACTGCTTCAAGAATTAAATATGAAAACGAATTCTAAATGTCCTCTGGGAAAATCTAGACTTTTAACCCGTTTGCATGTATGTTGTTTTGCTTCTTGATAAATTTATTAATGTTGTCAATGAAAGAGTGAAATTAGCAGTAGGCTGTGCCCACTGGTGGACTCAGCTGACACCACGTGGCTGTCTCCCTGGCTTCCGGAATCGGCACTGAGGATGGCATGGAAGCCAATGCTACATTTTCCGTGATAATGACATCTGTCAGGTATTGCCAGTTTGGCCTGGTGTCCAGATCTCCAGACCTCAAAATGGGTAAGAAGTAGCTGCACTTGCTGGAGAAGTTACATTAAATGCAATTTCAAACATCCCATTTCTACAGAGAATCCCAGGGAGAAATGGAATGAGGTGAGGATTGTGAAATGTGCTGGAGCACAATTCTTGTGGCTCTCGGGACCTCCTATTACCAGGAATCCTGGGGGAGGCAGACTGAGAGGCACAGGTGGGTTTGTCAGAATGACAGCCTCTCTCTTCTGGATTCCTCAGCAGGGCAAAGCCAACCTCAAATTCCGATATCCAAGCTCTCTTTTTATAGAGTTGAAACAATCATGGGGCTTGTATAAGCTTCGTAAGGTATTGTCGTATCCTGCGTGGTGTGGGACGTTTCCAGGTCGAAACCCCCTCTAAGAGTTGTAACCCACTCTAAGAGAGCTGAGGGACTCAGGAAGGGCCCCGTGCTTTCCAAGGGTCAGTGGAGACAGCATCTCTTACCCAAAAGGAACAAACGCCACAAGCCCCTGTAAATCATTCCCTCTTTTTGCTGACACAGAACTCAAATGTTCTCGATGAATTCCCACCTGAGACATAGGCATGGGAAGGGTGGACTGTCAGGTTCAGAGGGCATGTTCAACACATGTGGTGGAACCAGGTGGCCCAGTGGACCCCCTGAGTGTGTGCTGTCATCTGAGGTCATCTCGGCACAGCCCCTCTCCTTGGTGGCCCTCTGTATTAAGTGGAAACGTTCACCATCTTCCCCAGCTCCTGGATGCAGGCCCCGAAGTGGAGACATTTCCAAGGTCGCCTCTCTGGAAGGCCTCCCGCGGCGTTTCTCTGGGGGTCATTAACAGGGCTCTGAGATACCACTGGGAGGGGGAAAAGCTGTAGAACTTAAAACCAGCCACTGCTGATTATCTTGCCCATCCAAGAACGGCTGAAATGATTCCCCCAGCAAGCCCATGAAGTCAGCCACGCTACAGACCTCTGCAGAGTGCCGTGTGGGCCCGGGAGTCGGGATCTAGGAAGAATCAACTCCCGGGACGTTCTCTTCAGATCCAGAGAGACAGTGGACTCTGCAGGGCAGACTTGAACCATCCAGCGGTAGGCCTGGGTGTCAAGTACTAACCAGAGGGGGTTTGGGATAGAGTAATCCACCAGGGATTTGGAAAGGAGATGACAGGCGTTGATTTTGAGGTTTTCGTGTAACAGGGGTGCAGGGGAGGGGGGGACTAAGCAGGAGGCTCTCTGCTTTCCTCAGTTAAAAGTCACCTGTGTGTTTTTAGAGAAAATAACCCTGAACCCTTTAGGATGCTGCAGGAGATGCTGCAGGGAACTCAAGTTAACAAACTGTGACATTGTCTCCAAGACACTTAAAGGACCATTTACAAATGAGGAAATTGAAATTGATAAACAATGCAAAGCATTGTCAAAAGCTCTATGTCCAAGGGACTCTGGCCTTTCTTGCAGAGGTAGCAAATCTCAACTGAGGACAGGAGCAAAGATTAGGATAAAATTGCCCAGAAAAACAGGCTTGAAAGCCCCCCAGATCTGCCTGCTCTCCCTAGTCAGGCTTCAGTTCTTTTGGAGCCTCTGTTGAAGGCCGTGTGCTCCAGGCTCTAAACCCTGGCAGCCTCCACGAGGTAGGAAGAACATGGTGGTCAATGGAGGCTGCGGGTCCATTGGACCATGGTCTCTCTCTTCTGCTGACCCACCCACTTCTCCTAAAAGGTAATCCTATATAGAACTCACATCACATGGCTTAGAAAGCCCTCTCCCTTTCTCAAACACCAGAATTGGGCATAATGAGGAGAAGTTCCCGAGAATCCTGTGTTCACCTGGTTTAGGGATCAGCCGGCAGGTTAGCTCTGACCCTGGTGGGGCCATGCTCATCTGCTGGAACAATCAGCAGGCATCTGATCTGGGTTTCTCTGGCCAGAGGGTGCTGTAAGCAGGGATCCCCTGTCTCTATTTGGCCATCCTGCAAGGGCCGTGTGCAGGGAATGAGACTGTGAACCTCAGGGGTTGTCAGAGCTCTGGGACCTCCCAGCTGCACATCACTGTGCCTAAGCCAGCCTGTTGACTGATATCACCTAAAACTAAAGAGCCCTAGTGCAGAAGGTCAGGCCAGGCGTGATCACAAGGGCCACCCAACACACTTTCCTCCTGAATTTCATGACCCTCCCGCCCTTTGGCAAGTGTTGTCAGTTTTGAATGTGGGATTCTGCTTTCCTCCTGTGGTCCTGCTCCTGCATCCTTTGGCCACGTCCCATATTCTACGTGTCAGTCTGTGTATCAAGCGGTTTCCATGTTCTTAGGGAAGGAGATAAACTCAGTCATCTGAAGAAAGCAACATGGTCTCTTGGCCCCGTGAAGGGCTGGTCCACAAGTGTCCTGACCACAGGCCGCATTGAGCTCTGGTGGCACAGGAGCGTACGCATGTGTTGTCGATAACACTAACTCCAGGAAGATTGGTGGGCGACCCAAGCACATTTTATAAAAGCACAAGGAGCATTCCAGAAGCAGAAAAGGACAACTTATCTCAGCTGCAAAATAGTGGAGAATAGTCTTAGAATAAAGGGTCACCTCTCTGGTGTGTACAAGAACACAGGAAGGGTAGACTGGTAATCTTTTAGACACATTTCAGAGTTGGGGAGAAGGCAGAAATGTCTTGGCAGAGTACGATGATCCAAATGTAAGAAGATATCGAGACTGCAGGTGTATTTCCCCTGGTGTCTGCGTGTTCTCTTGCTGTGGAGATGCTGAACAACAGTTATCGTGAACCGGCTGGAGAGGCGATGTGCAGCACGAGGCCACCCAGGGTCACCAGTGGCCTCTTCAACTGGGTCTCACCAGACAGAACCTGGCCAGGCCTGGCGATGCGGATGGAGGAGGAGTCCCACAGCAGCTCCTGTCACATTGGTTTGGAACAAATCATGTGCCAATCTTGGTGCCCTTTGCCATAGTTTTCCCTCATCACTATTGCTAGTCCGCAATCAGGGCTGTCATTGGCCACATTTACACCCCACTTAATTTTGAGAAATATTTACCCTGAGGCTGTGCTGGACCTTCAGGACTTCATTAAGACTGTGCCACGACTAGAGGATTCAGAGTGCGGGACAGTTGTGGGAGGGCATTTTATTACATTTCCTTTTGTTTTTGCCAAACTCAGACCTGCATACCTACCTGTCCCTCTGCAGGAGGCCTTGCCTGAGGGAGTCACAGAGCTCTGAGCGCTGTGCCTGTAGCCGCTCCTCACAGGAAGCCTGTGGCTGGACCGTGAGGACGGACACCCGCTGCCGTGCCAGCTGCCGTCGCATCTGGCCTGCCCTTCATGTAAGGAAAACCTGACGCACTGTACGACTTCCCATCAAATCCCCGTGTGCGGCTCCCCTGGTCTCCCCTGGTCAGGGAGGCTGGGAGCAGAGGAGAAATCCCGAGTGGCCATGGGACATGGCCCTTCCTCTCAGGGTCACATTGCCCATGGCGTCCCAGCTGCAGCAGTCACTCAGTTTCTTTAACCAGAAGGAACAGCTGGAGCCATTGTGGTGGGGTTGGAGTGAGTCTCCCCAACTCAAGATCATGGCTGAAAGTCGGCTTGCCTTGATTCCACCTTGTTTTCACAAAACTAGACACAAGGAATCGACACAAAACCAGGGAGCTTCAAAACAGCAGCTTGTCGAATTGTTAGGAGGGTAAATTTGTGTTATGTGAGGTGTTGTCTTTCTTTTTCTTTTTACTACAAATATAAGATATCACCCTGAGCACTGATGATTTCACACATTGGCAAAGATGTAGTTATTATCCAGATGCCCCTAGACTGATGACGGGGTGATGCCCGGGTAAGCCCACCGCCACTGAACATGTCCTAAGTAGAAGACACATTTCATACTGCCAACCTACTGGACTGCACAGCTTAGCTCCCTGGTCCACAGCAGAGGATCTCTTGACCTCCATGACCAGGTGGCTGACCCCAATCTGCTGTCACCTGGCATCACAAGAGGGCATTGTACTGCCCGGGAAGAGACTGCAGTTCCTCGTTTGCAGTACGGTTTCTACTAAATGTATATCACCTTCACCTTCACACCACCAGGAAGTCAAAAAATCATAAGTGGAACCATTATAAATAGGTCCATATGGGTCCTGACCACAGGCCACACAGGCTGCTTTCACCCTCTTGAATGAATCTGTACTTACTTATTCACTTATATTGAATTGACAAGTAAAATGTATCTATATTCATGCCATACCACGCGATTTTTTGATATATGCTTACATTTTGAAATGCCTAAGTCACGCTATCTAACCTAGGTATAAATTATGACATCAGAAACATAAAATGTGATGTTGGAGTAGAACGAAACAGTTATTTTATGTGTTCAAATTTAAATTTTTATCAGCCTAAAACAGCCTGTTGTAAGGTTTTATTTGAGCCTCCTGGTAACCACAAAGACAAAATTTCCTTTCTAACTGAGGGGACCAGTTGAGCAGGCCCCCCCCACTCAATCTTCACTTTATATCTAATAACTGGCACCATGGAAAATGCTCTGCAGCTTGAAAAGTACAACATATGTGGTGTTTATCGGGCAACTCACTGTCCTGGGATCCTTTGAAGCTCAAGTAATGATAATCAAAAGTTTGGTCAAGCATGAATTTCCTCTGCAAATAAGAGTATTTCAATCCACATCCGCAGGACTTGTCAGGACGTCCTTCCCTGCTGTGGTTGACCCACCCATGTGACGGCCCATGCTGGCAAGCAACAATTGTATTTTGTTCTTCAAACAAATTTCTCAGAGCTGAAGTGACCATCTTCCCCTTGGCTTCACAGTGTGCAGCTTTCCTTTAACATCTTCTGGGTGGCCTAGGACCTCGGATGCATGGCGCATATCAACCAGAGTCTCACGGGGGAGGAGCCCACGTTTCCTGCCCTGTGTTCTTCCTGCCAAGGCCTGTGTTCCAGCCTGGGCGCACATGCCTGTGACCCCACCATACATACCCGTCAGAATAAACACGAGGTCTCCCTGAAGTCTGACTCCAGTCCTGCGCTGCAGTGTTCCTTCCTGCCTTCTCATTTAGCTTCTTTCTCCACCATTATGAAAACGGGGTCTCATCATCACGGTTGTTTTTAACCCATAGAAACTTAATGGGGCAAGTTCAAAGCTAGATCCACCACTTGGCAAGGTTCTAAGCAACTTAATGAGATCCTGTCCCCCACTCACCCCAAAAAGAGGCAGGGGGTGGGTGCTGGAGAACTCAGTGATTAAGCAACCCTGGGCTCAGTCACCAATACAAAAAAAAAAGAAAGAAAGGAAAGAAAGAAAGAAAAGAGTGTGTGTGTGAGAGAGGGAGAAACAATAAATACAATAAAGCTTAGGTTGTTTATCTAAACCCTGCTAATAATTCCAGAGATGAACCCACACAGAGATTATGACCATGGAGCTATCTCTTCCCAGGGCTGGTATCTTTTGCACTTTGGCAGCCACGTCCCTTATGTTTAATGGCATCCTGTCTAAGGCCCAACATGGAGAAAAACAACTGTGCTGAAACCTGGTTCATTGTGGGTGTCTATGACCTTGAGAAAGTTACTTCTCTAACACTCCAGGCCCTCATTTGTGAATTACAAATGAAATTACAGATGAAATTACCTAACACAAAGCCTGGCAAATACTTAACACACCTTTTGTTCTACTAAAGTAGCTGGAATACTGATGCAGCAATATTACTTATTGCTGATGCCATTATTTACTAAAATGAAACTCACAATCAACAAAAACATCATGTGGAAACCTTTAATAAATATTAGATGATCTTTAATAGTATTTGTTCCTTTCTCTATACACATCCTGCACTTCTGCCCAGCAGTCCCCACTGCGTGGACCGGCACAGAGGCGAGGTCCTTCAGGTTTGCATCCCTCTCTGAATCATCAGAGCAAACTTATTGGCTGCAGACTTGACAAAAGCCATTCCTGCAAATTGAGGACTTGCAGGCAATGTACCGAAATTGTAGAGAGTCATGAGGTATCTTCTACACAGAATCCTCAAACATGAGTATTTTACTGTTCCTTTTTCCCTAACTACCTCAGACTAAGTTCCACAGGTCATGTGTCTGTCTTTACTCCTAAATGTGCCAGTGACTATTTCCCATTAATGGATAACTTATCGTGGTTGGTCTTGTTTTAATGGTTTGGGGTATGGGAAAGAATAGGAAATTCAGAGGCTGAAAAACTCTCTACTTGAACAACTAAAATGGCCATGACTATCAGCTTGGAAAAAACACAGGACCCGTCCCAGGTGAAAAGAAGTAGGTGGAGGTGGTCCATGAGCGTCCTTTCTAGACTAACAGAGGCCTGAAGCGCTGGGTGGGGATTGTAATTGACAGGTGGGGTCATGTTCTAAGACAATAACCCCAACCTCTTAACCAGTCGCCTCTGTGTACGTGCTCACCAGATCAAAGGAAGATCCATGCACATTATTTCTAGTTAATTAATGAAGAACAGTGCATCGATACTTGTCTTGTAAAGCAGGGATTATTACTTTTTATTGCCTTGAAAATTGCCCAGAGCTTCCTGGGTTTGGGTCACTCGCAGGCCAGTCAGCACCCTTCCCCAGCTGTCCCGCCTGTGCCCCCACTTCCCTTCCTCCTCTCCTTATCAGTTGGGGTTTTAAAATGTTTGCTTGACATAATAAAATTCTTATGTAACTGCTACTGATGCAGCGGCACATTCTCGGCTCCCTGGCTAAAATGCTGAAATGTGAATTCCAGTGTGCTAGCAGCTTAAGGCTCCTTCTTCTTCCAGAAGGTGTTAGCATTCTTGAATAGGGAACATATTAATCATGGCTTATCAACTTTGCTGTTTCAAATAGAGAGCAGTCTCTCATTTATAAAAGAACCAGCCACACACACACACGGCCTGACACCTGGGTGGCTTGCCTGCGCATTTGCGAAGAGTAATGAGTGGTGGAGAGACTGGCATTGTGAGCAGTGCCACCAACTCAGGTGAAATCGGGAGGCAGAGGCACTGCTGTTCATTTTAAAGAAATTTGCCAGATTTTTAAAGGCTGGAAAATTTGCTGTGTTCTTACCCAGTGAATCCAGGTATAAAAATGTCACCTAATCATAACTCACTTTAATGAGGCTCTTTGCTCCCTAATGCCAAACTTTCATGCTTTTCCCTTCAATCCGGGGTTTCAGGACAAGTTATGGGTTTGTTATTGCAAATCTTTCCAACTTGCTTAGGAGCTGAAATGCCTTAGTATTTTTGGTATATGTCCCCTTAGATAAAATTATAAATCTCTAAGCAATGGTACAGCAGTGATGTAAAATTATTTTTAAAAAAACTATATAAGAGCTATTTGTATTTTTTGACTTGTTCAGATTTCTATGCTTCTGCAAGTTTTCATCACTGCGATCAAGCTATTAAGATTGAGACAGATCATTCATACATTGTTGGTCAAATTAGAATCAGTATAGGATGTCATATGGGGCAATATGGAGATACACACACACATACACACACATATATATAAAAATTTTGCATAAAAATATAATATGCAGTCATCATGCATGATTTGGTTTATTTGAAAGGGACCAAAGTCAACTATTGTTGTGGTGTTTAAAGAGGATCAAATTTGAAAGTTCAAATTCTGGTTCTGTACTTCAAAGTTGAAATAATTCTATCACTACAAAATGTGGATAGTAATGCTTACTTTGTGAAAATTAGCTTTAGTTACTAATAAGCATTTACATAGGATACTTGCCTTTTGGAGTTCTCCAAGGAGCCAGTATCATGATGAGATTGAAAGAGCAAAAGAATCTACTAGAGAAAATGTCTATAAACAAGGAGTCACTGAACACAGGTAAGCAATATCTTTTTTTAATTTATTTTTTAAATTTTAAGTTGTTATATATGACAGCAGAATGCATTACAATTCACATTACACATATAGAGCACAATTTTTCATGTCTCTGGTTGTACACAAAGAATATTCATACCATTCATGTCTTCATACATCTACTTAGGATAGTGATGTCCATCTCATTCCACTGTCTTTCCTACCCCCATAGCCTCTCCCTTCCCCTCCCTTCCCTTTGCCCTATCTAGAGTTTGTCTAATCCTCCCATGCTCCCACCCTAAACCCATTATGAATCATCATCCTTAAATCATAGAATATATTCAGCATTTGTTTTTTTGGGATTGGCTAACTCTGCTTAGCATTATATTCTCTAATTCTATCCATTCATCTGCAAATGCCATGATTTCATTCTCTTTTAAAGTTGAGTAATATTCAATTGTGTATATATACCAGTTTCCCTATCCATTTATCTACTGAAGAGCATCTAGGTTCCACAGTTTAGCTATTGTGAATTGATGTGGCTGTGTCCCCTGTAGTATGCTATTTTTAAGTCCTTTGGTATAGATCAAGGAGTGGGACAGCTGGGTCAAATGGTGGTTCCATTCCCAGTTTTCCAAGGATTCTCCAAAGTGCTTTCCATATTGGCTGCACCAATTTGCAGTCCCACCAGCAGTGTATGAGTGACAGTCAGGGAATATCTTGTCTGATGATGCACGTCAGAGAACTGGGGAAGGAGAGATGAATGGATCGGGTAATGTCAGGGTATGGGGGGGAATGAGAAAGCCCCTGGTCACTGGGGGATCTCCAAAGTCACTCCTGGAGAGAGAGGTGCACTGTGCTTGTCACTGACTGGCAGCACCCAGAGGGGTCGTGATGGCAGCAGAATGTGGCATGGGATCAGTGTCAAGGCTGGAGCTGGTAAGTGATGTCCCCACGGCCAGCTCTCTTGAAGGAGATCTGCCACACTGGGCAGGAGATTCAGTAACAGATTCCTAACATCGTGAGGTGCCATTGACCAGAAAGAAACTGTTGGATTTTGCAGGAAAAAACATGTATTCAAATTCATTAGTGCATTGAGGTCACATTAAGTCAGCCCATTTAAAGAAAATTACACTGTTGATTTCCAGTACCACAAAAGATGAGAAAAGAAAGAAAAGAATGTTATATCAGTCACCAAAGCAATGTAAAGAAACATTCAGAGTAAGAAGTTGTAAAATGTTCACATTTTGCAAAGGATTGAAGTGAGCCAATAACATGAAGTAAGCCTATGGAGGGAAAAAAAATATAGTTGAATGAGATGAAGTTGCAGCTCTAATTGCTTGAGAACAAAGCATGGCCTCTGTCTTTATGATAATCGTCATGTGCAAATAATGCAACAGTCAGAACAGAGGAAAGCAATGGGACTCCTCTGCTCTGCAGAAGATTCCACCTGGAGTGACACACAGTTTTACAAAGTCCCCCTGCAGTACTGCCTGCTCCGAGTGTGGAGTGAGCTCCTCGGCCTGCCCCTCCTTCACCGTTGCATGTGCAGGAAGATGATACGCTCCATGTTTTTCTACCAGACCAATTACAAGATGATCCAATGGCATCATTGCAAGATGACCCAATAGTGGCCTTCCCTCCCTTTGTTCCACTCCAACAGTTCCTTCCCTCCTGGAGCTCCAAGCTTCCCGGCTCTGGCATCTTCCTTCAGCCTCACAGCCCTGAACTCCTCTTGTGGAGGGGGCTGCTGGCAGTGAACCCCTCAGCTTCGGCCCGCCTGGAGAGCATTCCTTCCCTCTGTTCTTGGAGCACCTTATCGCTGGCTGTGGAACTCCAGGCCGGCTGCGTTCTTGCCGTGTTGTCCCAACATCAGCTGGTGGTCACACAGGGTGCCTGGGCTCTCTTCTGGATCCTCATAGGAAGGGTGCTGTTCTCCTGGACTGCCTTCAAGATTCTCCTTGTCTTTGGTTTGGGGATTTGGTGTCTGTTATTAATTAGAGAAAATTCTGAGATTCTCAGCCACTGTTTCTTGGGATAGTTCTTCCATCCTGTTCTCATTTCCATCTCTTGGAATTCCAGGTGCGGTGGGGTAGGAAGTCTGGTGTGGTCCACAGCCCTTGGAGGCTCTGCTCTGTGTGCACCGTTGTTTTCTTTTGTGTTGAATTTGTGCCGTTGCATTGACCTATCTTCAAGTGCACTTGCTAGTTCCTCAGCTGCATCAACTGAGAGGTCGGTTGTTACCCTGACCCTTGCTGTGTACCCATCTAACTATTGCTTACCCTGTCCTTCTCTGTTCCAATCGCCCTCTGATCTGGCATGCTTTCTAACAGTGCCCAATGGGTACAGCATGAGATTCGTGACTGATTCTCACTCTCTGGGTGTTTTTCTTGCCAGTTGTTCTGTGTGGAAAGGTGACACGTGGTGCATGACAACAGAGAGTAAGGCATGTCTTTCTCATATTCCTTCTGCTCTGCTCTGGGGTTGTTTCAACTGAGGATGGGGTTGGATTTGAAGTGCGTTGTTGCTCTAGTTACAGAGTTGTTGTCATGGACACAGCGGCTTGCAGTTTCTCTAGTGAAATCTCATTTTTATTTTTTGCTCCTGGCTTGTTTGTGTGGT
Source organism: Urocitellus parryii (assembly GCF_045843805.1). NCBI lineage: Eukaryota > Metazoa > Chordata > Mammalia > Rodentia > Sciuridae > Urocitellus > Urocitellus parryii. The sequence continues at coordinate 4,363,979 of NC_135532.1, forward strand.
TGTTGTGTTTAAGTGAGCTTTTTCAATGCTGTGACCAAAAGATCTGAGAAGAACAAATTTAAGGAGGAAAAGTTCATCCGTGCGTAAGGTTTCAGAGGTCTCAGTCCATAGAGGGCCAATGACATTCTTTGGGGCTGATGAGGCAGAACATCATGGCGAAGAGTGTGACCAGGAAGAAGCTCACAGTATCCCAACATGGAAGCAGAGAGAGGCTGAGCTCAGCTCACAAAATATACGTCCCAAGACACCAATGACCCACCTCCTCCAGCCACACCCTACCCACCTTCAGTCACCATCCAGTTAATCCAATCAGGGGGTTTGGTTCACTGATTGGGTTAAGGCTATCAGAACCCAGTGGTTTACCTCTAGACCCTCTTGCATGGTCACACACAGGTGCTTTTGGGGGACGACACGTAACTGGCCACACCATGGTATGTACTACAGTTATAATGTTCTGGTCTGACTGCAGACTGGGGGAACGTGGGTTTGGGCGTGGCCTTCTCTAGTGTTACGCTCCCTCCTGTGAGCAGTGTCTTATCCCATCCTCTCCCTCCCACGGCTGGGGCCGTGCTCCCTCGCTCCTCTTCTGCAAATAGCCTCTTTATGCACGGAGAGGGCAGGAGCCGAGGCCACAGCTCCTCTCAGTGCCGCCTCTTTCTCTGGTTTCTCCCTAATGGTCCCTGACTCCCGGGTGGGTTTCCTATAGGAAAAAGAAGACGCCTGAGACCTTCTAGCAGCGTCCCCTGGGCTTTTCACCCTGAGGCTCGTCCTCAGTTGGCCCTTGGTGGGGTGTTGAAAGTGTCTTACCATTTTGTATGAAATCCCGTGCTATCTGCCCTCCAGGAAGTCCTTGGCTCCTGTTTCTACTGTGGACTTATTTCTCCACGTGATTCAAATTTGAGTTGGATGACAATGTGACTGCTCTAGAGCCCAGGCTTCCTTCTAATCTAAAGTCTACATTTCCCCTAACAACTTTTAAAAAAAATTTTGCACTCCTCCGTCAGATCTAAATACAAAGAAGTTAAAATGTAAACCTTAGGATATCTTTTAAACCTAAAACTAGCTCTAACTTTTCATAGAGAGGACTTAGATAAGCATCTCATCAAAAGAGAGGTGCTGGGAATAATTAGTTGATTTGATTGGCTATGTCACTATTATAGCTGCAGGATAATAACCGTTGAATGGAAAGGTCTGCTGAGGGGCAGGGGAGACACAACGTGTCATTACATAAACATGTGGAAAGGGCACGAGCTGTGGGCAGTTCCAGTGTTCCTGCTCCCCTGGCCTGACCCCAGTCCTAGGGAATTAATTCGCTGATTAGGCTAAGGCTCCAGTAACCCAACATTTCGCCTCTGAATGGTCTTGCTTTGTCTCATACATGAGCTTTTGGGAGACACCTCACATAGCACTGTGTATATCAAGTGCAAGTTAGTATAACCTGTACATCAGAATTTTCTCAATAAAAGGGATGTTTCTCTGTTTTTACATATCAGATGTAAACTCCATGCCTTTTTTGAATAGTCTTGATAATTATGCTCATAAACAGTTTGTCTAATTTCTAGGAATGGGTTCACAATTTTTGTCTGTCATGCTCCTAGCAAACAGTTTTAAACCAACATCGGCCCCAGGAGCCCTGCTGCCTGCTCACTTCTGACATGGAGAGGCTGTGCGTGCTGGAAGCTGGCGATCCGATTTGTCTTATGGAGCCTGTCTGCCCTTTTCTCCTGTCAAATGAGCTAATGAATGAGAGATGCTGTTGCTCAGAACCTGCCGATTAAGTAGTGAAGCAGTGTCTGTATCAGCAAGCTCTTCCCAAGGGTGGCGAGGGTTTCCCCTGTGCTGGTCCATTACTGCCTGGGTTACTTTCTCATTGAATTCTGTTCCAGTTCAAAATTCAGAAGTCATGGTCAACTTGTTGCTGGGGTTTGTGTCCCTGGGGTGGTTTTAATTTCTCCACATCTTTGCCAATACTTATTTATTTATTTAAATACTAGAGATTGAATCCAGGGGCACTAAACCACTGAGCTGCATCCTGCCCTTTTAGTTTTTTTATTTTTATTTTTTCTGAGATAGATCTTGTCATCCTTCTGCCTCAGAATCCCCAGTTGGGAGATAGCAGGCATGTGCCACCATGCCTGGCTCTGTTTTTAAAAGTTATTATAGCCAACATACTAGGTATGAAGTGATATCTCATTATGGTTTTAATTTGCATTTATTGAACTAATAATTAGTTGAGCATCTTTTCATGTGCCCATTCATTATTTGTAGGTTTTTTTTTCCTAACAAATTGCTTTATATTTGGTCTAACATTTAAATGGAAAAATATAAATTGCTTTTGACCCCAAATTACCAAATGTCAAATTTGTAACAGGTGTTTTGGGAGACTATTTAAGAAACACAAATGACTAAATCTTCTAAATTAATTTAGAGTATGAAGATTATTTTGTTGGAAATTTCATTGCAATACTGTAAAGAGTGACATTAACATGCAAATGAGACCTGCTTATGTTTTAGTCAGCTTTTTCGCTTCTGTGAACAAAAGATCCAACAAGAACAATTTTAGAGGAAGAAAAGTTTATTTAGGGCTCTTGGTTTCCCAGGCCCCAGTCCGTAGATGGCCAAATTCATTGCTCTGGGCCTAAAAGAGACATAACATGGTGGAGGAAGAGTGTGGTGGAGGAAGGCAGTTCAGGACATGACAACCAGGAAGCAGAGAGAGAGAGACAGGAACAAAATATAAGTCCCAAAGGCAGGTCCCCAATGACCTGCCTTTTCCAGTCACATCCCACCTGCCTTCAGTCACCACCCAGCTCCTCTCTTCAAGTGGATTAATGCACTGATTAGGTTAATAATTTCCCAATAACCAATCATTTCTGCTTTAAACTTTCTTGCACTTTTTTCACACATGGGCGTTTAGGGGACACTTAATATATAAACTGTAACATCTTATAATTCTACTAAAAAACAAATAAAATAATGCCAAATGAAGTATGACTGCCAAGGACACTCCTGAGGATTTCATTCAAATGAAACCTAATTACCTGTGACTTATAGCTTGGTCTTACCATCACTAGGAGATATTTACACTCTGCAGATAATAGCACCAACTGTAGTTCATGTCCACCAGGAATGAATTTGTCCTCAAAGTTGCTTTTTTTGTTTGTATTTGGCCAAAGAATGTTTATACCATTTAAATTTTCATACCAATGAAATGGTAAATTGGAAATATTTTAAGAAAAAACAAGTTTTTGTTTGAATTGACATTCCAATGAGAATCCACCATCCACAGGCAAATGTGCTCATTGTCCATCCTACTGAGGGTCCTGGGCAGTTATATAAGGAGTGCTGTGAGCACTGGAAGAGGACCTGTGGTCACCGGGACCTGGCAGGGTGGTGTGGGAGAGTCATTCTCGGGGAGTCCCCTGTCCTCCTCTGTGCTCTGGAAGCTGTCTGCTCACAGCTCATGCTAAGACCTGTCAGGCCTGACACTTTAAACCCACGTGCTTGCATTACTTAGGGATGGTGACCAGGTCAGGACCAGTTCCCATTTGTATCTGACTCCTCTGTGCCTGGAAAAAATGAGATATTTCCATTTTAAGTTAATTCACAACAAATGCAAATTGCTATAAACAGGATAGGGAGACCATATAAAAAAAATTGAGGAAGTTTCTTCCTAGATTCCTCCATATACATGAATACATCTCTCTCTCTCTCTCTCTCTCTCTCTCTCTCTCTCTCACACACACACACACACACACACACACACACTCACTCCAGAACCTCAGGGTTAAGACAGAATGGCCTTCTCCAACTCTGTAGCACCAGAGCAGGGTTGCTTGGCATGTCCTCCCTGCCCCAGGGTGTCTGTGTTTGGAAGACCTGGCTGCCCCTGCCAGGCCCTCCTCCTGTTCGGGCTGCACCCAGTCACTGTGAACTGCTTGCAGCCTGGTGGACGCACTCACACTTGGCCCTTTCTGTCCTGGTGTCTGCCATCTCCTCTGTGCCGCCCGTTCCCAGAGCTCCCTGGTGCTCCTCCTCCCGGCCCTGCTCCCAGACCTGCCCCTGCACTTCCACACTGTCTCGTGGTCCCGATCCACTTGTCTCTTCCCCTGCTAGATACAGTCATCCTTTAGAGCAGAGGCTGTTTTATTTGACTCTGTGTCACCAGCACTTATTTTAGTTCCTAGCAGCAATATTTGTAGAATTAATGAATTATTTATGAGTGAATAAAAGCAAGTAAGAAGTAAATTTGACTTAGAAATCCCTTGCTCCCGTGTCTGGGAGGATAATAATAAGATTAGACAGGATAAGTGGGTGTAGAAACAGGCTTAGAGAAAGGAAAACTGAATTCAGTTCAGACTGCGTTCAACATGAGTAACCAGGGGGACATTTAAGCAGATAATATCATTTAATAAATATTCACACAGAACCTGCTAATCCCGAGGCACCAGTGGGTGTGCTGAAGTGGGAGTCACCTGCCCCGGGCTCTGCCCTTGGTGCTCCCTCAGGCATCCAGTCAAGGGAAGACTCAGGAGCTGAAGACCAGGCCCCTTGCAGAAGAGTGGAGCAAGCCCTGGTGACCTGCGCTGGGCTCGGCCTGGCTCCAGCCTGGGGAAGACCACCTTTAGGCTTGGCTGGCTTCAGGCTTGGCTGACTTTGCCCTAACGTCCTCCCCGCTGCACTTTTCCTAAGCAAGGTGCCTCCCCAGGGTTCAAAGTCTAGGCTGGACCTGGGACAGGCCCCCTTCCAGAGGACTGCATCAGGGGCTCTGAGTTGGGAGCCATCCTGGGCGATGGTTCAATCATCTCTCTGACTCTGCTGTGTCCATCCCAGGGAACAGGCGCTCCTCTTGCCTCTTGCGGTACCTCCTTGGATTTGTGGGCCAGGTGACCCTCTATGACTTCAGGCCTCTGATGGGTTAAAATTGAATTTGCAAAAAGAAAAAAATGTTAGCAACAGAAGTTAAGTTTCTTTCAACTCCTCCCTATAATCCTGTCTGAGCAGAGCTGGAACTACTTGCTTTTTAATTTTTTAATTTTTATATTTTTATGCATCACAGTATTTTTATATTTTCATGGATCAGAGTTGCACTTCATTCATTGTATGTTCTATGTTCCTTATTTCATGTTTCTTTTCATCATTAAAACGTGATTGTTAAAGAACATCATTACTTTACATTACCTAAAGAAATAACAAGCACTAGAAGTTTCTAATACTGGAATACATAAAAATAATAATGAAACTCATTACATTCTCCTCTGATTGACATCTACCCCTTTTTCAACAAACTTATTTTCCATGACAATGAATTCCCAAGTAAAATTTGTATTCCCAATTTTTTCCTTCCTTACATATGTCATGAACTGTCACCCTTCTCTGTTGGGAGAAACTTACCTTTGCCTCTCTTGGACTAAAACTGAGACTGTCCCAGAAGACTTTTGGTGATGTTCTCTTAAATGCTAGGAGAAAGGAGGAGACCTTCTGAACGCATCTTTATGCCGCAGGCTGCTCGCCGGCCGCGGGTCGAGCGGGCTGGCTGAGCCCCGTTCCTGCCGCTGCTATCGCCGAGCACTGCCTGCCGCACCCCTGCTGAGCGCTTCCCTGCTGGGCTGTCAGTGCACGCGGGCTTGCAATCTTGCAACCCGGTTGGGCACAAAAACACAAGCCAGTCAAACTGAGACAAAGTTTTATTTTGTGAGAGGCCGTGTGCGTCCCCTAACAAGTGGGTCCACCACGTGTGTTCTACCTGAGCCGGGGGGCCTCCACTTCCCCCGGAACACCCTCCTACCATCCTTTCCCAACCAATGGGAACTCTCCCATTTCAAGAGTGACATGAGTAACCTGAGTCCTGAAACGGGCCCAGGTAAACAGCATGAGTCCAATTACCATATGAATGTGAATTGCTGGCTGGCAGTCACTAAACCCAAAGGTGCCTGTATCAATATTTTTGCTGTGGCTCCTAACATCTTTATCCACCTACTCCTGTCCAGCTGAGTGGAACGGCAATGCCCTCTTTTCAGCATATAATATTCCCCAACATTTAAGTTCTTAGAGAGACCTAAGAACTAATGCACATTAAATCACATTTTTGAATTTTGAAGGTTATTATTTCATTAATAAAACTTTACTGTAGCTCTGACATTATAAAAATATCTACAAATTCACTTATCTTACAGTGTGAATCCTTCAGGGTTTTTCCTCCAGTATAACTTGGTACAAATAACTCACTCTATGGAGGCGGGTTTCATCATCTACAGAGTATGTGTACTAATGTGTGCATTCAAGGATTGGCGTGAGGACAAACTGAATATGTAAAAGGGCCCAGCAGAGAGTGAGCCACCCGCAGTGTGCACCAGTCTCTTGTGATCTTGCTGTGGTTCCATTACTGCCTCTGGAAATGATTTTGAATTCTTAACAATACCACATGTCGTACAAATACTACCAAGTGTTAAATACCAAGGGCTTTATCTCCACTGACTTAACCATTTAGTAGTGATACATTGGCTTTATGCTTATGCTCTTTTGGAATGGTACAAATACTAATAAATCAACAAAATAAACCATTTTCACAGGCTTGGTGATTATATTATTTTTAGGGGACTATGGGGGATGCTCCCCTGTAAACATTAAAAAATAGAATAAACAACAAACAGGTCAATATTCTTCCTCTCCAGTTGGCTCTGTCCCTCCACTGTGTTGGAGTTCTTAAGCAGATCTTAGTAGACCAAGGGACTGACTACTAGAGAGATCAGTGGCATTTAATTCTGTTTTTTCAAGCAAAGACTTAGGTGGTTTATTTCAACTCTGCATTTATTTAGCACATTTACAAAAATAAATTCACATGAAACATTAGGGACAAAATTCACAAGTTTACAGGAAGAGAAGGAAGTTTCTTTTTGCCTTTCTCTCCAAAGGACTTGTAATTAGATTGTCTCTCATTTTATCTAGTTTCATTGCTGAATAGTTTCAATACAAGTATTTTGAAGTGAGTATGATATGTGGGAACTATAATATGTCTCAAAGATGTTATCTGTTTTAACCAATAAACTTATTGGTGACAGCTAGTTTTGTTTTGCTTTTATAATTTTTATTATGATTTTAGATATAATTTTGATATGAGACAAAATAGAAAAAAAAGACAGTTTGACCCTCCTTCCACAAACATTCGTCAACATAGTTTTAATTATAGGAGAACTCATTTGGACTTAGGAGGACTTTGTATTTTCTGATGGTCATATAGTACGGAATGCGGGGTTGGGTTGTCTTGTGAATTTGAAGAATGAAATCCATGGACACCAGGCTGAGAGCAAAGTAGCAGGATTTATTAGAGTAATTGCAAGAAAGAAAACAGAGCTCCTGAAGGGGAGGGACCCCGAGAGAGGGGCGCGGGGGAGAAGCTGTTGTCCAGGGGTTATGTGGCTCCTCAGGGTTGTGGAAGCTGGCCCCTACCTGAGCCTAGGAAGGCTCTCAGTCCACAAGCTCCTCTGCACTCTTGGGTCTTATCAGGTTACTCCTGTTTTGCTCAGGATCCAAGTACCAGAGAGCAGGTGTCTCACGATCATTTCTTTGTCACCTGACCTTGCTGAGGCCTGGCTTGGTCTGTGTTTTCTCAGTCCTGCTGCATAGAAGTTTCCTGCCTGCTCACTTTAACCCTTCCTCCTGCCTCATTCATATTGTTTTTGCTATGGACAGTCTTAACTATCATTCTAACTATCATTCTATCATCATAACACCCCACTGAAAAGAAATAGTTTCCATTAATATTTCATATTATTGAATAATTTTGTTTCTGGTTTTTAATTATGTTAAAACGATGCAAACCCTTTTTACTGCTTATGTGCATTTTCCATATTTAATAAAGTTTATTTTGAATTATTTATGAGATATGAGATACTAGTCAAAGAATATGAAAATTATGTTGTCTCCCTGCACTTAGCCTTAGTGTTTTAGCCTTAGTGGGCTTTTATGAGGTTCGGCAAATGTCGGGCCCACCATAATCACCATGTCCCTGAAAACACTAGGCATTTAAGCTTCTACGGACGCCTGGCCAATGTGTCCAAAGTTACTTCTACTCAGTATAATTTACAGTTCTCTTATTAATGAGCTGTGTTTTCCCATATATGTGTTTACATAGTGTTTTTTCCTTTCATGTCAATTATATCATAAATTTTACAAATCATCTTCTAAACTTACGTCAGCATTTCTTACTATGTCCCCTAGATCTGCAGCTGTCTCCTCCTTGTGCACATGATTTCCTCCTGGTGTTTTCCTCCCTGCTAGGGTAACTGGCACCTGTTCCGTGTGCAAACACTTAGAAAATCTGTGCGTTGAGTTTGTCTCTTCTTCTGTGGCACCTACATTTTTAAAATGTTTTATAGTGGATTGGTAGGAATATAATATGGATTTCTTTTGTCAATCCCCTATTTAATAAATTTTAGTTTTTCTAATTTTAAATTGGTAACACGTTGACTAATACAACAGGTTTGAATTCTGAATTAAGGAAAGCAGAAATATTTTGAATTAATTTAAGAATATTCATTCATTTTTGTCTACCTCATCATTATATTTTCATTAAATAAAGGTACATTAGAAGTTTTTAATTAAAATCCATGAATTGTTCAACACATGGGTGTTAAGTCTATTAGGAAATATTTTCAGTCCTTGAAAATTGAAGCCAGTATGTCTCAAAAAAAACAAAACAAACAACAACAAAACAAAAACAAAAAACCCAACCAAACAGTTCTACAAATATGTAGATGATTTAGTAACACTTTTGTATCTTTAAGTTGACAAGAGTCAGACTGGTTCAGTCTGTCATTGCAAAAGATTTTCTGAGGAGCATGTTTCCCCAATTAGACAGCTGGATTCAAAGATTTTTCTTCACTTACATTTTGATGTTGTAGATCATAAAAGATGAAACAGAAGAAAAAAATAAAAAGAGGCTTAGAAAAATTTTACATAAAGAAACCAGCTGACCAAATGTGGATTCACAGAAGAGCCAGGAAACATGGAATGCCACTCCTTAGATCTGCATCTCTGCTAGGAAATATGGAACAATGAGCATTAGAAAATATTTTGATCTCAGAAGAATGAAAAGAAAAAGTAAAGGCAGAGGAGTCTGTGTCGCTGATATATAGAAATGCCTTTGATTTATGGGTGTTGATTTTATAACCTGCTACTTTGATGAATTCATTCACTAGTTCTAGAAGTTTTCTGGTGGAATTTTTGGGTCTTCTAGGTATTAAACTTAGCCTTAAACTTGAGATCCTCTGGCCTGAGCCGCCTGAGTGGCTGGGATCACAGGTGTGTTGGGTTCTGTGGCTGCATTTCTAGCTGTTTCTGAAGATGTCATACAAATGGTTGACTGTGAGGTAATGAGTTTCTGGAGTTAACCATTATACAAAGTGTGTGTACCTTGAAACATCATGTTGCACGTGATAAATACATACGATGTCATCTGTCAAATAAAGAAAAGGAAAAAATAAGTACAAAAACATGAAATTAAGCTCTTGAAATGGACTTCACAGCGGTCTGAGTGCAATAAAACCAGTGTGCTTCTCTCTCAGCCGCAGCCCAAACTTTCTTCATTCTTTGGGAACTGGCAACATGCAGTATACAGTTTGATTCATTTTTTTGTTGTTGTTAGCTAAAAAAATGATTTTTCTTTAAGAGAAACTGAAGAAAGACCCATGAAGAGCTGCTTCTCCGCCTATAACACACAAAATCTCCTTTATCAGGATGCTGTGGAGCCCTGGAAAGACCCCAGGCAGTCCCCGTGAGCTGCAGCTCTGCAGGACAGTGCTCCTGGCTGTGGGAAATGGGGTCTCAGCACATTCTGGCTCAGGGCACCCTGCCTCTCTGATTTCTGCTGTGCACTCACTGTGTGCCAACACTGGGAAGGAAAAGCAGACTTGAATGGAAACATCCCTCAGTTATTCACAATTAACGAACAATAAATGCTACTTTTCTTTCTCTCTCAAATATTGGCTCGGGGGCAGCAAGCTATCTTCCAGGCCCAATGGGCTGAAAAAGTTCCGAGAAGCTGACAAGGCTCACTGTGGTGCAGGTGGGAAAGGGTGACCCCTTATCCTCCCCACTTTTGCATTCGCTTCTCTTTATGCACAAGATCAGACTGGAGAACCATTCAGGGAAAACTTCAAATAAAGGAGACTAAGCTGGTCTCCTATCTATTCTAAACTGCATTATTAAAAAACCACAAACCCGGGGAAAATAGGCATCACTCCGTGCCTGTATCTCCAAACACATAAATATTTGTCAAGCCGTTGAAATTTGATTGAGTGCTTCCCAGTTACCAGGCTCCATTCTCCAAGTATTTGTTTCACAAAAGATTTATGGAATAGATTCTGTTATTCCTCCTTATGTTAGACACTAAGACAATTGATGCTCAGAATAATTAGTTGTCCAAGTCCTGGCACTCAACCTGTCTACCCCAGAGCAGGAACTACCTACCACTTTGCCAGGTGACTTCCCCATGCCAAAGCTGATTGGCATTGTGACAGCAAAGCACACTAAGATTGAAAATGATAACTATTTTTACCTGGGGGAGGAGAGTAGGAAGAAATAGGGAAAGGCCAGAATCACTATTTGTTTTTTTAAACAGAAAATGGGTGGACAGTTATTTGTTAGCTACTTTCCTATTGAAATCATTATTCAATTGAACTTGTCCTGAACACATAAAATTGCCTGCACAAATACAAGCCAAAGAGCCATCTGTTTTCTTCCTTCTTAATGACATTGCCAGCATGTGTTTTTCCAACATTTGTGCAGAATTCCCGAGAGTTTTGTAGAGACATGCTAAGCAACCCCACGGGCCACATTTTGGAACACCAGGTAATATTTCATTTCTTATTACTGTGAAGAAAGCAAGATGGTTTTTAATTGTGTTAGAAAAAGACAAGATAAATATAAAATAAAACACGAGTTTTGGGAGTCTCCTGTAAAATCCCATCTACTTGACATTACGTGGTCCAAAATTGGGTGCAAACAGAAAGACTTGCAATCTGGTTTCGGCCATTAGGAAAATGTCAGGCAAAAATGTTTGCTAAGTCTCTCGAGTTTCTCTGGGGGAGGACGATTCTGTGCAGGTGGGCTGGTTTCTATGTGTTGGCTTCTTGCTGTGCTGCTCCTTACAGCACTTCTCACAGGCTTATTCTCAGAAATCTGAATCGGAGAGGGCGAGCTTTCAAAGGGTGCCTGACAGGAGGATGGAGTGCTTGGCTATTTGGACTAAATCCCATTGTAAACACCCACAGAACTTCATACACAGAGGCAGGAAAATAAAACACTTGTGCTCGAGCGAGCTTCTCTTCAATGTCTTTGCATGCCTGTTTGTGCTTCTACACAAGACTTTGAAGCAAAGAAACCCAAGGAGCACCTGGCTTTAGATAAGAACACCCAGAGCCACCCACAGGTAGGAGGCAAACTGGGCCCTGGGGCCTGTTCTCAGGGACACCTGGCTGTGTTCAGCCCCCAGTTAGCACCACTTGCCCTCCCATTGGCCCTGACAGAGGCGACTGAAGCAAGCCCCATTCCCACTGTGTATGATGGAGGCACATGTTTCAGTGTGTATAAGCACACCCTATAAACGCAAATGCAGCCATTGTTAGAAGTGGGTGTGCAATCATTTATGTGGCACCTCTACAATGCAATCAATTTATATGATTGGCAGCTTATGAATTTTACTGCCAATGTAGAAAAAATGATCCACATGCCATTTAATAGTCTAGAGTGTAAACAAGGTGCCACAGCATGGGAAATAACAGATCAAGGGGCTAAGAGTGTTGCTCAGGGGCAGAGTGTGTGCTTAGCAGAGCCAAGGCCCTGGCTCAATCCCAGGCATCAAAGAAAAGAGACATGAGTTGAAGAAAATCAGTCTGCATGGAATCAGTTTTTAAAATCCTACTAGACTTACGGGTCATGGAGATTCTTTTCCTGGTTTAATAAAAGCTACCCTACAAAGAAGGCGATGGTCAGGACGAGGCCCACTGTGTCCCCATCCTGGGAGGGTGAGTGCTAAGAGAGAGTCTGCTGGGGCTGGGCGGGTGACCCAGGCTCTGCTGTGAGCAAGGAGGGCTCCGTTTAGCTCACTCTTGTGCAAACCACAGTTAGTAGCAGTCACCTCCAGGTGCCTGCCGGCTCCTCACTGTGTGTGGACTTCAGCACCTCACTCCTGTGTTGTTCCTGGTGTTTTCAATGTCCAGGAAGGGTCTCTGTCCATTCCAGACTCACATGTCCTTGTCCATCTCCTGTTTAGTGGTAGCAGCCCGCATTCTGACATTATCATCATACTTTCCCCTTTTGACTTCTGTGTCCAGCACCTTTCTCTCAAGTCAACTCTGCCAGGTAACCTGAATACCACAGCCCGACGTTTCTGCATCTCTCTGAGCCCCTGAGCCACTGTTTCAGACCCACTGCAGCCCTGCATCCTCCCTCCTCCTGAGCTGCTGTTCTTCTCTCTTTCATGAGCATATTTTGCTACTCATTCTTTGACTGGAAAAATCCAAAGCGTGTTTACATTTTATATCAATTGCTGGCACAAATGAGATTCCCTATTCGAACGTCAGTAGAAAACACACTTACAGTGAAATTCCTTAAATTTCCGACCATTAATCTCTGGGAATTCTTAGGACACCAGCAGTCATGAATCATTTTCCAGGCCCACCCGCCCTGCCACTCTTCCTGATGACTGTGTGTGTGTGTGTGTGTGTGTGTGTGTGTGTGTGTGTGTGTGTGTAACAGATCATTTTATCCAAAGAGGGCAGCAACACTATCCCTCATCACGTTTGCTTCTTGTAACCTGAACTTGAAATGCCTCCAACAGAAGTGGGGGACCTGCACCACTTTTCTTTGATCCTGGGTGGACTTTTGGGGCTGCTCTGACCCATTGACTGTGGGTGAATTCATGCCGCGTGACATCTGAGGCTAGGCCGTGAAGTGATACACTGGCTCTTCCTGGAATGCTCTCTTAGGGTCCAGCAGTTGGAGCTTGGCAAAACCCCAGCGACCCCTGGAGAGGCCACAGGGACGGGTCTGAGGCCTATGGTCCACCCCTGTGGCTGGACTCCTGAGCCAGCCACTTACTATATGAGAGAGTGGCCCGGGCTCCGGGCTCCAGGCAAGCACCCCGACTGGCCCCTGTTAGCAGAGCAGCTGCTTCTTAGCAATGCCCCTGGATTCTGGGGGTCCCTTAGGCAGCAGCTTCTGAAGATGCTCCATTTCCCACCGAGTCCAGTCCTATTCAAACCTCCCAAGCTTCCTTCCCAATCTTGCTTCTTAGCTGATGCAGAAAGCAGAAAACGGTGACAGTGAGAGAATTTCCACCGATCCTCACCTCAGTCCACAGAGGTATCCCGGCCCCTCCTGGATGGACAGCTGGCCTTCCTCAGGGGAAGCCCTGTCACCTCCACCCACTGCCCACCCACTTTCAGGTCAACTGTCTCAAGTTTCCACAGGCGAGAGAACGGGTGGGGTCTGTCTTTCTGCGTGGTTTGTTTCCCTTCGTCGCGTGTCCTGCAGTCCACCTGCTTTCTGACAGTGGCTCAGAGAAACCTGGACGTCCCCTGGCAACTCTTTCTGTCCCATCCTGTAGGCAAGCTCCGTGGGCTCCTCCAACACGTCCACTCATTCTGTTCCCGTCCCCCACATCCCACCTGCCTTATTGCCACAGCCTCTGAACTGCTCTTGGCCCCTCCTCAGGACAGGACAGTCCGACCCGCACCTCTCCTCAAAGACTCCAGGCGCCATGTCTGAGAGTGGAATCAAAGCCCCATGGACAGAGGCAAAGGGGTCCTGAGCTAGACGTGGAGGTGTCCTGCCGCTCTATCCTCGTCCTGTGGCTCCTTGCCCTCAGAGGTGGGGGCTGTCCCCCCACTGAGGCCTGAGGCCCCTGCTCCACCGCGGCTGCCTCCCACCTCCTGGGAGAGGCTGGCTTTCCTGATGGAAGGCACACGAGGAAGGGACTGATGGCATTATGGAGCATCCCTGCAGAGAAGAAGAAGCTGGATTAGTGGGAAAGGGTCTGCAGGCAGATACACAGCCCCCTGTGCTGACCGGGGGCTGTTTCTCCTGCAGCTGCTCCCAGGAGACACTCCTGTAAAGACATAGGGACACGCGTGAATCCCTCTGGCTCTGCCGTTGGCTCCACTGCACGCTGCTATTGCCTGAGAAGATGCTCTAGGGAGCGAGGAGGAGAGTTAGCTATCAAAATAGATGTCTTTTTGAATTGTTGAGTAAACAGAGGAGAATCCAACTGGGATGTATGGAAAAATATTGCCACAAAAAGAAATGAGAGCATATGTCAAGAACAGATGAGAAATGCATATTTTTGAAGTTGAGGTTTTGCAAACAATGTAATTTCTTCATGCTCTCCATAAGAAACATAAATTAGACAAAAGTACAGGTCATTATAATGAAAATCAAGAATAGCAGCATGAGAAATGTTATGCTAAAAACAAAAAGCAAAAAAAAAAGTGAATGTGATACTTTAAAGAATAGGCTTATGTATCAGAAATGTACAGTTATTTAAGAACATCTATGTGAACCAATCATAGGGAGGACAGAAAAATGAAAAGTAGAAGATTATTGTAAAATGGGATAAAAACCTAAAGATGTGACATCTTGGCATGACATGTAAGAAAAAATAGAACTGCTGAAGGAAAAATATCAAACATATAAAGAAAAATGGTTTTTATATGATGACAAAAATATTATCGCTTTTTTTTTCTTTTTTAGAAGAAAGACTTACATGAAGGTTGAAGAATGAATGAAGAAAGGGTGTACCTGGTTGTAATCAGATGACCTTTTTATTGACATTCATACCTTAAAAAGTAACAGGTTGTTTACAAAGCAGTACATATTAAAGTGGCCCCAGGCCTCTTCATAGTTATTGAACTTTTCAGAAAATGGGGTGATACCCACAATCTCTGGGAGAAGCAATGTAGGCAGTGTGTCCACATCTATCACCGAGGCCTGGGACTCATCAGACTCATCTCCTTTGTGCGCCTGCTGAGAAAAACTACCTGAAGCCTGAGCTGAAAGAATGACCCGACAAGGCTCCTTGGAGAAGTGCCTGTTTATTGAGAAACAGCTCTGCATATTTATAGAGCCGGGAGGTGTGACAGTTATGACAGTTTGGCAGGGGGTGCTTTCTGATTGGTGGGTAAGGATCAGGAGCGTCAGCAGGGCTAGTCTGATTGGTGGGTAAGGATCATGTGAGTCAGCAGGGCTAGTCTGATTGGTGGGTAAGGATCATGTGAGTCAGCAGGGCTAGTCTGATTGGTGGGTAAGGATCATGTGAGTCAGCAGGGCTAGTCTGATTGGTGGGTAAGGATCATGTGAGTCAGCAGGGCTCACCAATGGAAGGCTCTTCTTCAGGGATGGGGAAGTTAGTCTTTGGAGCCAGGTCGACTCCCAACATGAGCTAATGAAAAATGTCAAAACTATTAAAATAATCGCAGGAAACACACCTGACATAACTGTGGAAATCTTGAAAAATAAGTGGTTTTTGTCATTATGAAAAAAATATGGAATGTTAGAGAATATGATCTTTAAAAAATTATTTATACTGTTGTCGAAATAGTGTAATTTATAATCCTACATGAAACAACAATCCCATTTACGATGTAGGTTTAAGAAAAGAAGGGGAGGAAGGTCACGTTCAGGCTGACAACAGGTGGCTTTGATCCTGCGATTGTTTTGGAATGCTCAAGGGGGTAGCATCAGCAGAGGTGTAGGCACCAGGGGACGTCAGCAACAACCAGGACACAGCCGACCATGGCGTCAGTCGGAGAAGTCCAGGAAGGCTTCACACAGACGCTAACACGGGACAACTTGGTCTCTCTCTCTGTGTCTGCGCTCTATCACCCAGTAATTATCTGTGCTCTCCTGCTCACAATTCATTGTGTGTTTTGAATCTGTGACTCAAAAAGTTCTGGAAAATTCTCAAATTTTGTCTTTTAAAATATTTCCACTGGCCCTTTTGCGTTTTGAGACCTTTGGAATTCCAGCTTGCAGTGTCACTCTTTCTTCTACGTACCCTAATCTCTCTTTTGTATTCCCTATTTTTGTTGTATATTCTTGATAATTTACTCAGATCCATCCTCACTCTTTCTTTTTAACATGATTTGTTTAAACTCCTGTTGATTGTTGAACAACCTTGTTTCACAGTGCAAACAAAACCCAGAATTTTGGTATAATGATCTTTGTCTTTGTCTGTTTGACCATCTTTAAAATGAAGTGCTTCTTGGACTGCTGTGTGTCGTTCCCCTAACTGACATTGTAGGATGTCTGGTGCGTGCATGCACGTGGCCCCGGGAAGCAGCACCCTTGGGAGGCACCTGCCTGAGGAGGTGTAGGAACTGGCTCACGCACCATCATGGCTAGATCCCATGGTGGGCATTCTGGTTGCTGGAGACCCAGGAGAGCTATGGTGTGATTTAATCAAATACAAAGGCATGATGACCAGTGGAGCAATGCCCTGGGGCAGGAAGAGTCCAGATCCCAGCTCAGGAGAGCATTAGCCTTCCCTTCTCTTTTGTTCTATCCTTGCTCTCCAAGGATGGATGAGGCTATGAACATGGTCTTTACTCGGGTTATGGCTGTAGATGTAAATATATTTTAAAAAATTCTTTTAATTTATATATTTTGTGGTGCTGAGGATTGAACCCATGACCTTGTGCATGCAAGGTAAGCACTCCACCAACTGAGCTATATAATCAATCAACAAATCTATGAAAAAATGTTCAACATCTCTAGCAATTAGAGAATTGCAAATCAAAACTATCTCACTCCAGTCAGAATGGCAGCTATTGAGAATACAAACAATAATAAGTGTTGGCGAGGATGTGGGGGAAAAAGGTACACTCTTACATTGCTGGTGGGACTGCAAATTGGTTCAGCCAATCTGAAAAGCAGTATGGAGATTCCTTGAAAAACTGGAAATAGAACCACCATTTGACCCAGCTATCCCACTCCTCGGTCTATACCCAAAGGACTTAAAAACAGCATATTACAGGGACACAGCCACATCAATGTTGACAGCAGCACAATTAACAATAGCTGAACTGTGGAACCATCCTCTCTCTCTTCCCCCATTCCCACATGTCAAATTTGGTGAACCTCCACCCCATCCTTCCTCTGCCTATCATGAGTCAGCATCCACATATCAGAGAGAATATTTTGCCTTTGTTTTTTGGGGGGGATTGGCTTATTTCACTTAGCATGATAGTCTCTATTTCCATCTATTTACCAGCAAATGCCAAAATTTCATTCTTCTTTATAGCTGAGTAATATTCCATTATGTTTGTGTACCACATTTTCTTTATCCATTCATCTGTTGAGTGCACCTAAGTTGGTTCCACAGCTTAACTATTATGAGCTGCTATAAACATTGAGGTGGCCGCAGCACTGTGGTATGCTAATTTTAAATCCTTTGGGTATATGCTGAGGAGTGGGATAACTGGATCAAATGGCAGTTCCATTCTAAGTTTTCTAAGGAATCTCCATATTGCTTTCCAGAGTGATTGCCCCAATTTGTAGTCCCATCAGCAATTTGTAAGTGTACCTTTCCCCCACATCCTCACCAAGATTTATTACTTGTATTCTTGATAATTGTGAGATAATAGAGTGAGATGGAGCCTCAATGTAGTTTTTACTGAATTTCTATAATTGCTAGAGATGTTGAACATTTTTTTACATATTTGTTGACCACTCATATTTCTTCTCCTGTGAAGTGTCGATTCAATTCCTTTGCCCATTTATTGATTGGGATATTTTTGTATGTATGTGTTAGGTATTTTGAATTTTTTCTGTATCTTGGAGATTAATTCTCTGAGGTGCAGGTGGCAAAGATTTTCTCCCATTCTGTGGGCTCCTTCTCCACACTCTTGATTTTTTTCTTTGCTGTGAAGAAGCTTTTTAGCTTGGTACCATCCCACTTATTTATTTTTGATTTTACTTCTGTGGGGACAGTGCTTGGAGTACTGCATACAGGGCTTACGTGGCTTACATTAAGGGCGTCCGAGTGGCAGGCCACTCCCCTCCTGCTAGGCGCTGAGCAGCAGGCTGTTTACCCGTAGCACAGCCCTGGGCGTGAGGCCATGTGCTGCAGTCCCTGTGCCTGCTCCACGGCCCAGTCCTTGATTGGCTGCTGCCAGGACAGTTAGCAGGAACTGCATCGGTGGCTGCCTGGAACCTGCTTAGCTGCCGCCTGAGGATGCATACATGGTAACTGGGCAGTAGAATCAGACCTGCTTCCTGCTTGGTCCCCAGAGGTCCTGATTGGCGACTCTACCCTGTTCCGTGGACCTCTTCACTGGAGGAAAGTGCACCCACACATACTTCTTGAGCTTTAGGAGTCTTTTTAATGATTATTAAAGTTATATTTTGATATTTTTGATCTTGTTTTTCATTCTTTAGCTTCTTTGTCCATATAGCCTCAGACGTGTTCCTTGGGCATCTCAGACAGCTGATTGAGAGTCCACCTCGGGTACATCCAACATCTTGATTTTGTTTACTCAGTTTTCTGTCCCACTCACCAGGCTTTGCTTCTGGGGCCTCTTTTCCTTCTGCTCAGTTATTTTCTGATCTGGGTTGAATGTTTCTCTGGCTTTCTGATAGGGCTGGGGATGAGAACGCTTTCCCAGGAGGCTCTTCCTTTGCACTGAACAGGGTTCTGGAGAACAGGGTCTCCGCCTGCTCCAAGTGGCACTCTCGGCGTTACTTAGCATGGATTCTAGAGTCCACCCAGGAATGCGAGTGTGGCCCTTCGTTCTTGGACCAGCTCTTCTCTCCGCAGAGCCCCAGGTGATGCCCCCGCTGTCCTGGGGTGTATGATCAGGGCTAATTCTTGTAGAGGTTTGCTCTGATGAAGTTGTGCATGGGGCCCAGCTTATGGGAGAAGAATCCCCATTATATGCCTGACCGCGTGGGTCCTGGTAGCCATCTGATCCCAGAACCCTGTGAGTCTCTCAAACTTCCCCCCTTTGGCCAATTTCTGCCCAGTAAATACCAGGTTCTGTGCTCAGTTCGCCTCCCTGTGTTCCCTTGTAGACAGATTCCACCTTCCTGCTCAGTAGGAGGGTGGATTCAAGCCCCAGCCCACCACGCTTCTCCCCATAGAGACACAGTCCTCTTCTTGGAGCAACTGAGTACTTCCAGAGACCCATTGTCGGCTTCTTTTCCCCTTGGAGAAGGTCCAGATGGTTCATTATTGCTAGGTAAAATGAATGTCGTCAGAACAGGGAATGGGAACAAAGTTTGGGTTTATTTCAGCCTTTTTCCACAGGGACGTAGCTGCAGGGGAGCCCACCGCTGGACGGATAGCACTACTGGGCCAGAGAGGGGCTCTGGAGACCTTTTCTTTCCTTACCATCTAAGGAGATTCCCCTCCCGTCCCCTGTCATAGCTGGTTGGTGTCTACTCTTGATCCTATCTTCCTTCTCCACCTTCATCAAAGGATTTCTGAAATTCCAATCCCTTCATTATTTTTTTCCTGAAAACTGTTTATTCCTGTTCAAATGCAGAGTGAAGAATCAAAACCCCTTCCCGACCCCTCCCAACTGATGTAAATGTTCAAAAACTGCAGTGTTCCTCGTGCTACCTCGGTGTTTTCCAAAGGGGTGCCTCTGGGGTTTGCACGGGAGATGCCACCTCTGGTTTCCAGCCATGATCACCAAACAACTGGTAACAACCTGAAAAACAGCAAGCCATCTCCCCTAAACAGCCCTCGACTTCCAAGTGGTCAGCACTGTCCCTGCTGGGAATCAGTGTGGTCAAAGGCTTCAGCGTCCGCTCGACTTGGCAGAGCCTGGCCCAAGTCCAGGAGTGGCTGGTGGGCACACGCCTGCACCTGACTGGGCTCCAGGGGGCCGGAGGGATATTGGGAACCAGGAAGAACCGGAGGGAAAAGCCCCTGGACTTTGATAGGGAGTGTGGAGGGAGAACCCAGAGGAAGCTGCTGTCCTGCGAGGAGAGTGAGCTGCTTGCAGAAGAGGAGCTGGGCTGTTTCCCAGCCTCCAGCAGCCACTCTTCCCTCCACAGGGGCCCTTCAGGCAGAAAATGAATGAAAGACTGAACTGTCTGTCACAGCCCTTTGATTGACAGGTGTAATGTGTGTCTGGAGGAGAGCTGCCCTCGGCCTCACCCCCGAGGATGATCCTAAGCAAGTACTATTGACACACCAACGCTGCTTTCACTAGAATTATTGTATTGTTGTAATAATATAAATATAATATTATATAAACTAAATATTATAATAATAAAAAGTATATTTTTATATTTTGGAGGAAATGTCTTTGAAATCTAGAAAAACTCATATTAAGGGGATGCTTTTGTTTTATTTCCATACAAATTCATTTGTAGTCCGCTCAATTGAAACCCATCAGAAAAATTTCATTTGAGCGTAGTCTATGCAGACAATGTAATACACAGTTTGGGCAGGATGATTATCATTAAGTATTTGAAACCTATGGAAATGACTGACGTTAGCTTGACCATTTCAGACAGTTCTCCTGAAATGACGCATTCTTATTGTGAGCTTTTTCCTATGTGATGTATTATAAATATTTCATTTATATGATGCAGAAACAAACATTTAAGAATATGACATAGTGTTTGGCAAGGTATAAGCAGACATTACATTAACATAAAATGCTCAGAAATATTGCTTGACTCATGCCTTAGTATTTTTATGAATATTTAAAATATTCCTTTTCTTTTCTTCTGTATATTAAGGTTCTGGGCTTTGGTCTCTCACTGTGTGTACTTTCGTGATTGATTTAGTGACATTCATGGAAACAACACTAACAATTCCTGTGGCTTATTTCAAAATGTGTTGTATTTATGTAGCTGTGGAGTGGAAAGGCTTCAGCCAGCTTGTCTTGAACGTGAACCTGTCAGTTTTCAAGCTAGTTGGTATTAAAAGCCTACCTCTGTTTCCTTTACACTATTGGAATGTAACTGAAAATGTATAATTGCAAAACCAGACTTTATCCTCCTGGACCAGATGTCACTGTTAGGGACACCAGTAGCATTTCTCAAACGTTGGAACTGGGATGCTACGTGAAGAAGTAAAGGGACTTTTGAGTTTGGATATAAATGTGGGATTCACTGATGCATTTGTGGGATTGTAAAAAGGGACACATCTTTTTTTTTCACTTGTTTTTTTTAATTGTAGATGGACACAATATCTTTATTTATTTATTTTTATGTGGTGCTGAGGACCGTACCCAGAACCTTGTGTTTTAATCCGTGTGACATTGCTGAGCTCTCTAGGAGAAAGTCGGCAACTCTTCAGAGAACAGTGCCTCCCTCGTTAGGTGGCACCTGTTGGAGCAGGTCCCTGAATCACTGGGCAGAAGCAGGCCAGGGTGAGCGGCAGGCAAGTGGTTTTTCGACAGTGAAATTCTCTCCTTTCTCTAAACGTTCCTGACAGATTCTGGCAGGGAATGGGGGGTAGAGCAGGGTCTTGCCTGCTGCTGTGAAAAGCGCTCAAGAGACCAAGGGAAAATGACCATTACCAACTCACTACATGGTGGGGACATCCAGCAGCCACCACCTGCCCACATGTGGGCCATCAGGACAGAGGTGACCAGACCTAGGGAAAGTGCACACGAGATGTGAAAATAAGACAGCTGCTCGGGCCACTTCTAGCCACTTGCCTAAGAAGCAGACTCCCTTGGGACACCCCTGAGCTGTATCAGGGGTCCACTTACTGCGGTGGGAGAAGTGGACTGCTAAACCTCACCTCCAGGTGAAGCAAACAAACTAGGCTGTCTGGAAATAGGAGAGCTATCTGCAAAAACATGTTTTCAACTTGCTTAAAGATTTTCCTCAAACACCAACAAATGACTATCAAATTTTTGATGCTGATGTCATCCACTTTATATAATAAGAAATACACATTGTATACCAAGACTAACTAAAAATTGTAGTTACCTACGTACGTCTCTCTTTACCCATCTAACTGTATTATTTGGTATCAGGTATTGAACCCAGGGTTGCTTAACCACTGAGCCACATCCCCAGCCGTCTTTTTATATTTTATGTTGAGACAGGGTCTCACTAAGTCCTTAGTGCCTTGCTAACTTGCTGCGGTTGGTCTCAAACTTGCCATCCTCCTGCCTCAGTCTCTTGAGTTGCTGGGATTACAGTTATGTACCACTGTGGCCATCGGTGGTTATATTTTGAGAAGTAAAACCAATGACATATGCTCCGAAGCCAAAATTGTACATTAAATTAGCAAGCCCAATAACTTTTAAACTCCAGACCCTTCTAATGTAGTAAACATAAGAAAATAAAGTTTATTTCCATAAAGTTTAAATCCGGACTCTTAAAGGTAATTACCAAAACACAACGACTGCCGTTGAATTATGTGTTGTGTGTTATGACCAGGACATACAATCCAATAGTATTTAATCGAGCTTCCTGTATTTCACAGGTGAGGAAATAGAAAGCCACTGTTAACAAGCAAAGAAGAGGAAGGGGAGGAAACCGTAGCACATTCTTGGAAAACAATAAAATGATTAAAATGTTAGTTTAAGTAAGAAAACATGACGAATCCATTATATTGGGGCTGACCATGTTCTATTGGATTATATTGGGTCAGAACCTAACCAGAGTTCTGATGAACCTTCATGTATTTGTGTGGAAGAAAATTATATTGCCAGGGTGGGAAGCAGGATTAGAGATGTGTGAACAAGGGGAAGGAAGTGGGTGGTTTACCTCTTTAATTTGATTAGCTTCTCACTGAGAGCTTGGTTTGCCAGTTCATGGGCCAGTCCTTGCTGAGGGTGCGACCCTCAGCACCAAAGCACCACACCTGGCAGAGACCCCAGAGTGGTCCAGTTCCAGCCGCAGCCAGGCACCCAATGAGCTGAGAGGCGTCCAACGGGTAAGAGCTTCAGTGCTGAATCCAACATCAGAGTGGCTCTGGCCCAGCACACTGCGGTCCCTGGTCTCCGTCCTGGACAGGCAGCTAGCCCCAGACACTCGTGCAAGATCCAGAACAGACAGTGTTGGTACCCAGGTTTTATTTCCACTCTGCAGCCCTGCATTTACACAAAAAGTCCCAGAGAAGTCAGAGAGAGGGAGGGGAGAGAGTCTTATCTTATTGCTCGTTGTTGTCATCATGTTTTCAAATCCTATAAAACCTTATGCATTTCTCAGCCATTATTTTTGTAACTATAAATTGTTAAATGGGTTGTGTTTTAAAAAACCAAGCCTCTAAAGTTGCATAGTGGAAATTAGTTTGTGGGTTTTCAAGAGCAATGATTCTCTATGACAATATACATTATAAAGCCTAATTTCAGTTGACAGGAGCTGGGGGTCATTTGGTTAATGCTGTGTATTGTTAAGTAAGACATCTTAAATTCACATCCCTTTTCAATCTCTTTGATAGTAGGAACAGACACAACATTTCTCTTTAATAAAATCTTTTTTTGATGTTTTTTTCCTTGGATAAGCTCTTCAAAATTAAGTAATTTTAAATAGCAAACTCATGTATTGAAACTAAAATAAAACAATGGTGACAAACATAATAATAATTGCAAACACAGACCCTGAGGTCTCATGCAGTTTTCAGGAATCCAGATCAACATGCTTTAATGATCATCCAAATGACAGTAAAACAAAACAAACAAACAGAAAATTAAATAACTGACGTTGAATTCCTCCAGCTGGAGAAGCACTCCTCAGGGTCGCAGGTCTCCCACAGCAGAGATTCATTATTTAAAGCTGCTTCAGTATCACATACAATTGAAGATCTTGATGACGATGGAATGAAATAAGTTTCTTGGCCCTTATGACCTTGATGATCTAGGAAACAGAACATTTTGAAGGACGTTTCACACAAAGAGTAACATTTCAAAGACTGCCCAGACAGCATCTCTGTATGGCCAGGGTGGCCTGTGTCCACAGCCTGTATGTGGAGCCCTGTACACTGAGGCGGGACACTGCCTGGCTGGCGCTGCCCATCCAGAGCTGCGAGAAGTGCAGCTGAACTGGGACCCGACTGCTGCTGCCCAGCTTCCTGTGAGAGTGTCACACTACACATAGCTGTCGCAGGAATGGTCGAAATTCAGAACTCAATTAGATATGGCTTTGTCCTTGTAAGATGAAAACGGTAAGTTCAACCATCATCATACCTGTGGAAATAGAACCACCTGCTACCAAAAGCCCAAACTTCTGCCTCAGGGAAGGGTTATTCTTGGAGCCAACTAGGCGGAAAAGTAAACCCCAAACAGCTCTCTTATTTTCACATTCTCTGTGCACTCTCTATAGAAATTTATCTATTCTTCTACAGACAATTGGTCAGTATTTCTAACGTGGAGGTAGAGGAGCTAGACTTATTTTTAGGCAGTCACCAAGAACATAGCTTGGCTCCAGCAGCTGCTTCTACTGCCTGGGTTGCTGCCAGGGTCTCAGGGGCACCAGCCTGCTAACCTAATGGCTTTGCCAGCAGTGTCATAGTTATGACTTAGACATGAGTGAAAATAATGAAATTTGGGAGGATATGAAGATTTTTGGCCCATGATAAAATTGGCTGAAAAATAAAAGTCATGTAAATTTTAGTTATTCAGTGTGACATTTTTCTATAATAATTTTTTTAATCCCCCAAACATAATTAATCACAAATTTTACTCATTACCCAGGGGTCAGCCAGCACAATGTGTATGCACAGTTCTCATGGAAAGTTTGTCAATAAAAATGCACACCTCATATCCTAATCAGTATTCAGTTATTTTCTTTCTGAAAAAGAAAATATATCTGCAAAGTGGTTATTATAGCATTCGTCTTGTGAAAAATCATATTTGCTATTTTTCAAGCATTATTTTTCTATGTCTATTAGTTATTTTGGTCTCCTTTGTACATATTCCCTCATTTCCTTCCAGACAAAATATATTACTGCTCCCTCAAGAGCTAGAAACACTTGATTGGCAGAAATGGCTATTACTTGAACAGAAGTTAAGAAAATAAAATTCTTGAGAGATAAAAGCAAGTTTTACTGAGAACTGCAAAAACTGAAATCTTGAAAATATTTTGCTCAATTATCTGTTAAAATGAAACATGGTTTGTGGTTTTGATACATCAAAAATTTCATGATAGTTTCAGGTCAACATTTTCATGAATATTTTTGATTATTCAAACTCCTGTTTGCATTGTTAGCTAAGGAACAGGACTTGGCGATGCAACTTTCTCCAGTTTGCTGACACTCTGATGCAAGGTAGTAAACGCTTCATCAGCTAGAATTTGAAAATAAGTTCAACAGATAGGTTCTAAGTGCATGGATTATCTAACAAATTCTAGGTAATGTTTTTAAAATTTATAAGAAAGTGAATTATGTGAAAGGAATAGTAAATGCTACTTTGGCCTTTGCAGTCTCCCCAGAACTTACCTGGGTCTCTGTTGCCTGGAGAGATCCCAGTTGTATACAGTGAATACAGAAAAGAATTTGCTGCACTTCAAGGAAGCAAATCTTCAGCTGTGTCTACCCAATGTCACAGTTTTTAAATGGCAGGAAAATGAATTTTTCTGCTTTTATACACATTCTTAGATTGATGTGAAGCCTGCCTCAGTATGCTTCCCAGAACTGTTTGAATTTTTTAAAATCAACTTCCATAATCCATTTCTCTATGTAAATACTAGAATAAAATGAATTTTAAGTTTTATACTTTACCAATTGGGTAAACTAACATATAATCATACACTACCTATCTATAAGTGGGCTGTATTTTTTTCCAAGCCAAGAATCAAGAATTAAAATATTTAGTCTCACATTTGTGTATTCTATGTATGTTCAAATAGCAAACTGAAATAAAGACTGCTTGTGAAAACCAAGGTTTTTATCTATCTACACAGGGCTTCTCTTTTGTATTTGTGTTAATTATTACCTCGGGTAAACTTAATATTCTAGGCGAGCAGTTACCAAATGCTGGTTAAATAGTATTGTCCTAACATTCTCCTGAGAGTCCTCAGCAGGCTGCAGAACAGGGGGCTCCAAGCAGATAACAAAAGGCCAAAGAATTTACTTAAGTTATTTTGGGACTAAATAGTTTTCCAAAGGCAAAAGTACTAAAAAGAAGATAAAGTCATAAATATGTAGAAGATTTTTGTAGATTGAGTTCCCCAAATTCTAAGGAGCCAGGAGTGTCCCCTCCAACTTTACATAATCTCATTACTATGTATAGTTATAATTCACCTGGTGAGGGTCATGGATTTATATTTCCTTCAATGCTTGAAAATGACCTCATACTTTCTATATATTCAACGTGGCATATCAGGTGATCTTTGATCCTGTTTTGTCATGAGGTTTGGTTTTCTCAGAATAAAACAGGACACTTTTAAAGACTGAATAGACAGATAAATCTGCAGAAGGTATCCAGAAAAGAGATTTTATTTGTCTTCATTTATAATAACTATAAATAAAAGGTCTGCAATGAAGAAATGTGTTAAAATTTTGCCAAAGTTGGTCCATTATTTAAAATAAACAAAACATGTATGAAAATTTTGCTACTAAATATATGATTAATGTAAACTCAGAACTTAGTTTTATCACTGTTAAAACTATAAACAAAGCAAAGAGATTTCAACAATGGGTGATAAAAGTTATTAATTAAGGTCTGGGTACTGGTCCCAGCAGCAGAGATTCCATATCTGTTTAGTGTTGACTTTATCATGTCACTGATTATTTAAATGAAGATAAAATTGCATGGTGTTCTCACTTTTGAATGCACTAAATAAAGCACCTTGTAATCCTGTCATCTGATTCCCTGTACTTTCCATTGTCAGTGGTCCCCTGATGGATGGATGGCCCTCATCCTGCTTACCCATTCACCTGCTGAAGAACATCTGAGTTGGGTCAGGTTGTTGGCAATTAGGAAGAAAGCCTCTCCAAACATTCATTTTACCATATAAAAATAAATATGTAGGAGGAGGATTGGACTCATATGGTACATTTGTTTTCTCTTGCTGCCGTACAGCTGAGTGCAACTTGGCTGTTCAATAATGCACATCAATTGTCTTAGATTCCTCTACGTTAGAAGTCTGATGTGGCTCTCTCTGAACTAAACCAATGAGTCAATAGATGCACTTCATGCTGGCAGACCTAGAAGACAATCTGCTGCCTGGTCTGTCTGAGTTGTAGGCAGAGTCCCGTTCCTCGCAATGATAGGGCTGAGATGCTGTTGTTTTTTCTGGGAGATAGTGGAGGGTCATTCCCAGCTTCTAGAGACCACCAGCTGCTGTCCTTGGCTTATGGAGGATTTTTCTGCCAACCACAGATGTAAGGTCTCTCAGCCTTAAAACGAACAGCCAAACTGTTTCCAAAGCAAATGCATGACTTATTCAGGAGTACATGAGAGTTTAAGCTGCACCACGTGGAAACCAGAGCTTGATATGTTCGTATATATTAATTCTATAGCCACTCTAGTAAAAAGTATGTAGCTATTAATTAGATTAATTTAATTTTATTTATTTTTACTTCTCCAAATTCTAATGATGTTGAGCATCTCACGTGCTTCTTTTCCTCTGTGTCTTCTCTGGTGAGACTTTATTCAGATTGTCTACTCATTTTTTATTTGGTTGTTGAACACTTCCTTAATTTTGAGTCTTGTTAGTTATTTGAATATTCTGGACAAACAAATTTATCATATATATGATTTGGAAATATTTTTCTAGCCCATAGATTTCTCTTTATTAACCATGTCTTAGAAAGAACACAAGTTATCAGTTCTGAAGAACTCCAATATAGCAATGTCTTCTGTAAGACATTTTCCCTTTGATCACAAATGTTTTTGGTCCAAGGTCACAATACTTTCTCTTTTGTTTCCTTCTGTAAGTATTATAGCTTTAGGTAGTAAACTTAGGTCCATGATTCACTTTAGTTAACTTTGTGCTTATATGAAGTATTGATTGAAGTTAATTTTATATGGACGTTATATTGTTCCAGTATCAGTTATTGACAAGTCATCAAATACATGGACAGCAAATTCTGACAAGGATATGGGGAACTTACACCCTGGGTTGCTGGAGGGAGTGGTGCGTCTGCTCCTCCAGAGCTTGCCCAGAAGTGTCCTACCATTCAGCCCTGCTGCTGCTGACTCTGTCCCACAGAACAGAGAGCAGGTCCCCAACCGGACTTTCACACCCTGTTCACAGCAGCAAATTCACATTAGCTGAAATGCAGAGAAACCCCAAGTGTCCATCAGTGAATGATGGCAAAAACACACTGTGGCTGATAAATCCTTTGGAAGTATTATGCCTTAAAAATGAATGGAAATTTGATACATGTTACCATGCAGATGGACTTTGAAGCCACTGTTAGTACAATAGGCTAGACACAGAGGACAAATGCTATTACACTGAAGTGAGGTACCTAGAAGAGTCAGAAAGCAGAACAGAGTTCAAGGGCAGTTATTGTGTCAGTGATCCCAAGCTTCAGCTGCGATGATCACAAAGTTAGAATGAGCAGAAGTGATGGCTGCTGAACAGTGCAAGGGGTTGATGTCACTTAACTGTGCACTGGGAAATGGTAAAATGTTTAAAGAAGTATTTTCTACTTTTCATTTTGGATAGGTTCTATTGCTGGCTAAGTTCTCTAATCTTTTTGTTTATGATACGTAATCTGCCTTTAATATGATGCTATGCATTTTGTATCTTAGACACTGCATAGGAAAAAGGTTTGTGTTTTTTTTTGTAGCTCTTCTCTCTCCACTCATAATTTTTCATACATATAATACAGTTATAATAGATGTTTTAATATATGTTAATTTTCACATCTATCACTGAGAGGATTGCTCCTCCTTTTGGACCATATTTTTCTGCTTTTTGGAACATCTAGTAATTATTATCAAATTTCAGAAATTATGGATTTCACTCTGTCAGTTCTGGGTGATTTTATATTATTTTAAGTACCATTGAGCTGTGTTCTTGAGCATAGTCAATCTACTTGAAAACAGCTTCATCCCTTCAGACACTGGCTGAACATCTGTTAGCAGGACCAGGGCCAGCTTTCCTCCCCTGCTGAGCCACATCCCTTCTGCACACGTCGCCCAGTGTTCCATGAGCTGTGGGGACTTCTAGCATGGCTGCTGTGAACTGCCAATATTCCTGGCCCTGAGTAACTGCAGGACAGCACTGCTTGCTTACTTTTCTGGTGGTCTTCTGTGACCATTTGTTCTTTCCACTCATGCATTTGTTGATCAGAGGAATACTCAAGGGAGACCCTCTGCAGACCTCTGTATTCTCTCTTTCCATTTAGCACTTTCTTTTCCATAAAGTCTGTGGCTCCTGTTCTCCTTGGTCCCAGTCCTCTCTCCTCAATTCAGCATGATTGCTGGTTTCCCTTTCCTGCATTGCAGCCTGTAAATTCTTAAGACAGAAATCAGGACATAAGGGAACTCCTTTCGCTTGTTTTCTGTCTCCTACTAGAGTACTTTGCTTTCTGCTGTCCAAGGTGCTGATATCTGTCATTCCATCTTGACTCAAAGAGGAAGTCTGGATAAATTCATTCTGAGCCTTTGAATGCACAGCAGATTGCCAGATCTCCCACCTCTGCTGCTAAAGTTTATTTATTAGTTGCTTATACTCCCACATCTTCTTTCTTAAGAGAGAAAGAAACTTAACTTTCTCCCTTAAATTCATCAGTCAATTTTGGACAAGTCAAAAATTTCTAAACAACCTGGGACTCTGTTCTTATAATACTCCCTGGAAATAACTCCCTGGCCATATACTTGCTTTGAAGCTCACAGTAATGAGGAGCTGCAGATGACTTTTTTGTTTGCCACATCAATGTACTTCTTCTGAAAACATAGATTTAATTTAATCCTTTGGATAATAACAAAGTTGAATTTATTTCTTATTTAATTAATCAGGAAAATTAAATGATAATCAAACAACAGCTTTCAGAAAAAAAACAAACAAAGTAAACAAAAAATATTGACCAGCTACCAGGAACCAGGAATGGATTTCTTTTTCTTAGTGAAAGAAGAGGTTGTGGAAAGCTGTTTTATTTTCAGCTTTCCCTAAAGCACAGAACTCTAAAAAATGCATTTTAAAATATCTAGATTTTTTTTTACCAGTTCACTTTACTGGAGGAAAACCCTACCATCAATTGAAATAAATTAGAGTCTAAGATGAATGGCATTTTGCCAATTCATAATTCATTTCCCTCCCCAGGACTTGGTCCTGTTAACAGCCAAGAAATGAAACATGGCAGAATCTCTCCATGTAGTTTTTGTCTCTACTGAATAGCAGATCAGTAATGTTTAATTCACAAATGCAAAATCCTAGCTGACAGGGAAATAAATGAATGATTTCTGGGAAGGTATCACAGAGGAGCAAGACAAGACTTCCAGGAAGGTCCCCTGAGTCCAGGGCTGACAGCAAGCATCTGATATTTGGCACATAATTTGGAAAGCTTATTTTTACATGGGAATATTTCTTTCAACTCCATTCATATTTAAAAGACCTCATATCTTCATGCATAAAAAAGGATTGTGAAGACTAATATAAATTAAAGAAAGGCAATGAAATTGTTTCTTTTTTTAATGTTGGAGGAATGAAACTCAAAGGGTGCTGCAGAGTGTTCAATGGGACCCCTGCTGACCAGGCCAGCAACCTCTGACTCTGATGTGGCATCCCAGCAGGCCTCTGCCTGAAATCACAACTCATGCCTGCCATGGCTTGTTGCTTGTTATGGATTCACTTTTGATGAAGTTAGTTTGGTTACCACCTGTTACACAACACAAAAGTTAAATGCAACTTTGTTTTTTTCCTAGAAAATTAAATTTTTAAAAATGAGATTTTTGAAAATTTTAAAAATAGTTTTAGATTTACAGAAAAGCTGCAAAAACACTTCTGTGAATTTCTATATGCCACCATTTCAACAGTTATTAACATCTTTATTAGGGCAATGCACTTGTCACAGTTAATGAACCAATGCCGATACATTCTTATATTACGATTGATTTATGAGAATGACACGTTTTCCCTGGTGATGGAATTCAAGTCCGTCTGACCTCCATCAGAGTTCAGAGCACAAGTTCTTAACCGTTCTAACATCTTCTTCGTTTACTGGTGAGATAAATGAATGAGTGCACAAAACAGTCCTCCTCGTGGCCAAAAATTGACTTTGATTCATGTTCTTTTTTCAAAGTTTCTCTCACCATTATGTGAAAAGGCTTTCTTAATTTACTGACTCTTTTAATATGATGTATTCGTTCTGGAGAATGAACTCACCAAAGGGAGAAAAATGAGTGAGAGCATGTAAGGATGAAAACTAGAGGAAAGATTAAGAACCAAATTCAGCAAGGTGTATATGGTATAGGTAGGAACATAGTATGTTTTTACCTTTCCAACAGGACACAGAGTCTAACAGATAAACTGACATCACAGTGTCCATTGAGCTTCATATGGCCCAGGGGCCCAGGCTTGACGAATGGATGCAAAAATGAACACAGGAAAGAGACTTGTCTGCAAAGTGCAGATGACTTACATTTCTACATTAAATTGTCCTTTTCTCAAGGAAAATCATAAGCAAAGAGAACAAAGTATAGGACAAAGCCAACTGCTATATTTAAATGAATTATTGACTTTATATAAATGAAAGATTGCTTACAAAAGTTTATTTACACATTGTACAAATCTTCATGTGGCTTGGATCAAAGAAGACTAATGTCTTTATACCTTGCAAAGTACTTTTGGTTGAGAGCATTGTTTTCTACAAAACAAAGTTTGGAAAATAATTTTAGCTACTATCATATGTGAATCCAGGATTTATAGGATCTGAAGCTTATATAATCTGGACATTCAACTTTTAGGAGGAAAAAAAAAAAGAACCTCAATTTAGAAATATAAAATCCGGTAAAGAGACTAGAAGAGAACTGCTCATATATACATGTGCCCCTAAAGCTCAAAGACATGAGCCTTTGACTCAGACATACACAGACATTTATTGAAAACATTTGTGAATTGTTTTAGTTCATCTATAAGTAAAGACCCTGTAATAGCCAGATTTTCACTCTGCCTGGCTTTGTCTGCAGCCTTTGTTGTTCCAGGATGTTGAAAACTTAGATTTATCGACTACAGTCAGCAATTGCACTGTGGCATCATGGTGAAATCTTCAATTCATCAGCTGTGGATGACAGCACCCATGGAATGATTTAACATTCCTGGCTTGTGATTGTATGAAAAGCCATCTATCAAAACAAACTGTATTGCAAATGGTATGAGTTACATAATGCTTTTTAAACATTTTCAAGATGGTTTACACTGCATCATGCCAATAAATAAAATGTGTCTCTGTAGTTTAATACTTGAGATCTATTTCATTGTGTTTTTTTCTCTCCATTCAATTTTTTAGATTTTAATTTTTACTTACTGGTTTTTCATATTTTCTAAATACCGTTCAACAATCAGGCACTAAAATTTACTTTATTATAGAAACAATAGTCAAGTGTTAAATGTCAAAATACATTATCTCCATATAAATCAAAGATAGTTTTTCTAGTGAAATGGCACTAATAGAGTATATGGTGGAGTGGACTGTGAATGAACATCTAGCTTCCTCAAGAGAATCGCATGGTTGAATCTCCTGCTGAAACAAAGATATTGTCTGCTCTGGGAAGGCATCTCACACTCTTGGGGTGAAAAACACTACAATGCCTTATGTTTATTGCTCCTTCTTTGCAATAAAAATAAAACCTTTCTTTAACTTTCAAAGCACTGCATGCTAGAAAGGGGAGATGATGTCAGGATTCATTGTGCTCTCATCCCAGGTACATCCCCAGAGTTACCTACTCCATAGGTAGGACTTCGAATGGATACTCAAATTTTAAAATATCCTTTTTCTTAAACCATGTCACCTCAGTTTTATGCTCAGCAATCTGTTCCATGAATTTCTAGTTTTGTACAGTAGTCAAATTTGTATAAAAATAAGACTGCAGGTTGTTCGTGATGCCTGGTCCATCCTAGTGCCAAGGAGACAGACGTGAGAGTTAATCAAGCCCTGGGCATCCCTGTCCCAGTCAGGATTCCCACTGAAATCCTGGCCCATCACTCTTGTTCTCATCTTTAGTAAAGGGAGCCAGACACAGATTGCCAACACAGGCAGACGGGCACCCTGGTTTTTGGAATAATGGAACAAATTTTTTAAAAACTGGAAAACTAAGGCATTTATTAAATAGGAAATATTGAAATACAAATAGAAGTTTGAAAACACTCTGTATTTGGTTAAAGGAATTACATCTGCACAGCTAATTAGTTTAACTGGTGGACCTGTGTGACTCTTAAATCAAAGTTAAAAAATCAAGCCAAGTTAAAATTTGTTTTAGCAGTCATAGCTGCTCTGTTTCAAGAGACTATTCCTACCTCTGGAGATAGAATTGAGGATTGCTGCTCAAAAGAGGATCAAAAGCAAATGGCCAATAAGAAAACAAACAAAAAACAAAAACAAAATTGATTAATAGTTTAGGACACTCCTTACAGTCACATGGAGTATCACCTTAAGGTCACCAACTGGCAGAACTGGAGCATATGCATATATATATATATATATATATATATATATATATATATATATATATGATAATCTGACCATGTAAAAAACTTAGATTGTTCATTTTGCTAAGATGCTTGGGAAGTGAATATGGATATAAGCTGATAAAAGGTAGAGACAGTGAATCATAAAGTATGTAAAACCATGATCGATTTGATAATTCTTGCAAGTATATACAACTACATATGCCTGTGTTTAATCACTAAGACATTAAAGTAATTCAAAAGAAAATTCACACTTTTTAAATACAAAGAAAATTTGAATTGTTCAGCTTAATTTTCTTTAGCTGAAAGTTTTAGGCACATTTCTATTTCAAAAAACCAAACAAGATTTTTCTTGCTGCACATTGCTTAATTGCTATATTTACATAGCAGTTGTTTTTTTGTTTACTTAAAATATTACTCAACAAATCTAGGAAAAAGCACTTGTTGAAGAAACATGATTACAAGTATTTAAAATACGATAGCAGAACTATCTGATAGAAATATAATGCAAGTTGAAATGAGGGTCACATGTGTAATCTTAAATTTTCTGAAAAATGAATTAAAATAGTAATAGAAACAAGTAAAATTAATTTTAGTAATATTTTATTTAATCACAAATAATAAAACATTAACATTTAAAATGTATTAATTATTGAAATATTCTATGATGAGGTCCACAACCAAGTTAAGATGGCACCTGGCAATATGCTAGAAGGAGTGGTTTCTGAGCCAATGCCAGAGAGCCATTAAGATGATGAGGATTCCTTAATGACTGACTGTTGTCTCTAGATGATGTCAATTAAGGTAAGCTGTGTGTAATTAGTTGGGTATATGTACCTCTGCAGTCCAGCAGAGAAGTGGCTCCTGCTACCTTGGGTGCCCGCTATTTTGAGTTCTCAGTTCCTGCTGAGTTCACTCGCAATAAAGTAGCTCCCGATTCAACTTTCAAGTTGCTTGTCACCTCCCGGTTATTTAACCCAGCCGGACTACGGCAATTCTACATGATTTTTTTTCATGCTAAGCCTTTGAAAACCATGTTATATTCCACATTTTCAGTACTCCTCAGTTCAGACTGGGCATATTACGGGGCTCAGTATTCACTGTGTTGGACAGAGCAGCACTGCACTACTGATAAGAGGTGTGCTGGAAAGTGGCAGTAGTAAAAAATCAGCTCCTAGAACCCTGAGTAATATAGACATGGGCTGTGTGTTTTCTCCCATGTGTGGAAGCTAGAGAGGGAAAAGGAAAAGAAAGTAGGGGATCTCATGGAAATAAAAGGGGATTAATGGTGTAGAGAGAAGGGGGACCAGGAGGGAGGAGGAGAGGTGAAGGGGAAGTACTGGGGAGGGATATTGAGCAAACCATATTGTTACATTGTTTGCATATAACAATATGTAACAACCAATCCCACATAATGAACAAAAAAAACAACAAAGGGAATAAACAATGAATCATCTAATCTTTTCCCCCTTTGGCTCACTACCTGTAGATGATACACCGTATCTCCAGAATAAAAATTACCCAGTGTCTTACAAATTCTTAATTTTATAAGGACAGGTGGAGACATTTTCCTTATTTTCCAGAGAAAACTGTGCTTCTCTCAGATGAGGTATATGTTGAGGAGTGGGGTGTCATGAAGGATACACTTAAGTGCTTTGCTTAGACTGAATTTTTTCCTTTAAGTGAACACTGCAAACAACTATATAACTTTTTTTCTTAAAAGTCTGGATCTCGGGCCAATCTGAATCCACAGAATTGGAATTCCTGTGGGGGAGATGAGCACCCATGGTCTCATTTTACAAACACGTGGCCCTGAGACTCCAAGATGATCATCTGAGGTTGGTATTTGGATTAATCCTGTTCTTGAGCTCCTGTTACTGTCTCTGGCTCAAAAGCATCTTGGTGCCTAAGTTATCAAACAAACAAACAAACAAACAAAAAACTCCTGTTTCACAATTCACCTTTTTTTATATAACATTCTTTACTCTTCACCTTGAATATGAAATTTCCTAACATAAGACTGACCAACAGCAGATTCTTTCTTTCTAGTATTCTTTTTCCTCAATTTTTTAATTTATTTGTTCTAATTAGTTATACATGGCAGTAGAATACATTTTGATACATCATACATAAATGGAATACAACTTCTCATTCTTCTGGTTGTACATGATGTAAAATCACACCAGTTGTGTAGTCACATACGCTCATAGGGTAATAATGTCCAATTCATCTTACTATCCTTCCTACCCCTGTTCACCCTCCCCTCCCTTCACTTGGTACAAGTTATTCAATGGAGGGAAAAAACAGAGAAGTATTAATGTGTTTTTGCAAATGTCTTTCCTAATGTTTCATGCTAAGCACAGTTGCCCCAGGCGGTTCATTTGCCTGCAGAGAAGATTAGTCATGTTACAGAAGGAATACAAATTAAACACTTCTGCTCTGCAAAATAGGATCGGCTGCAAAGCCATTAGCTGTGCAAGCCCATTCATTGTGTGAATAACGACTATCATTTTCCTTTGCTTTTTCATCAGCTTTGGGCATCAATAACCAAGATGATTGATACACACTCTTGCACATCTCCCACAGTGTGCAAGGGTGAGCTTGTCTGCCTAGGACAGTATGGATTAGCAGGTGTGGCACAGGTAGGCTGGAAGAAAAGCTGAGGAGCCATGGAAAGGATCCGAGGGAGGAGGTGGATGGAGTCAGCTCAATATCCTGGTGCGTAGAGAGGAGCCTGTTTGACAACTGACGTCACCGCCATCAATGAGCTCTCATGAGTGGTATCCTTTGAGCCTACCACCTGCCAGCCTGGAAGGAGGACCTGCAGCAGGGGTAGCACACGCAGATTTGTGGTGGCCCTTCCTTCCCGACTGGCTGTCACGTGCTATGTCCTTACTCATAGGCAAGTGCAGCTAGGTGACCCAGGCAGGGATGGAGATGGAGCTACTAGGACAGGGACAGAAGGGGATTTGAGGTGAGATGAGGAGCCGCACCTGGAGCATTCCCCAAACTGAGAGCAGGAGGTGGTAAGTGGCTCCAACCATAAATATGGCCACCATGACTTCTGAGCAAGCCACACTCAGGGGACAGGAGGAGTGTCTGGATGCTTTACTTAACCAACAAAACATGACCAAAGAAGGCTGGGTGGCAGTGAAGAACCTATCGTAAAAGACCTGATACTGTCAGTCACCACTCAATTTCTTACCATCTTACTGGAGAAAATCGGAGGACCAAGGATTTCCATCCAACAGCAAGCAGGTCCTGAATATCAGATGGAATATGCTTCATACCACATTTGACATTTAATTAATTTTTGTCTGTTCTAGAGAAGATCAGTTCCCTTCCTTTCCCAGCTTCTCGGAGCCGCCTACCTTCCTGGGCTCCCGGCTCCTTCCTTCATCTTCAACACACCAGCCACATGGCATCTTCAAGATATTTCTTTTTCTTTTCTTTTGTTTTGACTCTGCCATGGATTCTCTGCCTCCATCTTTCACTTAAAAAGATATCAGGGATTTCATGAAGCTCATGCCTTCGACACAGATCACCTTCACACCTCAAGGTCAGAGGATCAGCAGTCTTTATTCCATCAGCCTCCTGAGTTTTCTCTTGCCATTCCTTCTTGGAAATTCATTTGAGAAAAACAAAAGCATGGGTTCACAGTTTCACACAAAAAACTGTGCAGAGATGTTAATAGTGGCTTAATTTATGTTTGTCAAAGATCAGAAAGAACCTAGATCTCCTTCAATAAGAGCCTGGTTAATGAAATGTGGTCCCGAACTGGGCACTCCTTCCATGGAGCTCAACTCAATAAGACCGCAGGATGAGCTCTCGATGCACGGACCGAGGGTGCACCTACAGGTCATCATGCTGGGCCAAAAAAGCCAATTCAAAAGGTTGCATGCAGGCCACATGATCCCAATTATATAACATTCTTGGAATGATAGAATTTTAGGAGTTGAGAAAGATTCATGGTTGCCAAAGCTTAAGGAGTGCCGATGTCTTGGGGGGGCACTAGAATCAGGAGGCACCACAGCTTTGTGGGTTCAAACAGCAATTCTTTATTCCCCATCTCACACCAGCCTCCACACACGTTCAGGGGCAATTCCAATAAGTCCGATCCCCAATCCTACTCCACGAGGCTTTTTCCAAATCCCATTTTAATCTCACGAGAACTCAACGGGAACAAGCAGCAGGAACACCCTAATCCCAGCAGCAATAATCTTCAACCTCAACTTCCCTAAAACCCATATTCCTAAACCGGGAAACGCCTTAAACCGGGAACACCCTAAACCCAAGGACCGGGATACTTCCTCAAACCTGCAGGATACTTCCTCAAACCTGGATCCACCCTCAATCACCTTGAGCAGGGTCATCTTACTAAAGCATACATGCAATGTCCCATCGAATGTCCTAAGCAGCATGGGGTACGCTGGCAAGGATTACGATGCGTCAATACCTACTTGGTAATGGCCCTCAGCAAAGGAGGGGGTGGGGCAAGTGGGAATCATATGTGGTTATAAAAAGCAGCATGAATATTCCATGTGTTAAAATACCTTCCTTGTGATGCTGTAGTATGTCTTTTTACCAGCATGCTACCATTGGGGGAAATTTGATAAAGCATACATGGGATAACTTTGTATTCTTTTTTGCTTGTGCATGTGAATCTGTAGGGAATTAAAATTAAAATTTAATTAAGAAAAGAAGCAAAACACTATATATCTGGAACTGTACAACATTTAATATCCATGATAGAAAGTATTACCACAAATCATGAAGGATAAAATAAGTTAGATAAGGGAGTAAAGATATACATAAACATTTGACTATCATCAAAAATAAGAAAAGAACATGAAAAGATTTTTTAAAGCTATTTAATTTCAATAACATAAAATATGCAAAACAGTATGATACATTATTTCACACCCACAAGATTAGTATATTATAAGAAGTCTTTCATAACCAAGTGTTTGTGGGAATATGAAATAAATAGAATTCTTTTTCTGTTTCTGAGATTCTTAAATTTGTGCACTTTATAAGTTATTCCACATTAGGATGTGATTAAAGTTGTACACATCAATGACCTGGCAATTCCAATCAAACATGTATTTACCAAAAAAGCAGTTATAGATGTGCATAAGTTAACAAATATTGGACCATCTTTTCTTTATCCATTCATCTGCTGAAGGGCATCTAGGTTGGTTCCATAGATTAGCTATTGTGAATTGTGCTGCTGTAAACATCGATGTGGCTGTGTCCCTGTAGTATGATGATTTTACGTTCTTTGGTTATAAACAAAGGAGTGGGATAGCTGGGTCAAATGGTGTTCCATTCCAAGTTTTCTGGGGAATCTCCATGCTGGTGAGTGTCTTTCCTCCACTGGGACCTTCCACCATGATGGTTGCTTCAACTTGAGCCCAGAGCAATAGAGTCAGCAATCTATAGATTGAGACCACCTACACCTTGACACCTGTGTCGACATTTTCTCCTCTAAGTGTTTCTTGTTGGGTGTCTGGGCCACAGAGCTGATAAAGTCAATTGAAACACAGGCTTAGGCCATTGTTCCCAGCCTCACAAATATGCTTGTGTGTGTGTGTGTGTGTGTGTGTGTGTGTGTGTGTGTTGCTGGGAACTAAACCAGGTGTTGAATGTGCTGGAGGAGCACCCTTAAAATACATATCCCATCCTGGGGGTTGCAGCCTCATGGTCTGACGGCTTCCTCATGGAGTTGCTCCCCAGTAGATGTGCCCTGTGTGAGGGGAGTCCTCCATGTTGACCTGGAGGACATTGGATTAGGTATTCAGATCTCGATGAAGACAGAAAGATCTCTGGAAAAGCAAATTCATGGCAAGGATAAAAGCTAGTGCCGCTTTGTTTTCTTTAAGATGTAAGAGAATTATATGGCAAAAATCCCAATTTATTCTGTAATATTGAGCACGCAGTGTGTACGCATGTAACATTGTGGCATCACTGGCTGAGGGAGGGGGATGGAGAGGCAGAGCAGCAGCATTCTCTACACTAGTGAAGTGGCCCTGCCCAGAGTCCCATCAAGTGGTATCTGTTTTGTGTATTAAGTGGAAGCCCCATGGGGACCACAAAGAAACTCCTGTAGACCATATCCAATATGAGAGGTAAGTGTTTCACCACAAACATCAACAGAACAGGAGATAAAATTGTCACATAACAACATAGGTCACACTGGATCAACTTGCCCTGGTCTCCCCATAAGGAGGGAAGCCACGCTGAACCATGAGCTCATCCTAGTCCCTGATGACCCCGTCTTAGGTAATTACATCCTAACAGTGCCATTTCTGACAAAAAAGACCTCACTCTTAGGTATGAAGGTTTGAATCTACACGTGTCATTGGAGGATAGAATTTAATCATAACACTCCCTGGTCGTACCTGTCTGTGAGTTTTTATCAATAGGTGTTGAATTTTGTCGTGTAATTATTCTACATCCACTCATGCCGTGATGTGTCTTTCTTGGCTTTTCAATAAAGTGCATTACCTAGGGATGTTCGTGTCTATATTCATGATGGACTGTGGTCTGGTGAATTGGGGTTTCTTTCATGGTTTTATTCTGGCAGCATCTTTTCTGGCTTGATGCTCGGGAAATACCAGCTTCATAAAACACATGCAAATTGTTCCCTGTTCTACTTCCTGGAAATGTTTGTATACATTTGGTTTTAGTTATTCTTCAGATGTGTGATAGAGTTC
Source organism: Urocitellus parryii (assembly GCF_045843805.1). Taxonomy (NCBI): domain Eukaryota; kingdom Metazoa; phylum Chordata; class Mammalia; order Rodentia; family Sciuridae; genus Urocitellus; species Urocitellus parryii. The sequence continues at coordinate 4,404,250 of NC_135532.1, forward strand.
TCCAGGGATGTCATCTATACCTGAGGATCTCTGGGTGCTTTTCCTATCAGGAACTTAATGTCCCGATGGTCACTGGATCATCCTGTGGTAGTTCATGCTTCTCTAGAAACCGTCCACTCCGTCCATTACTGACAGTTTGTACAGGGTCACAGATGTTAGTCTGCATCTTTTTTTTTCCTTTTCTTTTCCTTGTGCTGGTCTTGGGTTTATTTTGATCATCATTTTTTTTCTTTTTTCTTTTATTAGTTCTAATCCGTTATACATGACAGGGAAAAGCTCTTTGATTCATTGTACACAAATGCAGCAAAATTTTTCACTTCTCTGGTTGTACATGAAGTAGAGTCACACCCTTCATGCATTCATACATTTACCTACGATAATAATGTCTCTCTCATTCCACTATCTTTCCTACCATGTTGCCTCCTTCTCCCTCTTTGGCCCATCCAAAGTTACTCTACTCATCCCATGCTTCACCCCCATTATGGATTAGCATCCACCTATCAGAGAAAATAGCTCCTGAAGTTTTGGGTTTGGCTTAATTCATTTAGCATGATGTTTTCCAACTCCATCCATTTACCTGAAAATGCCATAATTTTATTCTCTTTTAATACTGAGTAATAGTCCATTGTGTATATATACCAGAGTTTCTTTATCCATTCATCTATTGAAGGGCATCTAGGTTGCTTCCACAATTTAGCAATTGTGAATTGTGCTGCTATAAACATTGAAGTGGCTACATCACTATAGGATGCTGTTTTTAAATCCTTTGGGTATAGACTGAGGAGTGGGATAGCTGGGTCAACAGGACTCCTAAAGTACAAGAAACACAATCAAGAATCAATAAATGGAATGGATTCAAACTAAGAAGCTTCTTCTCAGCAAAAGAAACAATAAGTGAGGTGAAGAGATAACCTACATTTGGGGAGCAAATTTTTGCCATACACACGTCAGATACAGCACTAATCTCCAGGATATATTAAGAACTCAAAAACCTAACACCAAGAAAACAAAGAACCCAATCAATAAATGGTCTAAAGAGCTGAACAGAGACTTCTCAGAAGATTTATAATTGACCAACAAATATACGAAACAATGTTCAACATCTCTAGTAATTAATGAAAATCAAACTACTTTAAAATTTCATCTCACTCCAGTCAGAATGGCAGTTTTAAAGAACACAAGCAACAATAAGTGTTGGCAAAGATGTGTGGGACAAGGCACAGTCATACATTGATGGTGGGACTGCAAATTGGTGCACCAATCTGAAAAGCAGTATGGAGATTCCTTGATCACCAATTTTTGTTTCTGAAAGTGGGAGTTTACTGACGCAGTAACTTTCTTCTTGCCTAACATAAGTGTTTGGTGCTATCAATCTCTCTCTAAGCAAGGTTTTCATTGCATTCACAAATTTTGATATGTTGTATTTCAATTTTTTTTCAGTTCCAGATATTTTCTCAATTTTTCCTTTCAGTAGTTGAAATGCATCTCAACAAAATCGAACAGAGAAAAGTAGCCTTTTGCATTCACCCCCGTGTTTGTTATTTTGTTGCTTTCCCCTTCTTGCTCTCGACCCTTTCCTTCCAGCACTGTGTTCTTTCTACCTGAAGGACCAACAACAAGTCTGCTGGCTCTTAACTTTTCTTTTTCCAAAGACATATATTTATTTTGCCTTCCTTTCTGAAGAATTTTTGGTATACATGAGATTTGGTTTTCCTATGTTTTTCCTTTGGGCACTTTAAAAATGTTCCTTCACTGCCTTTGATCTTACGACATTTCTGTAGGATTCCACAATTATTTATATGGTTCCATCTCTGTCAGTAAGGTATCATTGTCTTGTGGTCCACCTCAAGTGTTTTCCTTCATCCTTGGTCTGTAAGGGCCCCAGGTGGGTGGGTGTGGGCATGGGCTTCTTTGGGTTGCTCCTACCAAGGGTCGCTAAGCTGTTGAAGTCTGTAGGTTCATGTCTGTCACTGCATTTGGATGTTTTCTGTGCCACACTCCATCCTCTCATTTGGTGCTACAGTCTGGCTGGGCACAAAATCATGAGCCACTCAAGCGGGAACAAACATTATTTCCAAAACTCCCACGAAATGCCACGCAAGCGGCCTTCTCCCGGGACACACTACACCAACAGGAACTCCCTCCTCCGGAATTCCTTCCTACCGCACTTCCCCAACCAATGGGAACTCTCCGGGAGTTCCAGGAGAGCTCCAAAGTAGCAGGCTGAGGCGGACAGAAGGAGTCTAATCTCCAATTGAATGCACATCTTAACATAATCATTATCATCTCAATGGTTTGCTGGCGTCACCTTTCAACCAAAAATGCCATGTGTCATTCCTACTTGGCTATGGCTGTCAGCACCTCCCCCCTTCTGTTTAATTAAACAACAAGCATGTGGCTTAGGGACCGTGCCTGGTAGGTTGTCCAATACTACATATGGTCCTTACCCATCATTGGATGAGCTGACCTCTAGGTGTCAGCCTCCTGTCTTAGGTTGGTACCACTGCAATTGGATCATACCTGCCACTGACTGCCAGTTCAGCATACAATATACTTGTGGATAGGCCTTTGCACCAGTGGGGGGGGGTGAGGTTATTTGCCTTACTTCTGTTGGCCCCCAAATTTGGCCTTGGTGCCAGTGTGGGGGGGTGAGGTTCTTTGCCTCACCTCTCTTGGCCCCCAAACTTGGCCTTGGTGCCAGTGGGGGGGTGAGTTTCTTTGCCTCACCTCTGTTGGCCCCCAAATTTTAGACCATCACTAGTAGAAGGGAGGAGGATTCAGAAATGCCATGAAACCAAGCCAATTGACGGCTCCTTTGGAAAAACTGTATCACCAGTGACACCATCAGCAAAGATACGCCAGCACTACCACAATTTGCTGTATCAACAGATAGTTCATAATGTATACAAGTGATACATAGTCCAGGCAAGTTCTGCAAGCAGTTCAAAGTGGAGGAATCCATCAATATGTCCATTTCCTCCCAAAGTAAATCGACTCCTTGATTGAGCATTAGTTGTTGAGTTATTATTCATTGATGCATCAGTTTATAGAGTTTGTTGTGATAACTATCGAAGAAGCTGTAGTTTGGTTTTATCTTTGTCTTCACCGGCACTGGGATGAAGATAGGAATTCTGGCAACGATGGCTAAAAAAAAATTATGTAACATTCCAACAGGTACTAAGAAAACAATTTTCTGAACAATTTACATTTTCCTAAATAGAATTAGATATAATGAAAAGGAAAGGTGAAAGTAAACAAACAGATCTGTTAACCTCCTTATTTGTTCACATATTAAAACAATTTTCAACAGCTGTTTACCCAATTTAAATTAAACCATCAAAATCAAGTGAATAAAAAAAATTCGGATCCATTTTTTCATGAGCGCTCCTCATATATGATCTATGGACATACGCACACACAGACATACAACACAAAACACAAGTGTGCACACAAACATACAACACATAAGACAATAGTAAAGGCCTTGTAGCTTTACACAGGTGAAATAAGTGATTTGAGTTGATCTACTCGTATTTGAATAATGGCATTGCTTGCTCTGTATCCCCCAAAACTCTGGTAGCTGTTTGAATAGCCTATCTACAAATTCAGCGTAAGGTTCATTAGCTCCTTGTATTACCTTAGATAATTGACTTTGTAAATCTCCATGTCCTTGTAAAGTTTTCCAAGCCCTAACTGCATCTGCAGCAATTTGTGAATATATAGCAGGATCATATTCATTTTGTTGCTGTTGACCCTCATAAGGTCCTTTTCCTAACAACATATCTAGATTTCTTTGAGGGTAACCGGCTGCTGCATTTCGCCTAGCTGTCTCCATGCAAAATTCCTCATTGGCAACCTTCCATAACAAATATTGTCCTCCATTTAGCACAGATTTACACATGCTAGCCCAATCTGCTGGCATCATGTCCAAGTTGGTAATGGATTTGACCATGCTTACAGTGAAGGGTGCTTGGGGACCATAGGTTGTTACAGCCTTCTTTAACTGCTTCACTGTTTTGAAATCTAGAGCACGGTGAATTCACTGCCTTCCTGCCTGATCAAGTACAGGGCATGCTAATCTTTGAGGTCCTGTCTCAGGATCCCATCTATCAACTATGGGGGTTGAGGTCACTCAGCTGTCTCAATGGTGTTAGTAGCAGCCTCCGGTTGTAGCTTCCCCCCTGATAGCTGTTTCTCCTTTAAGCTTTCTTTCTTTAAATTTTCTTCCTCTATCTGACTAGCTCGAGAGACTTTCTCTTTTACTTGACCTAAAATGTCTTTCTCCATGGTCTAAACCTTTAATAATTTACTTAACACTCTTTCGGTTTGTTTTTCACTAATTTCTAATCTACTATAAAGATAACACAACCCAATAAGATAACACAAAACAAAACCAAAACAGAATGAAACAAAAACGGAACAAAAAAATCGTTGTATCAACTTTCCTATTTTCTTGACATGTGCATTGTGGTCTATTTCTGTCTCTTCCTCAGGGGTGAACAACTTCAAACCTTGAGCCAACCATTTTTCCCAGTTTGCCTGAGATAGTTCTAGGGATAGGCAGCTTGAAACAAAAACAAAACAAAACAAGAACACATTGTTTTTGAAATGGTCACCCATTCTCTCGCCCTCCCTCAGGGGCAAGCAATTTCACTTACCTCTGAGCTTCAGGCGTTCCCCATACGGGCCACCAAATGCTGCAGTCTGGCTGGGCACAAAATCATGAGCCACTCAAGCAGGAACAAACTTTATTTCCAAAACTCCCACGAAATGCCACGCATGCGGCCTTCTCCCAGGGCACACTACACCAACAGGAACTCCCTCCTCCGGAATTCCCTCCTACCGCACTTCCCCAATCAATGGGAACTCTCTGGGAGTCTGTGAGAGCTCCAAAGTAGCAGGCTGAGGCAGACAGCAGGGGTCTAATCTCCAATTGAATGCACATCTTAACATAACCATTATCATCTCAATGGTTTGCTGGCATCACCTTTCAACCAAAAATGCCATGTGTCATTCCTACTTGGCTATGGCTCTCAGCAATTTGGGATCTGATGACATCAATGCTGGCCATCTCCTAGGTCCCTGAAGCTCTCTATTCATTAAAAGTAACAGCAGCAGCAGCAGCACATTTTCTTCTCTCCACTGTTTGCTGTGAGCAGATTCAGTTGATCTGTCTTCAGGTTCCCTGACACTGGGCTTCCTGGGCACCCTACACACGGTGGCTCTCAGGGCTCCAATCCTGTTCTCACTGAGTCCTGCCTCTGTCCAGGGTCTGTGAGGATGGTTGTCAGTTCCGTGTTCCTGAACACTTGCGCCCTATAAACTCCTCTGACTTGTGGACTTGCACAAATATCCATCATCCCCTCCCTGGGTGACCAAAGGGTTTCTGACTCTTTATTTGTGCGTGATTCAGTTTACCAAATTCAGTGTCCCTCAAACACTAAGATAAGGGCAACCCCACATGATGGTTTAAACTCTCCAGTACCCAAAGCCCATGTGCTACCTCTCCATGACCTTTAGCAGCCTCTGGGAGGAGATTTTGGGTTTGGAGGCTGTGTGGCATGTGGGGAAGCACCCAGCCACTGCTGCAAGCAGGCCCACCCCTGCCCACTGCCCACCTCTGGCTTCTCTGCTCATGGGATTTTGAAGATGATGCCACAGGACACTCTGGAGTCTCTGGTGCCTTTCCAGATGAGTCTTGACTAAAAGCTGCCACCCACCCTCTCCATACACCTCAGGGAGGGGCCTGAAGACCAGGAAAGGGATACTTTCTGGCAAAAGCAATTGGCTCCAATGGAATAAAGTCTGCAGTGACTCGAGGAGAGAATCTCTGTCTACACTAGGGGAAGGGGAGCAAGTCCCCCTCTGCACTGGCTGAAGGCTCATGAGTATCTACACTAAAGAGAAGAGGGAGGCCCAGTGGCCCAGACCTTGGATGGGATGGCTGCTGGGCTCACCCTTTTGCCCTAAGGCCTATCCCTGATTATGTTTTTTTGTTTTAAATTTTCTTTTATTTTCAAAATTTACTTTATAAAACAAAGCAAAACAAAAAACAATCGGGAACATCAATTTTATTATACAATTTGCGAGAAACAGAAATCTATTAAGAACCATCTTTGCTATGGCAGAGAAGAGCAGGGGGAGGTGTCTGACGCCTCTGGGCCTTGGGCATGTCAGGAAAGTGCTTTAGTACTGAGGTACTCCCACTGGAGAAGGGTTTTGCAAAGCTCCTCAGGATGGCCTTGGTGTCCAGTGCAGAGGGGATTAGCGCCTGTTATTTTTGGTTGTGAGGTGTCCCCTGCACAGGCTTCTGTGCTATTATGGAGATATTCAGAAGTGAAGTGATTGGATTGGAAGAGCTGTGAGCTTCGGTGTCCTTCCTGGGTTGAGTGGATCACTTGCTGGTTATTGTAGGCAGGAGGGACTTGGTGGTTGGGTCCTGCCCTGGAAGTGTTCTTTAACTACCATTCTTATAACTATGTGCAGATATGTTTATGTATGCCATAGACGTTTGATATGTATGTGTGACATTTTGTTATAAATATTTTTTTTAATATTTAAAAAATAGAAAACAAAAAGATTGCAAGCTTTGCATTATTAAAAATCTGACCTTGACTTTCAGTTCTGCCACAGCCCAGGTGTATGATCCTGAGCACTTTTGTGAGTCTTTTTTTCCCCAAAACTTCTAAATGGGAAAGATACTCAATTCAAAACATAAAATAATAATGAAAAAGATTCGTACTCACAAGATAAATATTAATATTTTTCTCCAGTCTCTTTTGCTGTGCCAATAATTCCTGGGGGGGGGGGAGTTTAGTGAGTAGAAAATCTTCAATTAAACATTTTTCTTTTCCAGTACTTGCTTTTCCTTACCATTTGGCAACATGAAGACCAGGCAGTGCAGCCCCTGGTAGACCCCCGGGGTCACCTCTGTCCTTCTGCCTCTTGTGGGAGTAAGAACAGATCCACACAGTTGGCTGCTGGGGCACCATGGCAGGTCCCAGCTCCCCACAGCACTCCAAAATAGTTCTCCCCAGGACTTTATAATCAAGCTATTGTTCCTTTGTGGTAATTTAAGCTTTGTTCTTGCTGTTATTATGAAAGGAATTTAATTTAGATGGAAATTTACTCTTTTGAGTGATTTGCTTTATGTGGGCCCCCAAAGTAGGAACTTTGAAGGAGTCTTTTTGGGTTCAAACTGCACTTAATATTTTCACCACATTATCTTCAGCAATCTGTTCGTTAAAAGCTTCAAATAAAATCTGTTAGAGGCAGTGCACTTGCCAAAGTGAAGCTTTAAAAGTTCGATCCTGTTCACTTACAGAATTTAAAGACATTTCTTAGTAGATTATCGTATTTAAGGGGGACACATGCTTGAGGCTTTCTGTGATTCACTGGATATTAAATTACCCTTTATGCCTACATGACAGAGCCACATGCATTTACGTGTGTAACAGAAATCAGCCAGCATCAGTTCCCTTCTTTCATGACATGGCAGCATTCTGAGCTTACAGATACAGGCTTTATTTATAAAACGGTATTTTGTAGTGACTGTACTTCTTGAAAGCCATTAATCGGGAAACACTCTAAAGACCAATGGTATATTGGTTGCAAATTCATTACCAAGAAAGAAAGTGACTATTTAACCAAGTGACTATTTAACCAAACCAGAAATGTATGGTGACAAGGAGACATCATTTGATTATGTAATCACTAAAGAACTCATCTTCATAAGGTCATATGGGCATTGACAAATTCTGGACTGATGTAATTCAACTCTCTAATAGTCTAAGTAAACCATTTAATGTTAGCCTGCATTTTCCCCCTGACTGAGCATGCTTCCTGTCCAGGGTCTTGGTCTCAACCTGTTTTTGTGTCATCGGCACACTGCAGTCTGTCAACTGTGTAGACATACATCAATTTCACCCAGGAAAATATACAAAGGAACTTATGACTAAGGTTTTAAAAGTGGTTTTGTGCTTGGGCACCTATTTCAGTGCAATGCATTAACATAGTTATTTAAAGTTAATTAAGTTTCAATAAGAAAGAGAATGAGTTTAGCACTTCAAAATACTCAGACTGGGAATTGTATTAGTGCTCATAATATTGCAAACACTGTCTAAAAGCAAGAATGCTAAGGGCAGTCTATGAAATTAGAATAATATCATTAATGCTGGCACAAAAATAAAATCTACCTTATATATCAGAGAATACCCTTTCCTCAAGGAAAAAGTGAAGAAATTGCAACTGAGGGAAACATCTTATTGTGTTGGTAATGGTGTAGTCAGAAAAGCTTCAAAGACAGATACTTTGACAATGAAATGGGAATAAATAGTAATTCCATCAATGAAAGTTTAATAGAGAGAAACACTTACACGTGTGTTAGGAACTGAACAGAAAAGCAAAAGCAACCATGAGACCCTATGTTCACTTCTTAGTTAATCAAGTAAGACAGAAACCCAAACTTTTAGGGTGTTTTGTCCTATCTGGGGATAAGACTGGTGGTCTCATTAACTCATCAGGACAGGGCTTTCTATCGATGGGGTACAAAGCAAGACTAGAGAATTCCAGAACCAAACCTACTGCCTGCCACACTTCCTGTCTGTTAGGAAGTCATGGTGGTATGCCACAGCACTTAATTCAGCACTTCCAGGCCCACTGGGTGCTTTGATGTAATCACTGGACCCAGAAAAGCTAATTCATCTCTACCATAAGACACAGACTTATTCTAATGAGGACTATAGGCTGCCTCCTCTGTGATGAGAGGAACCCAAATATCAACCTGCTTAGAGGTTGATGGCCAGCCTTTCTGGGCACGGTGTGAGTGGTGAGGTCAGGATTAGTCTCTGCTGGACCCCGTCTCTTGCCTGTATATCTATAGGGATGTTGGTATTCTTTATTGATTTGTCAGCACTCTTTATATATTAGACATTAATCCTGTTGTGTCTGCTTAAAACATTAAACATTTCTTTATATAGGCATGGTACCATATTTGTACATTTATACCTTCCTCTATCATTGCTGTCAGTTATTGTGAATGGAACCACCTTTCCAAGTATATGTTCTAAAAGTTCTTTTGTGTTAATGAAGGCTATTGAATATGACTATTCTCACCCAGACCATTGACTGAATCTTTCCTAATGATTATAATGGGTTTGATGCTGCTTTCCAGTAATAAGGTCACGCTGTCTGAGGATAATGATCATCTTGCCTCTTTTTTCACAGCTGCATACTTGTAATTTGTTCCCCTCTCCAGCTTGCACTGGGAATGAGCAGATAATACTAGCCAGAACACATTTAGCCTTTTCCTGAGGCATTTAGTGTTTCTCAATTAAACTTGACTTATTGCTTTTACTTTTATCATATTATAAACATATTAATCTACTTATACTTTACCATTCTTCTTCTTTTTTTAACCAGGAACAGTCTTTGAATCTTAAAAAGGTATTTCAGCATTTGCAAAGATCTTTTCTTTTACACTTTAGATCTACAGCTAGGATAAATTATATCAATACATTCCTTGAATCTGAAATAAGTACTTAGATGGGATTCACCACATTTTAATCAATTTTATCATCCTTTTAAAGGTGTTTCTGAATTCTATGTGCTAATAGGATATTTATTTACTATTCATTAAGGAATTGGTCTGAAAATGTCCTCTGGGGCCAATCTTTTCATTTTTATTATTTTATTTCTTCAAATAAGTCATCAGCTTTCTTTCTCATGTATAATTTGGAATAATGTGATTTCCACTGAAATAATATTTTTTTGAAGATTATATGGAATAAACCTTGGAACCAAGTAGCCCCAATTCTCTTGGATAAGAAGTCATCAAGGGAACTCTTCCAATTTTTCTATGGAAATTGAACTACTTAAATTCTCTAACTTGTCTGGAGTCTCTCAGGTGGACGGCCTTATTGTAGAAACACCCTCCCCTCCTGGCTGCAAATATGCTGCTTGTGCCAGTGTCCCCTGTGCATGTGCAGTGGAGTGCCCCGGGAGCCTTCTCACCTCCCCTGCCTAGGACCCTGCCAGCATGAGTCAAGTGGCCCTGGTGGACTTTGTCTCTCTCCTGAGGTGGACAGGAAGTGCTGAGGTTTCCTGTGTTAGCTGGGCTTTTTATAGTTAACTTACTTCTAGCAAAGGCCAGGATCAAGCCCAGGTGTGTCTGGCTTCACATCCACCTGTCTTTTGACACTAGTTCATCCGTCCACGGTCTGGGAAACAGTTGAACAAGTCTAGGGGATGTCTCTGTGGATACTGCTATTTCTACCAAGTGGCTATTCTTCTGTAATACACAGAATACCTTGCTCAAAAGTATGTGAAAGCAGATTGCAGTATCAGCATGAACAATATTAGAGGCAGTTTACAGTGTATAGTATTCAGAGGGCTGACCAAATATTTTGAGCTGGGCTTCATAAAGCTCTTTGTTTACAGTTGATTTTCTCTCATTTAATCTTATATGTAATAAAAATTAATGTTATTTCTCTAAATCACATAGAGAATCATGGAAAGATCTTATGCTTACCATGTGACACTCAAGGCAAAAATGCTATGTCTGGATTGGGTCATGTGACTTTGTAAGACTCAGAAGAAAGGAAATTCTGGGGAAGGGGCTTGCTTAGAAATCATTAGAAGCTGTGATGAGAGCAGCGGAGGATAGCAGTGAGCACGCTGCTCTTCCAAGTGCCCTGCAGTCCTGAGCCTTCCTGACTCAGGTTCTGGGCTCGACCCTGCAGGTCGGATTTTGCCAGGTCTGCCTCCGGTCTCAGTTGGAGCACACTGGTGATGGCTTGCGAGCCCTTGGATGAGATGGCTGGACAGTTGCTCTGTTCCTGGTGCTACACTCACTTAGAGGGTGTTCATGTTCTCTTCCCACTTGATCTGTTCATACGTTCTTGATAACTCATTTACTCTCATTCCATATGACTCTCGGTGTTGGCACTAGCTATCATTGTCACAAGCACCCATCTAGCTGCTCCTAGAAGTGGGCAGCATAACAACCCCAACTCTTCCCTTTTCAAATGATTTCCAGGCACATCAGTAGTCAAAGCAAATCAATGCAAAGGCAGTTATAAAAGAGAGCCTGGTAACCGCATTTAACTCCTGAGCTAGAGATGGAAGATACTACACAAATGAAGAATTGCATTACTCCTTTCGCAAGGATGGGTGGCCCTGGGAGGCATGCTCACCACGTGACACACGAGGCGAAAAGTCAAGACGGAGGTCACCGAGGAACACTTTAATCCCTTCCTTGGGCAGCTCCAAACCCTCAGAGCCAACTCAACCTCTTTCTACTCTAACTGGGGTGAAGACACTTTGTCCTTGATGAGTAGTCCCCAGTTGGGTTCTGAAGTCATTTTAAATCACTAAACATATGAAACTGCCTATGAGGAATAACTAGAAATTTTTCTTCTATTGGAAAGGATGGAGAAATTGTGATATAAACCCAGTAAGCACTCTCTAAATCCAAAATCAAGGGCCAGCAGCATCCCAAGGAACCTCACAGGTCTTCTTTTAATCTGCCATAGAAATGATCCATGATGTTGAAAAAATTTTCACAGTTCAGATTTTTAGCTTACTATTATAATATAATATATTAATTTTATAAGACCACGGTCTGAGTGTTTTTTGCGCACATGAAGAAGACAGCATGTGGGGGTAAGATTATCCTGACCCATTGTTGGGGAATTTGACTTGGGCTGCATTTATTCTCTTCCAAGGTGGAGAGGACATGTTCAGCTTAGGTTTGCATGAAATTAGAACAAGCACATCTCTTTCACGAATCTGTAGATTATGGGACAAGTGGGATCTTAAATCTAGTTAAAACAACCTCTTATTTTTACAATTAGAGGAAAGCAAAGCCCCAACGTGAAGCGACTTGCTTACAGAGATGTAATTAGGACTGGAGAAGAGATTCCTGCCTTTGGTACCTTCTACAGCATGGTGCCATCTTGGTAAAATGCAAACCATGGTCAATCAAAGTAGCTCCTTCAAATCATTCACTTACTTATTTGGGCTTACTTTAGTATAATTAAATGATTTCATTACTTTAGCCATAACTCAGAATGAGCCTCCAGCATCCCACATACATGTTAGATCTGAATATTTTAAAACCCTACGTGTTAGTCAGCTTTATGTCGCTGTGACCAAAACACCCACCAAGAACGACTTAGAGAAGGAAAAGTTGTTATGGCTCCTGGTTTCACAGGTTCAGTCCGTGGCTGCCCAGTTCTATTTCTCTGGCCGGAGGAGAGGCAGAAGGAGTGGAAGAGAGAAGCTGCTCAGGTCATGGCAGCTGGGAAGCAGGGGACGGGGAGAAGCGAAGGGAGACAAGATGGAATTCCAAGGTTTCCTCTCCAGAGACCTACTTCTCTCCATCTCCACCTGCCTATAGCTACTACTAGGTAAAATCGTTAATCCATCAAATGAACTAATCCACTGATGGGTGATGAGGTGATAGCTGCCATAACCTGACCATTTCGCTCTGCGCACTCATGCATTGTCCGTCATGTGAGGTTACTGGGACACACCTCCTATCTACACCATATCACCATATGAAAAGGAAATAATGTCGAATATTATAAAACTGGTGTGGAACTCTGAGTAACTAAAATACAGGTGTTTTGTTTCCTTTTGGTTATTTTATGGATTTTTAAAGTTCCCATGTGTCTTTGGTCAGAATTTCCTAAGTGTTAGAGAAGTGCTTGTGCTTGGCACCATTTCTCCACCTGAGAAGGGTGTGGGTGAGAGGGTGCCCTCTGCAGGGGTGGCCTGGGGATGATGGGCTGTTCCAGGTGAATGGAGATTAGCAAGGAAGCTGCCAAACTGAATGTGCTTCCTGAGGCAAGCTTTGCTCTTTGTCTTCTGAATCTTCATGGAGGTTATCACGTTTTTGAAGACGTGAGTGTGAGTGGATTTTAACAGAGTGAATAGTAAAGGGACCCAGATCTCCACGTGCATCAGCGTGAAGCAGCCTTAGGTCTGGCACTCAGATGCAGAGTGTAGATCAGACCATGAACTCAGAGAAAATAGTGTGTGTGTGGAGGGGGGGATGATGCTATCACTAAACCTGGGACTCAGGGCTTCAACTTCCCCAACTTGCATATGGGTTATGAAGAGGTTGGGGGAGAGGGAGACCAGAGGCACATTGGAGAGAACAGAGATTGACTGTGGGGGACAATACTTGTCCTAGGAATTCTCTCTCCAGATTAGAGTAAGAAGGTAAAGCTGTATGAGGTTGGCATCACAGAGTTTGATAGGATGCACTTCTCAGGAGCAGCAAGTTCAGAGTGAGAATATGATACAAACCACTGGATTGATGAGATCAGGCAGGGAGGGAGAGATGGAGCAAGAAGAAGACAGAGGAAGGAGGGAATAACAAAGATTGCTATCACCCCAGTCACAAGTGTGGGAACAGGAGTGATTAGGGGCTGACAACCCCTGGAGGTCTCACAACATGTGCAGGAACTAAAACTGGAATCTAGCTCTTCAGCCTGTCTAGGAGGAAGAATCTGGAATTGGCATGTACTATTGCGGTCACAGATGTGACTCTTCTGCTTTATTTTTGCAGCTCCCAGTGACCCCAATATTATCACTATCTCTTCCACAGTCAGTATTTATAAAGAAAAGAGATATACAGTTTGGCTTGTTTTTAATTTCAAAAGATGTGAATGTATGATACATTAATGTACTTGGATAATAAGTTTATCCAACCATTTTTCCCTTTGAATTTTTCTTTATTTCCTCCATGTACATAGCCTGGTCTTTTTGTTATTCTTTGTTTCAGGTAAATAACAAATATAACATATGCTTATGAGCAATGAAATATCAAATTAAGGATGAAATTTCATTCACAATAGCATCAGAAAAAATACTAATGAATAAGTTTAAGAGAAAGAAGAGAATACTTCTATGTTAAAAATCATAAAGCTTTTCCGAAAGAAATCAAAGAAAATATCCATTAACAAACTGATATACACCATTTCTTTGTTTAAAGGGCATCTCTGCCCATTTCAATTCAATCCCTATCAAAATTCCGTCAGGCTTTTTGTTCCCAGGAATTAATAAACAAATTTAAAAATTTGCATTGAGATCCATAGAAGGGCCAAACATTTGGGAAAAGACAAAGCTGGGGTTTTTCACTTACCAACCTCAGCACTCAATAGAAACCTCCAGTTCTGAAGACACTGCACACCGACCCGTGGACAGACGGAACAGAATCGAGAGTCTAGAAATAAATATTTATATTTATAGTCAATTTATTTCTGACTCTGTTGCCAAAAATATTCACTGGGGGAAGGAGAGTCTGCCCAACAGATGGAGCTGGGACAACTGGATGGCAACATGCAAAGATGAGCTCAGCCTGCACCTCACTCCACCCCAAATTAGCTCTGAAGGGATCCCAGACTTCAGTGAAGTAGCCAAAACAATGACTGGGAAGAAAACAGATGAGAACACGGAGATAACAGGCCAGGTGGCAATTTCTTAGATATGACACTAAAAACACAGCTCATAAAAGGAAAAAAATATGTAAATTGAATCTCCCCAACATTAAAAATTCAAAATTTACATTTCAAATAAGACCATTGAGGAAATGAGAAGATAAGGACCAGATGAAAGAAAATATTTCCATAATGTGTATCCAATAAAGAATTTACAAACAACACTTACAACTTAAAAATAAGATAAACCAATAAAAAATTGGGCAAAAGATATGTTTTAATACCAAGGGCTAGTAAATATGTGAAATGATGTTCAAAATCATTAATCATCATGAAAAGGTGAATTAAAACCACAATACCAACACAATGGAATATTACTCAGCATTAAAGGAGAATAAAATTATGGTATTACCGGTGAATGGATGGAGGTGGAGAATGTCAGGCTAAGCAAAGCTATCCAATCCCCAAAACCAAAGGCTATGTTTTCTCTGATAAGTGGATGCTGATCCAATGGGTGGGCCCATGGGGAGAATGGAGGAATTTTGGATTGGGCAAAGGGGAGGTAGTGGTGGGGATGGGGGCAGGAAAGATGGTGGAATGAGATGGACATCGTTACCCTAGGTACATGTACAATAGAACAAATGTTTGTGACTCTACATCGTTTACAACCAGACAAATGAAAAGATGTTCTTCATTTGGGTGTAATGAATTGAAATGCATGCTGCTGTCATGTATAACTAATTAGAACAAATTTTAAAAACCACAATGCCCTACCACTTTATGCCCACAGAATGGTTGTAACACAGGGGACAGACTAAAAGGAATACTGGCAAGAACATGACGAGATGGCCATGTTCTTGCCAAGTTCTTTTGTGAGCATGAAGTGGTATAGCTACTCTGGAAAACAGTTTAGCAAATCATCAAAAAATTGAAGGTGAAACTACCGTGTGACCCAGAGATTCTCCTGATAGGTGTCTACACAGAGAAATGAAAATACATGTCTGCCTCAAGACTTGCATGTGAATCTTCATGGCACCTTATTAATGACACTCCCAACCTGGAAATAACCTGATGCTCACCAAGGGCAGCCATTGGTCAGACCTGTGGCACAGCTCCACAGCAGAGAGCCTCTCAGCAAGCCGGCAGTCTACGGAGGTCCTCACACACTGGATGAACCTCAGAAGCTTCCAAGTGAAAAAGCCAAAAACAAGAAAACATGAAGTGCATGATTACCTTTACATGCAATGTCCAAGAAAAGTAAATTGATAGAGACAGGAAGAGGATTGGTGGCTTCCTGGGGCTGAGGGTGTGAGTAGGCATGAGGGATGTCATTCAGTGTGTGAAAGCATTCTAAAATGGATTTTTAATGATGGTTTCACCTTGGGCCAAAGTTCTAAATATTATCAAATGGTATATATGAAATAGGTGAATTTTGTAATATGTAAAACATACCTGAGGAAAGCTATTAAGGAAAGCCTACATATGCATATCAGGACAATTGATTTAGATATTTATTGCTCTCTCTCTCAATAAAGAATAAAACAGAGTCAATGGGTTCTTCAAGTCACAAAATAGAGGAGTGGGATTGGATCCATAGGCCCACAAGCCACATGTCAACTAGCACAGAGCTGATCTGTGGAGATATGTTTGGTTTCTGAAATTTCACTGCCTATGTTCTTAATATTTTGAATATTTTTTAAAAAGTGGGGATATTATTTCCTTACTCAGCAGCGCTGAGTTCAGAATGACAGCTCAGTGAAAAGTACACACACAAAAAATTGGAGCTTCATATAAGGTATTTCTAATTACTGTTTAATAGATTATTACTAAAAGCTATGATCTGAGCATGATGGTTATTGATTTTCAGGTAGTTCATGATCTATTTTGGTAACTCAGAATCATGAATTTATTATTATAGTGATCCTCAATTTAGGCCTAGAAAGAATTTGATAATCTGTTAATAGTGGAGAAAACAAAAAACTGCAGACATTTACTTTGTCACTTTCATTTAAATGAAAGTGGAATTCATTCACTGTAAGTTTAAAACACAGGATGGATCAGTGTTGAATGGAAAGTCTGGATCCAACAGTGTGGAACAGCCCTGAATAGGGCTGAGTCAACCCACCAAGCAGAGCTCACCTGGCAGCCACAGGGGTGGGTGGAGAGGTCCACACTGGCCCAGCACTCTGGCGCTGCAGCCCTGCTCTTCTTAAGAATTTCCTAGGAGGGTGGCTCCACATTTTTGTCTTCAGGGTCCATGGCAGCCGGTGTCTGAAGAAAGCAGGTATCTGTCAGAGGGATGCTCCACTGGGCTGGTTTCACCTTTGCTGTCCTCCTACCAGGAGGTGCTTCCTCTCTGCGTGCTTAGAGTTAGAGCAGCCAAATCGTGCCCCTTCCTGTGGTTGAACCCAAGCCAGGGAAAATTCATGAGCCTGCTACCTCAGAATCACCATTCTGTTCCATGTGATGAGTTCTGTGCAGCCATCAAAGTACCCCCACCAGTGACCCCCCAAGAGGCGTGGTCCAAACTGCATGGCCTCTGCTGTGCCAGGGAGCACACTGCAGGGACAGGCACCTGTCAGCCTCAGGGGCGTGGGGAGGGAAGGGCAGCTGCTCTGGTCTCCCTGCTGGAGGCTACTCACAGTGACACTGTGGAGAGAGAAGGAGGAGGAGGAGGAAGAGGTGTCAGACGGGATAGGCGATGCTTATTTTGAAACCCAAGTCCATAAATTATGCTATATGAGACGCACTTGTGAAGGCAAGCTGGCGCCTTCTGCTGGGATGGTTAGCTGCTGGGTTTACAGGACGGCGAAGCACACACATTCTGGGAAGTAAAAATGTCACTTCTCTCAGCTTCGTTTAAAACAATGCTTCTTTCCTCTTTTCCGTCTTTCTCCTCCTTGCCGCCCTCACCCAATCCTCCTTCTCAGGCACTGCAGGAACCCAGTGGCAAGGCTTCCAAGGACCCTTTTCACCACGGGCAGGCGCCTGCAGCGGTGAGCAGACCTGCTGCCCGCGCTGCCCCAGGACTCCTTGCCGCTCCGTGCAGCAGGAAGGCGGGGCCACCAGTCTTCCCGCAGGGGGGTCTGTAGGGTGACCCGCGGGGCCTAAGGAAGCGATTCCCTCCCTGTCTTCACAGGGCTGTCTTCCTGGAGTAGGCACCCGCTGCTGCATTGTGTTCTCAGTTAACAACTGCAACATCCTGCTGCCGAAGAAGGCCACGTTCTGAGCTCACAGGGGTCGGGATTTTGACAGACTTTTATTTAATTATTATTATTATTTTTATCTTGGGAGCACGATGTGACTCATAACCAACACTTCTTTGTGTGATTATATTCATCTGTGTACTATTTCTAAAATACTTCCTACTTCTGGCCAAGAGCATACTTTAAATTCTAAATGGAAGTTTTAAAAATATTAATGAAAACCTCTAACTTGGTTATATGCATAAGAGAAAATGATCTGGTTTTATTTATTTTTTCTTTTACTTGGAAAAAAAAGGCTAGATTTTACTAACATTTAATGGATTTACCATGCACATTGTAAATCAGAACAGTTTTGTGTAACTTTTCAGTGATTACACACTTTTTCAATTCTTTTTGAGTAAAGTTCTTTTAAAAGTGATCTTAGTTTGCTGATTGCAGCAAGATTCAACATTTGGGCAATATTCAAGTACCATATAATAAGAAAACCATGACATAGGCAATGGGATATTAATAAAATAAAAATAAATGTTTCAAATAGATTAAAATGTACTCGTGAATGTGCTTTCAGTGGTTTGCATATTACATTGCTTTGCTTCCATTTTCTAAATATTTACCTTGGTTTCCATTTCATATTTTGCATATACTTATAGTAGTACATTTTTCTATAACAAAATCCTACTAGAAAGTATTGCTTTACTTTGCATTTTTCAAGATTTCTGAGCCTAAGAAATGCTCAAAGTCAAAGATCCATCATTGGAATAGCAGCATCCTATTAGCTTGAATGATTCTGACGACTGTCCATGCTGGCCTCACGGGCGCCCTTCACGGAGGGCTGATGAGAACGCACCATCCGTTCTATGGGCAACACAAAAATGAAGAGTGAGGATGGGTCTGCCCCAGGTGGCAGGGCACCTAAGTACTTCTGCCCCCTTCCCATGGACAGGAGGTGAGATTTTAATTTAAGACCCGAGTGGCCAACTCCAACAATGGGAGCAAGTGTGATGGGGCAGGGTAGCTTCTTTTTCGAGGTGCATCTTCCATGCCCGCACACTCATTCCTAAGGAACCACACTCCAAATGTAAGCACGGATCTAGAGGAATTACCATCCATTTCCCAAACAGTGCTTCAATACAGGGGACGGAGTTGGAATGCTTTTATTATTTGGGTGCTGTTACGCCTTTGAGATCTTGTGACTTTGAGCTGGAAAGCCTGTAATGATCGTCATCATCACAGTGATAGTTACCATAGGAAGATGGTAGCCAAGACCAGCTGGGTACCAGTGTTCAGAGTTTAAAACCAGTATCTGAGAGTTCCATCACTGCCCTTTCAAATGCCTCAGCATGTGAGCACACCCTCTTCTGAAATGTTATTATGTCTTCTTGCACATGAGTCTGCCATCCCTGCCCCACATGGATGGATACAGGAAAGCCACCTATCCCAAGCAACTGCCACCACCATCCTAGAAGACTGGTGCATGAGCCCTGGAGAAGACAGACAGAGCTCACCAGAAACTCAGATTTAAATTGGAGAAAATGGACATGTGGTGGTAACTAGAGGAGAGGCCATAAAAACAGATATGGAGGGTGGCAGATTCCAATTACAGCAGGATCCTAGTGTGGGAAGCAGAAGACACCTTCTGTGGAGGCAAACGGTGTCATTCTCATTATGCCCATATACACATTGCATTTGGAGACATTCTGGCTCATCTGTGTGACTGGGGTGCTTCCTGTTCTTTATTTATTCTTTATATGACTTTAAATAGACTTCCTTAACTCCATCTTTGGAGTGGACACCTTGTTGTGTGACTTACATGTCACAATATGTCACCATAGCCAGCAACATCAGAAGAGTTGAGTATATTTTTTTGAGAATGAAGATGAATTGTAAGACGCCTATATTAGAACATTTCCAAATTGCCATGTTTACATTATCTTTAATGTTAGAGTCTGTAAACAAGTCTGGATGGCGCCTGGCATTTTGCCAGACAGAGTGGTTTATGAGGTGGCGCCAGCGAGCCATTAAGTGTGGAGATTTCTTATTGGTTGACTGCTGTATCGAGTTAGTTTATGTTAATTAAGATAAGCTGTGTGGAATGTATAAATACCTTTGTTGTCCTACAATAAACGGCTCCCACTCCTGCTGTATCAATGTACACAAGTTGCTTGTCACCCCCCAGTTATTTTGCTACAGCCGGACTGTGGCACTTTAACACAGGTGGTAGAAAGAAATAAAAGTTCCTGAGAAAGTTGAATTCTGGAAAGAACACATCCAATTCTAAATAAGTATATTTAACAACAAATGCATTGGTTACAATTGAGTAATTATAAGAAGAAAATAAGTATAGATCTATTTTTAAAAGCTTTTTAGTTCCATTTAAAAATGATACTTTACCAAAATTACATTTGTTTTTCAAAATGATATCATGTCTTCATGCTTGAAAATTTCTAGTAATGTATTTTCTCTATAGGATCCTCTCAAGTATTCGTCAGAGCATGGGAACTGTTTTCCCGTAGAGCATACAGTATAAAATAGCAATATTGACTTACTTCATTCTTAGTCCCCAAACAATTCATGGGTCACCCAATGTTTAGGACTCATTCTACAGTGGTTTAAATGTATTGAGCAAATCATAAGACTGGTTGCAATCTTTGTTCTGCCAAAATTACGTGTAGAATGTTGGTTAAGTTGTAAAATTAAAAGGCAGCTCCTGAAGTTGTAGAGCCATTATATGATTCTGATTCGATTGTTACTAAAACTTGAAGAGCCTTTAGAGCTTTTGATTCTACTATTTAAGCTGGTCTACTAAGCATATGTGTAAGTGGTTTCTTCACACTTGTTAGATTACTGTGAGGCTAGGATTTCTGCTTCATTATGTCATCAGAACGTTACTAATCACCCTATAAATTACAAGTTGATGGATTTCAGGGCACCCATGGCATACTCTATGAGGTCCCGTCAACGTTCTCTGATCTCGGTGTGATTTCATGAGCGTTCCAAGAGCCCGGAGTCTTCTGCAGTTCTGCGCAGCCCTGGTACTGTAGCTGTGTGGCAGCGCAGTCCTTCATGTCTGCTGCTTCTCAGTGTAATACCACCGCCGGCCCGACTCAGCAGAATGTAAGGGATCTGCAGCAGCATTGGTGACAGGGCAGCCAATCCAGAATGTCCTGGCGTTGTCTCAGCATTTCATTCCAGTTTGAAGAAAACAGTCACTTGCTCAAGTGCCTTGTGAGATCTAGACCTGAACAGTTACGCTGACACCACCAGGTAGCACTGTCTTGTTCAGCATGCGAAGTGCACCTCAGGTCCTCCCATGTAGCTTACTCTTGCTCAGTTGATGCATTTTATAAAGGAGTCACTGCCTCTCAGTGAGGTCACTAGAGAGAACAACTGAACTTGTTTTATTTTTAAATAAATGCATTATGATTTAAAATAAACTCACTAAGAATTAAAGCCTTTAGCATTCAGACATAGAAATTATGTTTTGTTTTATATAAGTGAGTAGCTAAGACTTCATCTTCCCCCCAATATAATATCAAGTGAAATTTCTTATCATCCAGAAAAAATACTTGGATCCCATTCATTAAATGTAATATGTTCATCTATTGCTTTACTTCTTGGACTCATTAACTGCTACTTTATCTCAAGAAAAGCAGTGACATAAAGTTCTTACTCAATTTGAAGATTCACTTTCAAGTTCCAATATGGGAGTGTTGGATCCTACCTGGATCATGAAGCGACTCTCACACAGCAATGATCAACACACCTGCACAACGCCTTCAGCCTCTTTGACATCATTTTTAGAACAGTATTGTGCTTCTTCACCATTTAATAATGTGTAAATGATAAGTATTTGAGGAAAATTGGCCCTTGCCTTAGCAGCTGGGGACACCTGTTTCCTGAGGAGGCTTGGCCATTGGAAAGTGCTCAGGGGACCACCTGCAAAAGCAGGATCCTACAAGAGCAGGGTCAGGGGTCACAGGAGCTGGGGCATTGGTTAGACTTCTTTTTTCCTTGCCTATAAAATAGAAATGATGACTTTTGTTTTGGCCATTTCCCATGGCTATTCCCAAAGTCAAATGAAATATTAGATTTCAAATCAATTTGAAAATTTGGGAGTAAACTACATGTTCAAAGATCAAAGGAAAATATACAGAGAAAGATCAGACATCACTATGCTTTTCAGAATTATTTTAGAATAAAAATTACTTCATGAGGATAAAATTAAGCAAATAATTTCCTAACTAAATTAAACGAATAAAAAGAACACTGGTTTATGGGGATGTTTGTTTTATTAATATTACTGGCTATTTTTGCCTTTGAAGGGCTTGAAAGTAAGGCCAGGGTGTTTCAGAAACTCCTGTGAACTGAGTCCACCGGGTCGTTGTCCTGAGCCCACACTGTTCCTGACATAATTGTCTCAGTGACTCACAGTAGGGCATCTTTGGGGAAAGCTGCTTTTCTGCTTCTTCATGCATCAGCCTTTGACTCTAAGATCCCTGAGCTTAAAGATCAAGATATTAGGTGAAGACCAAGAAGGGAAATTTATGTCATCTTTTATTTCTGAATGTTATGGGTCTCCAGTCATGTAAAGGGTATTTCTTACAGCTTGGTTCTGGGATGAAGAACCAAGCTGAACTCGGGCTGAACTCGCCAAGAGCAGGTTGGGGAGTCCTGTGATTCAGTTCAGCTGTGACTCTCCAGGTGTCAGGGTGGTGCTGTGGTCAGTGGCTACGCAGACTGGTCCAGAATGCTCCAGTTGAAGATTCACTTTCAAGTTCCAGTCTGGGAGTGTTGGATCCTACCTGGATCATGAAACGACTCTCACACAGCAATAATCAACCTGCACAACGCCTTCAGCCTCTTTGACCACATTTTTAGAACAGTATTGTGCTTCTTCACCATTTAATAATGTATAAATGAGGGAAGAGGGAAAACAGGTCCATTTCTTGACACCCCTGGACTGGGATCCTGCAATAGGTGATCCTTCTGTACCATGACTACACATCTTGGCATTTCCTGTCTTCCTCCTTCAATTTCATTATGAATTATGCTTTATAGCTGGGCCTTTTCAGAACTGGTTCCTAATATACTGTACTAAGTCCCAAAGAGTGCACACCTCGGAGCTGTTAATTAAAAGGGCCTGCTGGTATAAATAAACACATATGCTGCTGATTAGCCACCCTTTAGGGGGTCAACAGTGGGGAACTCCTGCTGCGCTTCTGTTAATTGTTGTCCAAAATTTCAACAGGAACTGTCTAATGATCTCGTCTGGTCTTGGCCATCTGGCCCTCTGAGTTTACTTGCCAGTAAATAGTCACCCTTTAGAGACAGAGCAGTTTCTCCTATAAGAAGCATATCTTTTAAGATATAACCTGGTTATCCGTGTGTGTGTGTGTGTGTGTGTGTGTGTGTGTAGGAACTGATTTACCCGAGTTCACTAGTCAAACCCTGCACTTAATTTTACACTATTCTTTAAATGAAATCTGATGTCATCTGCTTTAAAAATTAGCTGCAAAATGGGTAGGTTTTTTCTTTGATTATATTAATAGTGTTAGATGAAATCAGGAGCTATTAGAATGCTTATTTTGGTCATAAATAATGAGCAGTCCTTCTAATAATTAATATTTATGACTCATACTGGACAATGCGATGTGTCTTATTCTCCCAGTGCGGCACTGGGGAATGGATGTCAGGTGTGAAGCCTCTTCTTCACATATTCTAAAACAGATTGAGGATTTTTGCTGTCATTAGTCTTCTAAATATCACAAGGCTACCCTCTTAGCTTGCTTTTCACTACATCATTACATGTTTAGCTGAATGTTACATAACAGAAATAATGGCCTAATAGGAGCTAAAGCGAGAAGAGAGGTCATTCACAGCAAGGCACTGTTTTGCAGGATTCTCTGTTTGATTTGTCTCATTTTCCAGGAGATGTGGAAGTCGGGATGGACAGGGGGGAAGAGGTCTTTCCCTGGGGTGCTTATGCACATAGTTTTTCATAGATAATCATGTGCTGAAGAGGAGAACATAATTGGCCATAATCCACCCACTGATGTGTGCAACCTGCTGATGGGCCGTGGGAGGAGGCCTGATGCAGCCCCGGTCCTTCCTAAGCAGGGGCAGTGGGAGCTAGAGGGGCAGCACCCGCGCTCTGCACCGTACTGTGTTACCTTCTATCAAATGCACCCTATTCTTTCTAGATTTTCAAGCTACTCTTTTTTTCCAGATGATACATTTTACCCATAGGGCTTTAATTAATTGTCAAACAGTATTTTACAGAATGTAAGCACTAATAGAAGGGTATGTATGGAAGGGCTCATGCTGGCAAGTGCCTGCCCAGTAGAGTGTCATGTAGGGGGACATGCCACCCTTGACACTTGTCTGCAAGAGACACAGCGATTGCTGTTCAGGGAAGTGGCCTGATGCCAGGTTCTCTCCAAGACCACGAGTGACAAGACGTCGAGGTCTTTAACCCTCCTGTGGTTCTGCCCCCTTCTCCACAGCACTGGTGCCCATCTGAGGCCGGAGAGGAGAAAGAAGCCACAAAACTGACCTCCGGATTTCTCTAGATCCCTTTTCACCCTGAAATACCTCTGTCGGACACTTCACAACTGCAGAATCAAGCACTTGTGTCTAGATAGGACTGGAAATCAAAGAAAAACCACAGGGACTCTAGGCAATGGGGACCCTCCAGCCTCAGCCTCTCACCAACACTGGCACCAGTTGCCACTGTCCTTGGTATGGCCTGTTACATTCTGATGGTTGTCACTGAAGTCTTCAGGGGAGACCAGGAAGACAGAAAATCATCTCATGATTGCCCCTCACTGAATCTTCATGGGCAATCCTTGAATTGCTTCATGGTGCCGCCCCCACACATCATTGAGACAGGTGGTGTCTCCAGAGTCCGTCACACACTGATTGTGCTATGGACCATCTTCACAGAGACTCCATGGGTCCTCCCATGCCTTCCCCCACATTGCTGTGACCCTTTGTAATTTTCAGTGTCATCTAAATATTTAGGATTTTTCCTTTCATCTAGATATTTTGCCCTGATCGACAATGTAGAAAGAGATAAAATTCAGTGTTCAGGATGCAGACTTCTTGTTTTTTTTATTGCTGCGAATTGAACCCAGAGTCTTGGACATGCCAGAAAAGCACTGTGCCAAAGAGTCACACCCGCAGCCTCCATGGTACAGAATTCTTGCAAAATATTTGCTCACTCATTTTTTAAAAAATGTCTGATGATAGAGTTCTGTGAAAAGTAATCAACTCCATTGTTTTCAATGATTTTTATTGTCAGATTTATTAATCCGAAGCCTTGACTTCAGATTAATGTATATGTGTAGAGAAAATTGATGGTTCTCAATCTTTGAGCAATACTTCAAGTGTGCAAAATGGGTGAAGTTATTACGCAGACTAATATTAATTTATATTACTTTTACATAAATGACAAAAAAATGTGTTAAATGGAAGGAAAAATACTTAGATGATGTAGAAAACCACCTCTAATCAGGTTTTAATTAAGTAAAAGGAGATGGCATTAATATAATTCTGGAGGATCTCTGTTGTATATTCCAGGTGTTGCTCTTTTCCCTTTTCAGTTGAGGGAAAATTTATGGAACATAGATTCATAATGGACACCTTTCAGTACCCGGCCCTGTGAGATCCAGGACGCCCACCACACTGTGCAGACTTCCCCACCCTCTAATTTCCCAATGTGTACTTCATTTGATAAGCACTTGAACCCCATTTATGCCCACCCTCCGTCTCTGGCAGCCACTCATCCTGTGTTGTCTGTCCCTAAGGATTTCTCTGTTCTGCACATTTTACATACAAGGCATCTTGGCCTGTGAGTGTGAGTGTGTGTGCTTGTGCGTGTGTGTAGGTGTGTCTAACTTCTTTCCCAGAGCACGCTGTCTCCAAGGTTCACCATGCTGCAGTGTGTATCAGTACTTCATTCCTTTTCAGACCAAGTAATATCCCCTTGTGGGGATAGACCACTTTCTATAGATCTGTTCATCGTCTGCTGGGTATCTGAGAAGTTTCTATTTTTTGGTTAATATAAACATTCATGCCTATGTTTTTGTATTTGTAGTCGATTTTCTTGGATATGTTTCTAAGAGTGAAAGTGGTAAGTCATATGGATATTCTGTTTAACCTTTTGAGAGCCTTGAAACTTATATTCCACACTTTTCTCGCTGTTTTATATTCCTACAACTGACATAGAAAGGGTCTTCTAATTTTTCTTCTTTTCTTTACCATAATGATCCAAGTACATGTGAATTAGTATCTCAATGTGGTTTTGATTTGTTTTTTTCATAATGATTAATGACATTGAGAATGTTTTTATGTGATTATTGACTATGTATGTATCTTTAGAGAAATCTATTCATATTCTTGTGCATTTTACATTTTTAAATTTAATTTTATTGCATTACACAATTATTTATGTAGCCTGGTCTTTGATATTTTTAAGAGATATGATTTGCAAATATGTCTCCCCATTTGGTGAGTTGGATTTGATTCTCTGAAATTCAAACATTTTCAATTTTGATGAAATCCAAGGTATCTTCTTTTGTTGTTTAAATGTTTGGTGTCATAGTTGAGAAAGTACAATTAATGAAAAGTCAGAAAAATTTTTACCTATGTTTTCTTTTAAGGGTTTGATAGTTTTAGCTCTTTTGAGGCATATGTCCAAATTTATCTCAAGACTACTTGTTAAAACTAACTACTCTTTCTCTACGGATTGGTCTTGTGATTATCATTATTTCTTTTGTTTCTTGGTAGTTCATAGTAATCCCACTTTCATTTTGAGGAGAGCTGTATGACACCCAAGGCAGAGACTATAGAGCCGAGTGCCAGCAGCTGCAAGCCGAGGGATATCAAAGTTGGCTGGCTACCTAAGTTAGGAAGAGGCACAGAAAGTGTCCCGAGGAGACCGCCCTGCCGAAGCCTTGACTTCAGCTGTGAGACAATAAATTCCTTTATTTATTCAGTTGGTATCTATGAGACACTGTCAGGATTTGTTTCAGCCTTCACAGTTTCTGCTCATAACTTATGATGCAATTAACACAGATACAACCATGAAAAAGGACATTTTTTACAGGACACAGATTTTGTTGTGTAAGCAAGAGGAGAGCTGGAGAAGGATGAGCTACATTTCTGATGGAGTCAGAGAAATCTGAGCCGTGGAAAAGCGATTCAGTTGGGAGCAAAGTGGTGATAAGTGTTTAATTAGACCGAGAAGCAATGGGACAGAGTTCTAGATGAGGGCTCTTGTGCCAAGCCATGAACGTGTGAAAAAACTGAGATGCTTTAGAGAGCACTAGAATTTCAGCATTGCAGTATGTTCTTGTTCAAAGTATAATAGAAGAATATCCTATTAATGACTTTATCACTTAAGAAGATAAATTTGCCTCAACTAAACTTAAGGAGAAATAAGAAAGCCTCTACTTATCTACTTGAGAGAATATGGACTCTAGGCCTTCACATTTCGCCATCTTGACTTTTCATCTCCATCTTGGCCTTGGTTCCCATGTGACAGGTGCATCCTCCATGAGCTGACAAAGGGATGATCCTACGGGTTGAAAGTCCTCACCAAAACTCAGGCTGAATTAGTCCTTATTCTGAGTTGTTAATCTGGCTATGGAACTTGGAGGTGGGAGGAAATTGAGATTAACTGAGGCCGTCAGGGTGGGGGCTACTGCAGTGGGACTGAGGCT
Organism: Urocitellus parryii; assembly: GCF_045843805.1. Classification (NCBI taxonomy): domain Eukaryota; kingdom Metazoa; phylum Chordata; class Mammalia; order Rodentia; family Sciuridae; genus Urocitellus; species Urocitellus parryii. The sequence continues at coordinate 4,431,622 of NC_135532.1, forward strand.
CTGACACAGGGGCTTGGCTGGGCGTGTGTCTTGTCACAGGATGCCTGCAGTACCTTGGGCTGATCAGACGTGAGCATCCAGTCTTGGACTTCCCAGCCTTCAGATCCAGGTGCAGAATTAACGTTTCCCTTGCACAGCAGTCTCCATGGGTGGCATTGGGTCACAGCGACAGAACCAGACATCTCAGGAGCCAACCTAGCTCCTTCCTATGTCTGGCTGCCCTACAGTCTGAGCGTCTTTATAGCGGGTACCATTGTCATTATTATCTTCCAAACACACAAGCAAAGTTCTGGCACATTTGGGGCCCTTTTCTCTTTCCTGGAGCACTCTGACTCGCTAAGGTTGATTCCCGTGCCCCCCTCGGGGGGGGGGGGGGGCGGAGGGCATGCTCAGCTCCCTGAGCAGGTAAAGTGGACGGAATGACTGCAGCGCCACAGGGGAGATGCCTCCAGAACAGATGCTCATGAGCAGAAAGAAAAAGGAAGAAAACCCCAAACTCACACACACAGAACAGGGGTCCTGAGGATACGGAGAGCCAACCGTGAGGGGGCAGAACTGGACCACGGTACTGAAAGAGCCACGTGGACCACACTGGGAAAGGACAGTGCCAGAAGCTGTCTTCATGCTAGAAAAAGACGGCGATGGCGGTCTGGGGCCAGGAAGTGGTGCACCTGGAGCTCTGGACTCCTCCTACAGCTGGATTTCCTAACGTTCTTCACAGTCCTCAGGGTCCTCCGTGCAGGACACACCAACAGTAGGCTGTGCTCGAGCCAATTACCCAGGTCTGATGCAATGGTGGGATATAACTTGTGTGAACAGTATTCCATCACACTAGTTGGTCCTTTGGAGATACTGCATTTTAGACAAATGCGATCGCCTTTCTTCTGAACTAAAGCTGTCTTTCTCTAGAATATCCTTGTTTCCTGTATACATGCATGTGATTGTGCATACATAATGACAGCTGTACTATTTTGGTGTGCATGCTTTTTATGTAAGCATTGTGAATTCTAGAGAAGTATTTTGAAGTCAAAGCAAAATACTTCTGAAATAATTTGGTTTCGAAAATAGTAAAATCAAACAGAATAACTGAATCTTCATTACAACTTGCATGTGCTAACATCATAGATCATTTATTAAACTTAATTTCTTGATGATTTCTCTTTCTGTGAGGGTGTATTGGACATTAGTCTCCAGTGCTAGCTGATGCCCTTTACATAATAAAGGTCACCCATACTCATGCAGGCTCTCACAAATATTTATATTTATTTTGGATCAGTACTCTCATGTGAGTTTTGTGTTAACACACATCAGAGGAAAAAGAAAAAGAAAAAACCTTCCAACTCAGACATCTTGCAACAGAGAATAAACACAAAGAGCAGAACTTTGAGAGTCCTTTTTAAACAGAAGACTTGTATTCCTGAACCACAAAATATGTCAAGAGACTGCTCTTGCTTATTTGCTTTTCTGTTACATATTGTGTTGGGCCTTTCCTGAGTTTGGATTTGCATAGAGTTAGGAGCGCAGAAGAGAATGTTTGTTTGTGTCTCTAGCATTCGGTGTCTTTGGTGTAAATGAAGGCAGGCCGTCTGCCCTGCTTGTTCCTCAGTACACTGCTTGCCATGCAAACATCTCCCTGGTGATTCACTTCGTGGTGTGCAGAATAAGTCAGAGTATTACTGAGACAAGCTGCAGACATCAGTTAAGAACTTGGGCTCCTTGTTAAATTTACAACTCAAATGTGATTTTAAAAAATGCTCACATGTGATTTAGTCATGCACTCCTGTCTCAGACGCCCCTCAACCACCCCCGACCACCTAATGAGCTCCCAATACCCACTTTGCACTCACTCAGATAGCAGCTTCTAACCTGGAGGAATGACATCACTTGGAATCACAGAGTGGGTTAATAATAGGTTGGTCACATTAAACAAATCCTCCAATGCATGGACAGTCTGAATGTAAACAGGAGAAACAGCCAAACAAATAGCTGAGGATTGTTCTGGAAACAGCAGCCAGCAGTAGGAATTCAGCTGCAATTCATCTCTGTTACCCGAAGGCTGCGGGGACCTAGAGGCTGCCAAGAAGAGGCTCACATCTATCTTCTGCTTATTTCTTGGAGGAATTTTGGTCAATTTCTAATTTGTGTTTTCGTTTTCAATCACAAATCATATCTTCAATAAATACTTAAAAGAACCTTTAATGCACACAGAACCTACCTCACTGAATCTCACGTTATTATGAATATCTCATACATATTGCATGAAAATGACGTACTGAACTGCTCAGCACCTAGTATGGTAAATTGTAAAGACAGGGATCTGATACATACCAGGGGGATGAGTGTCTGGATTAGTCAGCATTAGCCAAATATCATGAGGATAATTTGAAAATAAAATAATATTTTCTAAACACATGAGATGATCTCTTTATTTGATAACACATCAGATTGCATAGGGCTATCTAGAGTCCAAAGAGGTATTTAGATGGTGTCAATAAAACATCAAAAAAACATGGCATGAGCACCTCACAGGCTAAAGACCTGACAAGGTTCCCTGTAAGTTATGGTTATCGGTAACCATGAAAAGTTTTCTTTGGCATGTAATTTGTTATTTATGGAAATTTGTAATTGTTGATATACACCCAGCAGAGAAATCTCAGAAATTTAATAATTATTATGGCCAGAATATATTGGGAAAATTGCATATAATGTATAATAACATTTATGTAAAATGAAAGAATAGAAATACAATGACCCTCATGAGCCAACCCTGCACTAAAAGAAATAAATACATCAGTCCTTTGGCGAGTCGGTGGGTCATCCCCAGACTCGTTCCCATCTCTCACTCATGATGGTAACCCTCGTTTAAATTTGATGAGGACAACTTACTCTTATTTTTGTGTAAACCTGTCACCATGTGCAGACAAGTACCAAAATAACGTATGTATGCTTTAGTTCTGCTTCTTTATGAGCTTTTGAGAAGGGAATGATACTGCTAAACATGCTCTTTCCCCTGTCCTATTGTTTGAGACTCTCCAGTGGAGACTCTGTGGCTTGTTTCTATCCTTTTTGTTGTTCCCAAGTAGCAGTTCTTGGACTTTTGATCTCAGGGCAGCCTTTCTTTCTGTCCTTTCAGTTGTCACTGCCTCTTTCCCCTGGCACAGTGAGCATATTGCTCCCTCATGTTCAGGGTCCTCTCTCCACTCCTGCAGGCTGCAGACCTCAGCCAATGTGTGACAGTAACATCCAGAACTACAGAACCGCGTTGTTATTGATGGGCGTCCATTGATTGCTTCGCAGGTTTTATGTTCCTTGTTTGTGGGAAAACACGAAATTTTGTTAAGTTACGTGAATCCTCTACCTCCCTTGACTCCTGTCCTCTAAATGCCGTGGCCTTCTTGGAGTTCTGTGTTTACAAATCAGATCACAGAATGGCAAACCATCCGTTGCCTTGAAAATCTGAAAATCTCTATAACTACTTGATCCAATGATAATTCAGTTGGATATGAAACTCATTTTAAAGTCATTTTATTTAAACACTTGAAAATACTCATTTTCTTCTTCTATTAGAATCGCTGTTGACAACTTTGAAAGTGATCTGGTGAATTTGTTTTCTTTCTGTGAAAGATTTCTTTCCTCTCTGGAGGTTTTGAAACAAATCTCTTTGTTATTTGTTTACTTAAATGTCAAAAAAAAATGTTGCTAGGTGTGATTTTTTCCCAGTATTCTGAAGATTTGAATTAAGCCAATGATACTTTTTGTTTTATCCTTGGACCCTCTCAGACGATGTTTCCTTTTATTTTTTCTGAGTGCTTCTTTATATCCTGCTGATGTGTTTCTTCTGACCCCAGCTCTTTCAAACTTCCTTTTGCATTACCTGCCTCACGTCTCTTCCTGATACCTCCAGGAAAGTATCAGTCTGAAGTTCAAGCTCATTGATCGGCCAGTAGATTTATTCTGCTGTTCCTTGGCCTGTTTAGTTTCTCATTTCCCCCATGTCATGAAATAGTTAATTTAAAATAAACACAAAATGACACAGGCCTGTGGTTCTCCTTCATGAGCACATGTTCCCTTATCTCCTGAAGAATACCGAGTGGGACTCGTTTTATCTTCTTCAGTTATCTGTTCCACTATTTACTAGCCCTGTCCTTGGTGACCGTCTTTCAGTTACGGAAGCTGTGCTCTTAAAACGCCTCTCAGTTTCACTTGGTGACATGTGCCGCACTGGGCTTCGATAGGGCTGTGGCTCTTGGTGCCCTGGTGGTGAGCTTAAGGGTGGGAGCAAGCCTCAGGACAGGTCTCTGGCACCGTGACATTGCACATATTTCCTTGTGTTGCTGTTTTTCAAAGGTGATCTTTCACATCATCTTGCCTTTGAGGGGTGGGAGAAAAATAGGACAGAGTCTGTGTCCGAAGGTCTGCCAGTCAACTTGTGCCTCTTGATCACTTCCCTGCGTCCTGAATGCTGCCTTAATACCCTGCAGCTTTCAGAGAGTGACACTGTGCAGAGAAAGGCACCCACCCAATCTCCCCTGTACCCAGGCCCTCTCTCCTGCCAGTCTGCACTCTCCCCCATGGCACCCAGACCCAGGGCTTGCTGTGGCCAGCTCCTGTCTCACAGGCCTCGTCCGATGGCCCTCCCAGTGCTCTCCCTCAGCTCCCTGGTGTGGGTAGGAATCCCTGCTGAAGGGCGCTGTGCCCACTGCTCCATGAGCTGGAGATAAGTGGACCTTGTGCCTTTGACATCCCGTCTCCGTGACTGATGGGTGAAGACGGGAAGGCAGGCTGGGAGGGCGTGGGTGCTGTCTCTCAGGAGCTATTTTTATCTCATTTCTGCAGTTAGAAGATGTCTATGTGCCATTCATCCAGCATGTTAGGCACTCCAACATTCCAGGAAGGAGATGATCCCATGTCCAGGAGCACGGCGACTCCAGACGAACCCTCCAGACAGAGAGGCCCTTTAGGAGCTCGGGAGGACACCCTGCCATCGGCCAGAGACCAGAAAGGAATTAGCCAGAAGTCAGCACTGGCTCTGGCAAAGGATGGATCAGCAGACAATAGATAACTTCAATGCAGAGTTATAAAAGTGAATTTCTGATGAAGAGAAAGAACATTATTCTGAAAGCTCCAATAAAGAGTTCAAAATCTGTTTCTTAGGAGCTTTGAAATTTTTTTGAAAACTAAGTGAAAAGATAAAATGTAATTAAGAGTGAGTGTGGGAATGAATTGAAGAGGTCAGGGACAGGATGACGGCAGGGATCCGCCCTTTCTGGACTGATGTTGACATTGAGGTGCCCTTGACCAGGGGCCTTGATGGGCAGCTCTTCTCTCCTGAGTCAAGAGGGCGCTGAAGGCAAAAATGTTTTGATGACATAAATGTGGAGGGGGCACCAATTGTTCATTAAGTACAACTCAAAGGTCCAGACGTGGCTTGTGCTTGCACACACACACACCTGTGCACACAGAGGCACACGCACGCGCGCGCGCGCACACAAGTGTATAAAGGACCACAAGAAAAAAACCAAAAAGTTCCCTCTTGACAGTAGGAAAAAATGGAAAGGATTATTTTTCTGATTTTTCTACCATGAGCAGTTATTACACTTATTATTGTAAGAATATTATTTTAGCAGAAAGCATATAAATTAACCTATAATCATTCTTTCTACTTTTCTATAAGCTGTCAGAAATAACTTGCTATGATTTCTTCTGAAGGTAATATTTCTTATATCATTAAGGCTGATTTTAAAAATGAACTGGATTTATAAGGTCTATGTATGTTACTTTATAATAAAATAACCAAGGACGGGGGTGGATGTACCTCAGTGAAAGGCCTTGTGATGAGGAGAACACGGTATCAGGCCTTTTCTGATGTGTGTTCAGTGTGGTCCAAATGTGGTCGACCCTTTTTCTTGTGCTCCAGTGCCAAGGGACTGGGTCTTGACCTATGAGTGCTGTTGTACCTTCCACTCAGATCTGACCCCATCTTTTAAGTACTGACCATTCTGGTAATCCATGAGTAATGAAGGTGGGCTGCTGGGAGGGAGGTGTGGGACAAACAGGAGCTTAAAGGAACACTGAAGTAGCCCACACCCATGACTTTGCCCCATGGGAACTGGTTAGCAGGAGTAATGCAATGGTCTCATTAAGAGGTAGCGCTCTGAAACTGTTTTTTCCCACTAAAAACCATCAGTAAAATGAAAAAAATCATAATAATTTCACAATTGTTGGATTAAAACTCTTCCATGTCTCATATATCTTAACTTGCGATTTCCTGATTACATTAATTTTAAGGCCAAAAAATACACTGTAGGTAGTTTGATGGTCTGAGCTGATGCCAAACTCAGGGATCAAGATGGATTTTGAGGTATGTGGGGAAATTTCTTGACAACAAAATATGTTTTGGGACCATGTGAGCCTGGAATGATGTGGATAACCAGAATTCACAGAGGCAATACCAGGGGAGTTCTGTCTTTGCAAACAAGATGGGTCTTGTTTATGAGATGCACCACCTTTAAGCTGCTGCAAGAGAGCAAATTGTTGTGAAGCTGTGCTGTTTCATTTGCCAGTGTTTTCTTTCACATAGAAAACAACTTTTCTCTTCCACTGTCTTCTTGGGACGACACCAAAGGTCCACAAAAGGAAAGAGAAGTGGAGAGCAATAAGCAAGCAACTCCACAGGAAGCACTACAGAGACTGGGCACACAGGCAGACACACACACACACACACACACACACACACACACACATTCATGGGTGAGCTGAGGGGCTCGAGGTGAGAAGAACACAGCACAGGTGGTTATTGATTCCATACTTAGGACCAAAAATAGACCTAGGGGTGGACAGGCAAGTGGTGTGGTTCCCTGAGCACAGAAGGACAGAAAACAACTTCCTGTGTTTACTGGACCCAAACCACTATTTCTCTGGACTTAAACTCTATGTTCATCTTTTAGAATTTGCAAAAAGTAAAATGAACCTGCAGGTTATACTCAAAGATAGTTACTGTGCAATATTGGGATGAGTGTCTGTTTCCCTTGAGTAAATATAAGATAACAGCATTTGAAATATATATATATATATATATATATATATATATATATATATATATATGCATAATACATATAATACATATGGTATTGTCTTATGTATATGATAATATCATTTACAAACACACAAACACATACATACACCTAATTCTACCTTTATGGCCTGACATTACGTTAGCAGCATAGCCATCTTTTAATATTTGATTTAAGAAAACATGCTGTGGCTTCATGACATCCTCTTGAGTGTTGACATCTACTATTTCCCAGTATTTAGACATTAGGATTATTTATTAAAGATAATATTCAGCTGGGTTGAGCACATGCCTATAATGCCAACTACTTGGCTGAGGCTGGAGGATATCAAATGCAGGGATCTTGGACAACCTGTCAGGATAGTATCTAAAAAAAATAAACAGAACTGCGGTAGCTCACACAGAAGCACTTGCCCAGCATGTGAGGTGCAGGATTGAATCTCCAGCTCCTCCCTCTGCAGACCATCCGCCAGCACTGAGTCATGTTCCCGTGCAGATCTCAGCAATGACTAAGCCTCCCACAGATCCCCACTTTCTCAGTCCCCTTTGGGGGCCCGGTGGTATTGGGGATCTAAGGCGCATGGGAACCCAGAGAAACCTAAAGTTTTTTTTTTTTTTTTTAAATAGTTAGGTTTGGAAATATCCCAGATTGGAATGTTAATGTCAAAAACATTGGCCACTCAAAAATAGCCATATGGAGAATAGGCCAGAGTTGGGTGTCACAGCAGGGTACTCAATAATGTATCTAGGGGAAACCAGATTCCCTTTTACCCCAGCCTGTCCTGCTTAGGGCGGAGGGAGCAGAGTAGGGCCCAGGAGACCAGGATTCTAGTCTCACTTTGACCTTAAGAATTAGCTGATGCCAGGCTGGGCAGGGTGGCTCAAGCCTGTGATCCCCAGAGACTCGGGAGAGGCTGCAGGAGGACCACAGCCATTCCAGGTCAGCCTGGACAACGTAGCCAGACCTGTCTGTAAAGGGCTGGGATGTGCCTCAGTGGTTAACGCCCCAGGGTTCAGTCCCAGGAACCAAGGAAATAGCATTAGCTTATGATGTGGGCATGGAGTGCCCGGGGCCTGCCCTTCCAGCATCAACTGTGGGGAGCTTGAGAGCGTGGAGAAGCCCCTCTGGAGAGGGTTTCAGAGAACTGCGTCTGCTTTACAGCACAGCAGAAACAGCTTTTATAGTGGGTATGTGCTGTTTACATGTAACAGTCACGATAGGCCAGAGGCGATACACAACGTGTCATCTTACAGAGTCCAGACACCAAGAATTCAGAAACCACCACGTAGGCTGACCTTGCACCAACAGGGGAATGACTCCTTGTCAAAGGAGCAAGGAAATGCCGCTGGCCAGTGTTCTGACAGCACTCTGTGCCCAAACACAGCGTTCTATGTTAGGCCTTCTCTGCTGCACAATGAGCAAGACAAGCATCCCTCCAGAGGGGCCAAGGTGAGCCCTGCAACAACCGAGTCTTATTTTTGCAGGGCTGGACAGCAGTGCCAATGTTGAGGAGATCCAGAAGTGTGGCTGTTGCAGGTCAAAGGTACACAGGCTCCCAGGACGTCTCCTTGAACAGCGCCAATGGTAATCTTCATAAACAGTAGAAAACAGAAAGATGGAGCCCCTGTGCAAAGGCCCATGGTTGGGCTTATTCTCTGAGTGGTCAGTGGGCACAGGAAAACTGTCCATGGAGAAGAAAGCTTTTGTTGGGATTATAGCAAAGTGACTTGGCAGTAAATTTTCAGATCTATCACTAGTTCACATTAATTATTTACTCTAAATATTTTATATAAAAATGTATTAATCTTTACAATAACCATCTCTGGTAGGTATACTCATATAATTTTATTTTAAGGTGAGGAAAATGAAGCACAAAAATGTTATGTGCCTGCCGAAGGTCAGTCGGTTGCTGGACAGAAGAGTCAGGAGCTGGAACAGTGCGGCTGGGAGCTCCACCCACGCTGCCCACCTGCCCATGTCTGTGCGGAGCTGTCCAACGTGCCCCTGCTTCCGCAAGTGGACCCTGAGCCACAGAGTCAGAATTCTTATTTGCAGCCCTGGAAGCTAAAGGCGGTGGAACAATGTTTGCAGGTTATTGGGTTAGAGCACAGCACTCCCATAGAGCATTCCCACGCCCAACGCACCAGGCGTGTGAAGGCAAAAGAAGGAAATGCAGGAGCCCCGCATGCCATGCTCAGGGTGTCCTTCAGGACATCGTTCTGAGGAAATGGACCAAGTGCCTTCTCTAAACAAGGAAATGACATCCAAGCAAGGCGAAAGGTAAATCAGACAAAGGCAAGGAGGAAAAGTGTCCAGCGCGTTTCATGTCAAGAGTTGACTTTAAGTGGACAGAATTTGCCCCCAGCCATGGAGGAGGGACAAGGACCAGAGTTAACCCTAATCTCCTGTCATTTAAAACACAGTCTACCTAGGGCTCAATACTGTCCCTGGCTTCCGGGATGCACTACTGGTCTTGGAACCAGGGTCAAGGGGGACTACTGTATAAAGCATTAGGTTACCACTCAATGACATGAAACACTGTCGTATTTCACAGTAAGTGAAAAAGTACTAAGAAAGAATATATCATTGTAATATAAATGTGTAATATTAATTAATTAATTAATTAATTTTTCATATTAGTAAACAAGGGAAAATTTATTTAAGTATTCAAAAGGCTATGTCATATTTATGACACACATTCCTTGGGGTATTATTAGCATTTGATTGTATTGAATCAATCAATGGATGAATAAATGAATAAAAATTTTGTTGTGAAAAATTTTTCAGATACATTATTTTTCTTCTGATTAAGCAACACTGTACCAAATATTCTAAAGTAATGCTTTATAAAGCTTGGGAGTTATCTTTTGTTCTTTGCTTAGACATTAAAATTAACTCTTTCTCCTTACATTTATACCCAAAAATTTCAAAAACCTCTGATTCTGATGCTCCCCAGATGCTTCATCAGGATTAAATGTTCCAGTGGTGTTAATCGTTGAGAGTCAGGTTCTGATCCTGAGCATGTTGTGAGTATCTAGGGTCCTCTACTTTGTCTCCAGATGCTACAGGTTTCATCACATTATCGTTATAATATTCAGTTGAAGAGTGATGGGCATTGATGGGCATTTTAAGTTAATAAGTTAACCGGAAGTCAGCGCATGGTGGGGAGGCAAGACGGGTGGGGCGGGGGGAACAGGCTACGGCACTCTGGGTTTAATTTAGTAAGGAATATGATGGGGTATTAGCAAGAAAATAAGCAAGAAGCCAGGCACCAAGGGGAAACTGGTCTCATGGAGAACACCTCTCTCTGCAAACAAGTCATGCTCCTTGAGTCACTTTCACTCAAATCTGCGTGTCTCATGGTATCGGAGCTCAGTGAGTCCCCGCCTGTGACCTCCAGCCTCCTGAGTCTATTCCAGTTCAACACACCTGAGGACCGATGAGAGAAACAGCCATAGAACACACACCAACCCTGGAGTGCCAGCAAAATTTAGAACCGAGAGAGAATTTCCGTGTAGGAAGAGTTAAAACCTAAAGTCACTAAGTATCTCTAAGTAAGTACTATTGAGGATCGTCACTAATTCCACATTGACTTAAAAAAAATTTCTGGTGTTCATTTTGACTTACAAAACTAATTGCTAAAAGCCAGAGAAAAGGAAATTGGAGAATTCACACAACATAAAGTTGTGATTCAAAAGTTGACCCATACAACAAAATTTCAAACCTTCAGAGCAGTCAGAAGGAAAAATACAAACACAAACAATAACACAGACCATAAGTGAAAATGCTTAAAAAAAAACAAGAAGTGTAACAGCGTAAAGCATAAATACAAATCTAAGAACAACCACGTTGACCTCTAGAGACTTTAATTGTTTTAAATCTATGAAACCAAAAACAATTCCAGATGGGTTTATGGAATAAAATGTAATTTTTCATTGTACGTAAGTCACAAAAACAGTGACTCACAAGAATCAATGGTCAAAACTTTCCAGGTCCAAATTGAAATCAAAACTCACATTATCCGACTTAAATGTGGACTTACTAACACCAGAGGACAAAAAGAAGAACAACGTGTATGGATTAAGTGTGAAATCTGCAAACCAAATCTAACAGGAATGACTATGCATGTCCTAACTTAAATATTCACAGAACCCAAACAGCAGGTAAAGCCAGGAGGCCCAGAGAGCGGGGTCTTACCTTTCTTTTGGTACAGTATATGGACAAAATGTTTATATAAGACCCAGGTATTTTGATCAGTAAAAAGATCTATTCAATTTAGTACATTTTACTCCTTGAAAATAAGGACAAACCCTTCAACCTAAGTCTGAGTGTGCTGGATGGGACTTCATGGTGGCACTGTTGCCCCACAGGAGTAAGCTGTCTGTGGCCTCCTGGGATGGAGGAATCTCGTCTGGCCCACGCAGATGTTCCCAGGCTCAGGTTCAGCTTTGGCCACTAGCAGGATTGTCACAGCTTGAACCATACCACACAGGACATGTCATCTGCCGCTTGGTTGTCTCCACGGAGGAATGTTAGGGCTAACAATCCCAACTGTGAAACCATTGCTGATCTCTTAGCTACCTGCCACTGTTGTGCTGATATTTCTGGATCCTTTGGATAATTAAACATGCTGGATTCATACACAGAGACGCTGTTATTTTTGACAGCTCTTGCCTACTATTGACTCTTGTCAACAAAACAGACATCCATCCTGAAATAACTGCCAAGAAATTACACAGAAAAACTCAACTCATCCCAAAATGAAGAAAAGACATTATTTCCTTAAACTAAAGCAAAAATGAAGAAAGAAAACTCATAATTAAAATATCCCACTATCTAGAAGTTAAACCTTATCTTCAAAGACTTACAGCGGAAGCTGCAGGGGACAGGTCGGGCCAGGAGGAAGAGCTGTGAAGAGCATCTCTAAAATGGTCACAAGAGGATGCCCTGTGACATCACCAGAGCCAAACCCACCCGTGAGGGAGAATCACAGCCACAACTAGTTGAATTATCAATTACTAAGAAACAACCAAGTTTCCAACCCAAGGAATTAGAAAAATAACAGCAAGATAAACCTAAAATAGTAAAAAGGTGGGCAGAGGTAAAAACTCAATAAAGATAAATGCAGAAATTAGTAAAATTGTCAAAAGAAATATATCCAAGGGCTTATCTTTGAAGAAAAGAAACAGAATAAAGCACAACAATCATCAGCTAACTTTTTTCAGAGAAAAATGGGGAGCTGGGAGACAAAGCATAAGTTTAAGAACATGTGAAGACGGGGAAAATGATCGCAGAGTGAATTCAGATCCATGAGGCTTTGGGTGCAATTCTGAGAAAACAATTTTTAAAATATGGGTCACTGAAATAATCTTCCAGGAAATTAGAAGTAACCAAACTCAATCAGTGAAAATAGAGAAATTATAAACATCAACTAAAAGAATTAACAGGAGGCATTTCACAAAGCAGAGGTCACAGTCCCGAGGACTCAGTCCAGCAGGCAACAGGGCAGACCTCCCCGTATGATATTGATATTGCTGCTGCTATTTCCCCAGGTGGAAAGGACACATGGCAGGAGGGGAGGGGTGTCTCCCATGTGGCATGGTGTTCTGAGGTTTCTGATTGATCTTCTCTGTAATTGGTCAAAGCCACTCTCTGGGTGTCCTGCTGGCAATTCTGCTAAATACTCCAACATGGAGCCAGATTCAGCTTGTGAAAGCCAGGTCACCTCTGAAGCCCACACTGCCCACCTTGCTTCTTGCTGGTCCCTGAGTTGCCTCTCGCCTTTCCCCTCTTCTGATGAGGGTCCCTGGTAGCACAGGACCTGTTGTCAAGTTGTCACCTTGACCTGTTGTCACCCTTCTCTTCAACAGCCCGGAACCTGTAAGAACTTCATATCTCTACCTACCTTATAAGCAGAGCCAGTAACTTCTGGGGTCAGCCCACACCGTGCAGGGAGAGAGAAGACTTGGGAACACCAAGGTCTTACCTGACAAAAGAGTCGCTCTGTCTAACCACATTTATTTCACTTTAGAGAGTCCCAAAGTGAAATGAGTACGGTTATACGAAGTAACTCCTTGGACAGTGGTCCGGGGGAAGCGGGGGGAGAAGAGCACATCCAGAACAGTGGAGGTCCTTATTTCCTCTCCCTTTCTGGAGCTCCCCAAAATCTGGCTCAGCATGTCTGAGTCCACGCAGTGTTGTTTCCACACCAGGCTACTTGCTCTGCAGGAAATCACCGCGGGGGCACAGTAGACATCCTGTCCTGCTCCATTCTCCACAGTCTTTGGAGTGATGTGGGGGTCAGGTGCTTCTGGGGTGTCTCCCTTGGCCAGATAAGCCCAGCCCAACACAGGCTGTCTCCCTGCAGAGGGGCAGTAGCCCCGGGGGGGGGGGGGGCTTGCTGCCTGCTGCAGCTCTGCCTCCCTGAGCCCTGTGCACGCCATTCCACAGTGAAAAGCCAGGCGCCTCCCTCTCTGTCCATGAGGTGTCTGGCGGGAAGGAATCTGGTCACAACCCAGATCACTGCATCTAAGGCCAGTGTTAGAACCGATATCAGGGGTCCTGCTGGAGTTGCTCCTACCCATCTGAGAGAGAGATTGCTGCAGTTTAAAAACAACCCTCTATTATAAATTAAACTATAGAAGCAGAATTAAGTGAATTAGATTAGAACAAAATAATAAACAGGTGAGACTCATTGCTTCCTCGTTTTTTCTTCCTTGTCTATGCTCTTGAGGTTACTTATGAGATGGAAAATCCAACCTACAGCACACAACTGTGCCTTTCTTCCCCCTCCGCTTTCGTTCTGTGTGTCCATCGCCTGATTTTGGTCATGGTAATTGGAAATTCACCATGGAAACTGGCAAGTACCACAAACGGGCTTTGTCTTCTTATAGAAAACTGACTGTTAAACATTTGATGATACCCCACGGATCCACTTCTCCCCCAATGGAGACTGCTTTTAGTTCACCATAGGAGCCGAGAGCAGAGTACACATCAAAGGGTCGTCAGACTCCGATGGCTAAGAAACGCTCTCTCCCTCACCAGAACCGTGGTCACCCGGCCCTCACCAATTCCTTACAGGATGCCTCAGGCCTCAGAGACCTGCAAAACCAGGGCTAGCCTGAGAAAAGGAAGGCACCGTCGTTCAGTGTGCCTTTGTAATTCTTGGCCCATCTTCTCTGGCAATGCGATTGCTTTCCTAAAATCTGTTTGGCTTAACTCCTGTAGGCATCTGCCCTCTGAGTAAACAGCATTGAACAGAAGAGCTCTGCAGCTTGTCCTGGGGAAGCAGGAAAATAGCTGCAACATATTCTACCAGAAATCATGATCAAGAGCAGTTGTTATCTGAGAATCCCTTTCATGCCAAGATTTATGAAGCTGTCTGAAGTTAACTGTTCCTTAATCCATACCCTTTTCTTTACTTTTCAAATGAAAATCTTAATTTGCTTTTTATCCAACACACACTTAAAGTGGACGCTGCAGGTCAGGGATGGCAATGGAAGAGTCTTGGCCTCCTGGAAGTCACGATCTAACTAGGGAAGACGGCCAGGCCCTCGGGAAATTCCAACAGCTCAGCGAGTGCTGTCCTTGAAACATGGCTTGTGGTGGCCCGTGAGTGGCCATGTTTGCCTTCCAGCCCACAGAGGGCTGCACCACTTCCTCCCCAGCCCTTGCTTTCCCTTTGGCTCTTTGCTCTCCTTGTGGTCGGCCCTCGCGGCTCCTGCTGGGCCTCCATCTGAACGTAGAGTGATACCCCTTATCCCTCCGTCCCTTCATGTGATACTGTGAAAACAGACCAATTTTAGCTCTGAAGGATATTTTCAAGTATTTTTCTTCACTAAGCAAGCTGTAAGACTCTTCAGCTGTTTTGTTGCCATGGTGAGTTGAGTTGAAGTGATATTTCTAGTCAGAGACAAAAATCTATAAAATGAATGCTAATATGAAATACACTTGCAGTCGTTAGCCTCTCACGCAGCAGATCTGGATATGAGGGGGGCTCCCTCCCCTCTGTGCCGAGCAGCAGGTGGGGGCTCCAGGCCGGGGGGTGACAATCGCCCATTCCTCCTCTTTACAAGTTTACTTTTGAATATACCCAAAGTTTAAAAATTGTATTTTATTTCAAGAATGGGCTTGGGGTACGATTTTAAGATAAAAAGAACTTTAGGGTGAAAAGACTTTGTTTTTCTTGGGACAGAGGAATGAGGTTGAGTTGGTTCTACAGAAATTATTGTCTATCTCTTGTTTGATAGTGAAATGCATAAATGTGCAGTGGCTCAATTTTTCACCTCTTGAAAAGAAAAAGGAAAACTAATAATCTTTTTCTTAAAGAATTGTTATAGGAATAAATAAGGCATATAATTATTACGTATGAAATATGCCCTGTAATGTGTCCTCTGTGAATGCCAAGGCACCAAAAATTTAACTGGAAGGGCATCATGTGTCCACTCACCACACAGACGGTCTCTTACCGATGTGACACTTGCACCGTAGACACCACACTCAGCTGGTCCATGCCCCCTCCCCACTTCAGTCAACCCATCCTGGCCCTTCTTCACAAGGTGTTGGAGAAGCAGTGGTTTTTTCAGGGTCTGTCTGTCTAGCTATGGCTTCAGCCCTCTTTCAATGGTGAGTGGTTTCCCATGAAATTATACTTTATCTTATTTTTTGGTACTAGGGATTGAGCTCAGGGGCACTCAACCACTGAGCCACATCCCCAGCCCTATTTTGTATTTTATTTAGAGACAGGGTCTCACTGAGTTGCTTAGTGTCTTGCTGTTGCTGAGGCTGACTTTGAACTGGGATCCTCCTGCCCCATGAAGTTGTACTTGAGATAACCACGCCCTTGCTCCAACATGAGAGCCAGAAAAGAGAGTGATGAGCAGATTAAATAGGACTCCTTTAGCCAGGCTTTCTGTGTTGCTGTGACAAAAGACCTGACAAGAACAAGACAGAGGAGCAAAAAGTTAATTTTGCCCCACCGTTTCAGAGGTCTCAACCAAGGATGGCCAATGCCATCACTGTGGGCCACAGCTGCGACAGATGATCATGGCAGAAGGAGGGCATGGCAGAGAAAAGCAGCCCAGGACACGGCAATCAGGAAGCACGGAGAGAGACCTCTGCTCACCAGGGACAAACTATAAACTCCAAAGGCAGCTCTACACCACCCCTATACACACAACTACCCACCTACTGCTACCACCAGTTAAACCAGATCAGTGGTGTAATCCACTGATTTGGTTAAGGCTCCCATACCCCAATCATTTCACCTCTGAAAATCCTAGCACTTTGTAACACACAAGCTTTTGTGGGACACCTCATATTCAAACCATAACAATGACAAGTAGAGTAATATCTAGAAAAAGTGGTGTAACGGGAAGACCATCCTTTAAGACCTCTAGTGGGGAGAGAGCAAATGGGTTCTGTCCAGGGTGTGAGGATGAGACAAGGTACAGAGATCCCAGAGGATAATCCCTCTGTGTCCTTAGGGGAGGGAAACCTCACTCTCCTGGGCTTCTTCTCGGGAAGTGGAGAGACCCTGAGAAGTGGGGAGTAAAACAGTGGGCTTTGAATGGGTGTCCACACAGCCCTGGATCACTAGGTCTTGGCAGATTGCCATCTTGCAAGGAGCACCTGAGCTATTTGTCTTTAAAAGACTTTTTCAGTTATGAAAACTCCAGAATCCAAATGAGGGAGTAGCAACAGCAGGGCCAGCATAAGAGGTAACAGCGGGTTCCAGATCCTGGGACCTTGTGCTGTGGTAGTTTCCCTAAAATGAGTGAGGTTGGATCACCGCCAGCTCAGTGGTTTGAGATCTCGGATTAGAATCTGATTAGTTATAAAGGACTTCTAAGAATAATTCTTGGTTGTTTGACTTAATGTTTGCAACTTAACCATCATCATGTTAGAAATGTAATTTAGAAGGGGGGGTTTATATGACAAATGCATCTTTCTTCTGTTTGAAAATCCACGTGGAAAGGAGAACAGGTGGTGTGGCCATGAAAGAAGTGGGTTTGATAGTGAAGGTGGATTTTTTTATTGAAGACCCGGTCTTCCCACTTGATTATAATTAATGCCCAACCAACAATGCAACTCCAACCCATGACCCCTTCCCATTCTCAACTGGTAACCTTTCTACTCATGGAAATGGAAATTGGGGCTTCTCCCAATTCCCAATATTATATTATTTTCTAACTGTGTCAATGTTCATGTGCTCTGCTTTACTTATTGTGACAACAATTACCCCTCTGTACTTCTAGCTATTTGTACTCCCTTTGTTTATGCACTGAATATCACCTACTCTTGCTCACAGTTGTGTTATTTTGCCACAGTGTGGCTGGGCACAAAATAACCAAACCGCCACACAGCCTTGTAGGTTCAAAACAGGAACTCCTTTATTCTCTGCACTCCTGCAAACACCACGCACGTGGCCATCTCCCGGGACACACCACACACCAACGGGAAATCCCTCCTCTGGAAATCCCTCCTCCTGCACTTCCCCAACCAATGGGAACTCTCCGTGAATCCCTGGGAGAACTCCAAAGTAGCAGGCTGAAGCGGACAGTAAAGGTCTAATATACAATTGAATCAATCCAGCATCATCTTAATGGCTCGCCTCTCAACCAATACTATTGGCAAAATGCCAGGGGCCATTCCGACTCTGCTGTGGCTCTCAGCATTATTTTACCATTTTATAGCACTTGTATTCCTGTCTATATATGTGACTTCTGAGGCTAAGTCATAAGAAGCCTTCAGTTTTCTTGAATACCAGCTCTGGGCCAAGCAGCTATCATATACAACATCTGCATGAGATGCCATCTGTCAGAAAGCCCCATCTGTATGTGGGAATCAAGAGCAACCACCCAGTGCCCAGCTTTTGCAGTGACCAGCACGTGGACCACAGTCCCATACTGCAGGAGACACCTTGGATAATCCATCTCCATGATGCCACACAGACATGTCCCAGACATGTGGGTCAGCCAAGTTCTGCAGCCATCTCACCCCAGGTGAGTCATGCCAACTGAGCCAGGCGCAGAGTCAGATTGTTCTTACTGTGTCCAAATCAAACTTCTGACTCATGGAATCATGGGCATTAAACAATGCTGTTGCTTATGCCAGTAACCCTGGGGGGTTTGTTAGGCAGAAGTAGACAGCAGAACATCAGTCTAGACTTGTTTTAACCAATGCGCTGAAGCTGCTGTGGTCAAGATCATCGGCAAAACAGCCTGTCTCTCCCTCTATCCCTCACTTTGTCTTCATTTAGCTTCTGAGATGCTCTTCTGATTTCCTCCTAGGTTTCAGTGGGCTCTCTCTAGCTGATGTGCAGGGTACCTCTTCTCCCTCTCCCTTACTTTCTCCACCCTCCCCTCCTGCCCCTCTCTTTCCCCCTCTCCTTCCTCTCCGGTTCTCTCTAGATGGGTTTGCGTGTACAACACACCTCCAGACTCAACACTTGCATTTCTTCTTCACTCTGCTCTACTCAGTCTTAAGTTCTGCTATTAGGATTCGGGGTGTTAGAAACAATTCATCCTCATTACCTGTGAAGATTCATCTTGCGACCACATGGCTGCCTTAATGAGTAGATTCCAGTCACCACAGAGGGGAAATGCTGAGAACAGAGCTGCCCATTCTAAGGTACCAATCCAAATATTAAACATGTTATTCCTGTGGCTATTCTTTTGGCCAAAACTTTGTTATCCAGTATTCTAGAAAGATTAAGGATTTAGGGTTGGGATAGGGACTAAACATTCTGTTCCATGCAAAAAGATTAATACCGGAAAGAAACTAGTGATTTAGCAACTTAATTTCCATATGTATTTTTCACTTACATTGAATTGGCTTTCAAGAGAGAAAACACCAAAATCCAAAGTCTTTCTGAAACTAGCTCAAAATTCCAGATCTTGGGGTGAGAACTGTTTTCTGTAACAAGTTCAGTATCATCCCTCATGATCTGGTGACTTTAAAAGCATGGGATATTTTCTAGTCTTTCCCCTGACATAGAGTGGTAGACAAAGATCAAGATAACCAAAATGAAGGCTTCCATGGAGAAAATGGGGAAAATAAGAAGAATCCAGAATGAATATCAACACTTGTAGAGAGAAAATGAAAAAATAATCATGACTTTTATGACCAAAACCAACCCAATTTCCTATTCCTGTGTTGGACGATAATGACTGAGAGTAATCGGAAGCAACCTCCCGTGTTGCTGGTGTGTGAACCTGTGGACGGATTAAAAGAGCAGCAGCTCCTTCCCCCAAACCTGGGTCAAGACTTCACACTGCTGAGCTTGCTCACCTCAACACCTGTTCCACACTGTCTGCACTCAGTTTCCACCTTGCAAGACCCACGGTAAACCCCACGTCCCAGATCCTAAAGCCACACACATATCCTAGCTTACCCCTTTGGTAGGTGCTATTGGGTCTCACCAAGTTTGCTCTCTCATTTGCTATAATGAGTTTAACTCAGCTTCCTTTGATTAACATGTCTCTTGGAAGGGTTTGTGAGGGAGTTTTACAGTCCTGGGGTGTCCATAAGAATCAGATGAATATATTTGCTACAGCTCAGATTGTCAATCTAAAAATAGGTTGTTCCCATAAGGTGCCACGAGCTCTTGTGAGGAGATTTCTCTGGCCTCGTGATGTTGAGCTGATTTCACGTGTAAGTCCCAATACTCAGTCTATATTGCCTACTGGGAATGAGAACTATCTGTAAGGGAACTTTTTGATGACCTGGTTAGATGAAGTTAAATCTTGAAAAATGTCAAAACTATAAAATATCAGTTCCAAATGGGGTTTACCCTTAAAATGAAGGTTCATTCAGCACTCTGAATTTCATCCACAGAATGCACCATTTTCATGATACAGTTGGCATGGTACTTCCTGGTGAAACGATGAATAATTTATCCCTAAGAAAACAGCAAGGAAATGATATCCATTCTTAAAACTTCTAAAGATTTTGAAGATCTTACCGGGGCAGCTAAGTGAGAAATAAAGACACAGATATTGTAAAAGAGAAAAAAAATTTGCATCTAATTGCAGAAGACTTATTATCTCCCTTGAAAATGCAAAGGATGCTGCCAAAGAACTACTAGAATTAATAAGATTAGCAAGATTGAAAGACACAGAGCAAGTATATGAAATTCAAATGCATTTCTATATACTGACAATAAAAATTTGGTAAATTTAAAATGATTCCATCTTTAATAGCATAATACATGTAAAACTTGGGGAAAATTAATAAACAAAGTAAGTACATTGTTGAGAGAAATAAGACCTAAATAAATAGAAGCAACCTGTCCATAGACTGGGAGGCATGATAATATTAAGCCCATTGCCCCAAATTAACATTAAGATCTGCAGAGTCCCAAGCAAAATTCCAGCAACCATTTTTTTCTGATAGAAACTGACAAGTTGGCTCTAGAGAAAAGATGGAAAGGCAAAAGCATAGAATATTCAAAACAAAATTTTAAAGGAGAATTTATCCTCCCACACTTCAAAGTTCATTCTAATACAATATACAAGACGGGTTGGTCTTACTATAAATATATACATATAGTTAATTGGCTAAAGAGTCCATAATTAGATTTAATCTCAATTGATATGCAAAACAATTTCAACATAATTCAATGAGTAAAAGTCATTCAAAGAGCTTTGCAACAATAGATGTTTTGTGGGGGAAAATTGACCTTGACTGCTATGTTACATCATATAAAAATTTGTTTTATATGTATCAGAGACAAATACAGAGCTAAAGTTATAAAATTTCTAGAAAAAAATAGGAGAAAATAATTTCATCCTTGAGGTTGTCAAAAATCTCTTAGAAGCAAAATTATACTAATCTTTACAACAAGAGATGAATGACTTCACCAAAATTTAAAACTTCTGCTCTTCAAAAGAAACCATGAACAAAATGAAAATTCCAGGCACAAACTACAAGAAAACACATTGCAATATGTTTGTTTGGTAAAGAGCTGCTATCCGGGAATTAACCATCTCTTGCAACCTAATAAAAAGAATATGAAACCTACACAAAAACAACGGGCAGAAGTCTTGTTTGGGAATTATACAAACGGACATGGAAGTACACAATAAGCCCAAGGCTGGGCTCCAATGCTTTAGAGACTAGGGAAATTTGGCAGCCACAAATGGGGAAAGAGAGCATCGTGAGGAGTTCTGGCCAGAACCTGAAGCAAGCCAGAATGCATAGAGTAAAATGGTATCACAACTTTGGGGAACTTTACTGAAGTTTCTTTAATATTAAAAATACCCTTACTATGGGAGCAAGAAATTCCCTTTTCAGATATTTCCCCCCCCCCATATACTTCCACAAAAGTTTGATATACACACGACACTTTAATCATAATAGCCCCAAATGGCAAAAAGTACCAATGTCTTTCTTCCATTTATGTGAATCTACAGAGCAGGGAAAATAATATAGTCACAGAAATTGGATATGTTTGGGTGAGAAGTTGGCTGGGACTGGGTTCAAAGCAGAGGAGGAAACTTCCTGGAAGGTTGGAGAGATCTGCACCTGGAGTGGTGTGGTGGTTATGTGGTTGCACACACACATCTGCCCATATACTTAAACTTAATCCATTTCATGTAAAGTATGATTTATAAAGTTAACTTTAAATAAAGAATTGAAATAAAAAGATTTTTCAGATAAAAAAAATCTTAAGAATGTATTCTGACCTACTGAAAGGAAGTTTTTCAGGTAGAAAGAAACAGCCACACAGCATCATTGTAGCTCCCAGGAAGGTGGGAAGAGCAGGGGAAGCAGCAGGTGTGGGGAACCTGAACCACTGCACACAGATCAGACGCCTGAGCATGAGGCAGGGGAGATGAGGGACGTGCAAATGGCCAGGTTAGGAAGGGGGAGTGCGCCTGGCAGTTCTGTTTCCAGTTATTAGTCTTCATTTTAAACGATTTCTTCTAGTCCGTGTCCTACCTTTCCAACTTCTTAATAGTTTTTTTTGTAATCAAAGTTTAATTTTGGAGAAATCAATCCGACATTTGTAAAATTTTACGAGTGGCACCGTTCGTGTCTTCTTTGCCCCCTCCAATGTCACGGAGATATCACGTTTTCTGTGATCGCCTCTGGATCCTTCTTAGCTTTAGATTTAGCAGTTATTTCTATAGTCATCTGAAATTAATGGGGCAAAGTGGTCATCAATGTAGTCCCACTTCTTCATGAAGACACCCACGTGTTAGAGGGCTGTTCATCTTGCACTTCTCCTTCCTCTATGAAGAGCCTGGGCCCCCCACACCTCTTCCTGAAAGTCAATCATCAGCCTGGGCACGTTCTGTTACATTGTGTCAGTACCACACTGCCCTAATCATTGTGGCTTTTGAAGAGGTCTTGTGATTTCAGTCTTTCTTTAAAACTTTAACACTTTCTTGATCACATGGTAGGTCAATTTGTTAGGACTACCACAAAAAAACAAACAAACAAAAAAGATTTGCAACATAAAATCCCCCAAATCATTTTGACCTTAATATGCAGGAAAACCACAGGACTTTGCTTGAAGTAGACATTTAAATGTTGCCTACATGAATAAAATTGACACAGTTACGTGTTCCATAATGATCCCTTATACAAATAATCCTCACTGCACACATTCTATTGCACAACCAACTTGCTAAAACAGGATCCAGTCTCCTCGGCCTTGTGTTTGCCAAGTTCGGGTCCACAATATGCTTCCCACAAAGCTGTGGCCCTGCTTTCAACCCCACCTGCACAGACATCTGGGATGTCCCCAAGGGCTTTAGAAGCCCGGCTGGGCATTTACTAGTGACCCATCTTTGTCTAGTTCACCCTCTGTTCTGCATAAACTGATCTTGCTCCCAGCACGTTCCTGAGATAAGGAGCCCTTCACGACAGCATGTGATCACGTCACCTATTCAGAGTCCTGACCAAAAATAAGCTTCTGGGTTACCTAACTTAATTAAAAAAGGAAAAAAATAAAACCTTTTAAGCCAGCATGTATGTGCACAGAAATGAAAGACCCGTAATCGATTATAGATTTGTCACCATATACTGAGTGTGGCGTACCTTGCCAGGAAACCTCTGCTATGCTGGCTCAATGCAGTGACAGAGGCACATACTGCTAAGTGCACCTCTGGAGGCTCAGGTGCCGATGCTTTCCTGACCCCCTGGGGTGCCTTCCACAGTGAGTCACAGCCCACTTGTGCTGTGAGTGGTGCAAAAGAAATACACCTGAGGATGTGATTTCAGTTGTGTAAAAGGTGGAAGTCGTCTCTATCATTCGACTTGATAGTTAATTCAAAGTTTTTATTCTGCTCACACACAGTATTCTTAAAAATTTCCTTCTATTACTGGGACATAGCTGAGTGGTTTGCAACTTGCCAAGAACTGGGGACCAGGAGAGCATGAAGATGAAATAGAATGTTTCTTATTAATTTTTCCCCACTTGTGTTTGGAAATTTCCTTTCCTTGAAGAGTAAGGAATTGCTCACTGTGCGAATGGATACAGAGGAAACAGTAAAACAGAAAATCAAATCAAAACACAATCACTGCCCAATAGGTAACCGGAAACTTCCTGCTGAATACAGTGAATTGTTTCTTTTCCAATAAATATGAAATATTGAATCAGATGTGAGTTTTTCTTCAAATCCCAACACTCTCACCAACTTGCATGTGGAGTTGCTATTTTGAATGGGAAAGAAAGAAATGGTTTGCAGTACATGCAGAAAAATATGTGCATAGATTAATCAAACTATGTGGTCAGTTAATGTTAATGAAAACATGTTCCCTTTGGATTGGTGGAAGAAGTCACAGATGGATTTTCCAACACAATTAGTAATGGTGTCTCTAGTGAATCCAGAAATATCATAGAAATGTGTGGTGGCTCAGGATATCTTCACTGATGTGTGGGAACTGCTATTCCATTGAGTAAAATGTAACAGGGCAGGGACAGATTGATGTCCACCAGTCTGTAATGAAATAAATGATTTATCGTTCAATTTTAGTTAAGGTTTTAACTAGTTTCATTCAGAAAGTTTTCAGAAAATAAATGAACAGATATATAACAGATGTTGGTTGTCTTTCAATTGAATATATCCATTCAATCATCGACTCTATGCATTCATGAAAAACATGCTTTTAATGCCTATTATGAATCAAGTCTGTGCTAGTGAGAGGACACAAAGTATGTAAGTAGATTTCTTGGAGTAAGAAGCTAATATACACCCCATTTGGGGGGTCAAATACGTGGGACAGGCTGGTTTAAATAAAGTAAACAGGTTTTCTCCTTGATGGGATGTTTTGGCAGTTTGGGCAGGTGAGTGGGCCATCTGAGTCTTGAGAAATGTGCTTTTATAGTCCACGTTTCCCAAGGTTCTTAGGCCACAGGATTTTTTCTTCCCTCTTGGGTTATCACTTGAAATTCTAAACTGAAATATTGCACTAACAAGTTAAAATATTTGGTCTCTGGGATAGTCAGAGACAGAAGCACCTTGAGTTTAAGTTTTTAAAACTTCTTGGAAAAACAAAATTTTTCGTGGTTCTATGTTTCTCATTTGGCCACAAGAAGAGGGTGCACCCTGAGTACAATTGGGAGGTGCGGTGATGAGCAGTTGGGCCTGATTCTGTCCCAGACCTCTTGTGAAGGAGAAGGGAAGGGGGTGGGTGACTCAGAAGCCAGGGCCTGGTGTTGGAGAGCTGGGCCCAGCAGGGAGGCTGACTCCTCCAGCAAAAACCCTTTTCTTCTCTTGCTTTGCCTAAGCCAATTGTCAGAGAAAGGGTTGGATAGAGAGATGTGATGGGAGGGGAGGGGAGGGAAAGGGCGGGTAGGAAGGGCATCAGAATAAAATAGACATTATTATTGCTGCACGTATTTAGGTGACTGTACAGTTTGCAGAATCACATTGGTCAATCAGAAAAAGAAGAAATTATACCCCATTTGATTCAAATGTATAAATTGTCAAGATCATTGTACTGTCATGTGTAACTAATAAAAAAATAAATTAATTAATTTTAAAAAAAGGCAAGGGAGCAGGCAGACAGACAGACCAACCCAGGCAGTAACAGCACCAGATATGCTGTCTGTGTGCTCCTGTGTGTTCCCACTTTGGGAAGTAGTTAGTAGATTCTGGAAGTAGTTAATGTAGACATTGACCAACTTGGTCATGAAAGGCGTTTTTTTATTCAAGCATTCTGTGATAGCTCCTGATTGAGAATCATCTTTGGGAAATGTCCAGGAGGGTCTGAGGAGGCTCCCAACCCACTGAGCAGGGTGGAAACGCTTGTCTGAATTCCGATGTGAAAGGTGTGGGAAGGGAGCAGGGGTAGCTGCCTGACTCAGGTCTACAGTAAAGACTTATTTTTCATAGGCGGCATTATGGTGAGAAAAACTGTTTCTTTGGGCCCAGAATGAGCTTCAGAAGGAGCTATGTTTACAAGCTGCAGCCACGCAGACACCAAGGCGTACCTGCCACCAGGTCATCCAGGGAGCTCTCCTCCTGTGGGCACATGCACGCTGGAAGGTGACGTGGACACGTGGGTCCATGGAGACCTTCTCTGTGAACTCCAGCTTGGCCAAACCTGATGCATGTGACTTATCCAGACAATTATCAGCCAATTCATCTGGGAAGGGAGAAGGGAAATATTCCTTTTAGAATAATTACTCCTTCATATTATTATTAAAATAATTATTATTTCAGCAATTATAAAAAAACAATTTAGTAGAAATAAAGCAATGTTCAGCTCCAGAGACCAGGCATGATACCTCTCCCCCTGATTTTTCTGAAGACCAAAGACCTGGGCAGGGAGTAACTACAGGCCTGGCCTGTGTGCTTCCGTCAGGACGATGATGCTTTACACCTATGTCAGCTCACAGTCCTACAAGAGTGGCAACCTTCTAGATTCTCATTTATGCAACAGTCTGATCCAGGTTGGTATCAGGTCGGAGCCCCAGAGGCCATTTCCAGTCAAATATCCCAACCCATTAAAATCAAAGCTCTAATTTACCAGGGATGAGACCTCAACCCAGGTAACTACACACAGGTTTCAAGGTACTTAAGTGCTAACCACGTTATGCACTCATAGCCATTATTTTCTACATCTATTAAGAGGATTAATTTTTCCCTTTTATACTTTTAATGAAAAGATTTACATTTACTCATTTCAAATATCTCCTAGTTTTACATTTCTGAAATAATGGAGGAAGACCTGAATGTGTGCTTGCTCATGTTTGTATTTGTTGTGGTACATTAATTACATTTTATGAAATTTTATTTAGAGCATTCTGCATCTCTAAATAAGAGATACAGTAATGGGCAGTTTTCTTTTATTATAATATTCTAGCTAGGTATTTATATCCAGACTACATAGGCTCCATAAAATGGGTTGGAACACTTTTCATGTTATTCTTTTCTGGAAAATTTTGTGTTTCATTTCCTTAATTCCCTACTTGAAAGAATTTCCAAAGAAGACATTTGGACCTATACTTCTCAGTTGTACATCATTTCATCTATTTTGTCAGTATGATTTCTCCATTTTCTTTCTTTAATATTTTCATGGTCAAGGCTTTGTCTACTAACTCCAGTGTCTTAATCACCTCTGTGTCTGCTTCTCTCCTCTCCTTAATCTGTAACCCCATATTTAATCCCCCTTCCTTTTGTTGTACCCTTGTTTACAATGGCATATCAGCCAGTCTGGATGATTTCCTGGGGAATCTCTGGATGAGATTCTTCTTAAAAGGGGTTTCATTCATCCATCCCTTTGCTTATGGCAATTAAAGATTAGCAATCTGTGTGGTGACTCCCAGTTCTTGGTTATAGGTTTTATTGGTGGTCTGGGGTCTGTTTCAGTTTTGCCTCATTTCCAGAGTGTGTCACAGCTCCTAGGGCATGGTATTTTTATTACTCGAGGTTACCTGGGATTTCTGTGGTTTCCCTTGCCGTTGCTTAGAGGACTTTAGACTGATCATCTGTCAGGTATGTCCTCTGACCTTTGTCCACACTGAACTAACATTTACACTTGAATCTTTCATCATTTGCATTTTATTATTCCATCTATTTCCCAGCACCATAATCATAAAACAGCTTAATTTTTGCCTTTACTTGGAAGAGTTCACTAAGATTTCTAGGCAAAATTTTTGCTTTCAAAATACAACATAAGCCTTAACAGTAAAGTACTTCAGATATAGATTTTTCAGCGAGAGTTCCTAGCTTTAAATTGTGGCTCTGACTCTGGGTTATCTTTGTGACCATGCCTATAAAATTTTCTGGGATTCCATCTTCTTATCTGCAAAAGGGGATCATAACTATTTACATATAGGGTTTTGTACAGAGTAAATGGTTTTTATCCACATCTGCTGAGGGCCATTACCAAGTAGGTATTGACGCATCGTAATCCTTGCCAGTGTACCCCATGTTAAATGGACTTGCCTTGGAAATTTGCTGCGACCTTGCTTGTGTGTTTGAGAAAGATGACCCTGCTCAAGGTGATCGAGGGTGGATCCAGGTTTGAGGAAGTATCCTGCAGGTTTGAGGAAGTATCCCGGTCCTTGGGCTTAGGGTGTTCCCGGTTTAAGGCGTTTCCCGGTTTAGGAATATGGGTTTTAGGGAAGTTGAGGTTGAAGATTATTGCTGCTGGAATTAGGGTGTTCCTGTTGCTTGTTCCCGTTGAGTTCTCGTGAGATTCAAATGGGATTTGGAAAAAGCCTGAGAGTAGGATTTGGGATCGGACAGATTGGAATTGCCCCTGAACGTGTGTGGAGGCTGGTGTGAGATCGGGATTAAAGAATTGCTGTTTGAACCTACAAAGCTGTGTGGTGGCTCGTGATTCTGTGCCAAGCCGAGACATTGGCACTTGGCTTCGGCACACATCAGATATCTAGAGGGATTTCCAGCCCTTGGGAAGGCTTGATTGGCTTGCTTGCTATCATGGGAGTGGTGCTCTCTAACCATTCATTATTATTTGTTCAAGATTCAAAATACAAGACCACACTCAACTGCTGAAGTTGGAGTCTTATGTGTCTGCTGATTATGCCCTGTGGGAAACTGAGGAATAAGACTTCTTGGTTTCTTTGGAGGAAGGCAGCTGGCACATCCCCAAAGTAGCCACAATAGAAACAGACTAGACACTGGTTATGCAGAATATGAAACCCTCTACACTGAATCACACAAAGTGCAAGATTGGAAAGTACATCAATAAATTAATCAAAATCAATTCTTCTGCAGATGCATTAATTATAATTTCAGTCATTCTTTTTTGATAGATATATAGACCATTCCTTTTCTTTTCCTATACTTAACAATACTAGTTTTGATGTTCAAAGGAACATCCTGTAGTCAATTTTATTCCTCCTTCAGGTTGTCTCATGAAAGTAACCACTTCTGAATCACATGTTGTAGGCACTTTATATTTTGAAATAGATATTCGGACAGGTCTCAAGGAAGCCTCTTCCAATTTATGCAACCACCTATTGTGCCTGAGAGAAACCCTCTGTACTCACTGCTGGAACACTCTGGAAAGAGCAGGTAATATCTGAAGGAGGAGAGAAAGCAGTGGAAATTCAAGCAGAGGGGCTGGAATTATCCATGCTTATTTTGGTTTTCTTTGTAGCAGATGGTCCTTTGCTGACCGGCATTAGAAGATGAAGTAGAGAAATTAAAATGCAGGATACACTTGTGTGAGCTTTGTGATTGATAGTGGATCAGGGTGAATAAAATAGTTAAACATGGTAGAAAAGGCAAAATTAAATTTGGAAAGCTTGAGTCTGTGAGACCAGCCAACGTGATTCTACATCTTCCTCTGCAAACTGCAAACACCAGAGGGAAGGGGTAGTTGCAGGTCGGGAAGGGCTGGGAGGTCCGGGGAGTTCACTGTGGCATGAGCTCACTGACCATGCTGGGCAGAGGGAGGTAAGAATAGGATTCTAGGGGAATGGAGGAGGCCCCCTTGAAATAGCTGATAAGGGCACCTGAGAGTCCACAGTGCAGCCAACAGTGCAATGACTGTGTTTGGGAAATCAGGGTAGACAAAGAAGGAGCACCTGATCTCAGTTGGAATGAAAATTTCCAAGTGAGTCTGACACAGCACCCACAAGGGAAACTCGCATATTTGGTTCTCAACAAGTCGATGAGCAATAGTGTCATCAACAAAATTCTAGAAGGATGACTGGGAAAGTGGGGCAGGTGCCTATCAGGGAGCCCTCACTTGCCAAGATTTTGACACAGAGGCTTGGTTTGGAAGTGCAGCAGGTGGGGTGGGGGGCAGGGTGGTGGTAAGCTGTGCCTGTTCCATCAGGCCCTGTTGGGAAAGTTCTGCCTCTCCAGGGACTGGCAGTGTCTCAGTGAGGGTTGTTGTAGGATGGATACCTTCACTGAGACCTGCTTACACAGAGCAAAAGAGCAAAGGGGTGCAGACACAGAAAGAAGGTAGATACAAAGATAAAAATGAAGATGTTCAGAGGAAACAGCTAAGAGTTTCAAAGAGCTTAGAGCTGAGTGTTTCCTAATCCTGCAGGAGCTGGCGTTCTTCCATGATGTGCAGATTTCCACACAGGAGTTTTGTACTAAGAAGGGATACGTCTTTGATTAATCCATCTCTCAGGATGAGATTGAGGATGGACCTCACCGCCTGTATGTCGGGGGAGCAGCAGGCAGCATCTGTGAGGATCCTTGCTCAAGCACTGTCTCAAGGTCAGCGATGTCACCAAAACTCCTCTGAGATCCCAACTGTGTGAGGGATCCAGAGAAAAACTGAGAAACTAAGTGAACACAGGAGAAGTGGAGAAGGGGTGCAGCCACGCTGTGGGGGGAACAGCTGTGGTCTAGGCATGGGAAGGGTGTCCATGGCAGGGGCAGCAGGAGGAGAGCCCCTGGGCCCGGAGCAACAGCAGAGCTGTCCAGCACCCGAAGTGCTGAACTCCTGGTGTTAGCAAAAACAATGGTAGGAGAAAGTGTCAGAACCAGGAGTGGAGAATTGTGAGTAGGCGTTACAATATGCCACTGCATTTTTAGAGAAATGATGGGCCTCAGAGAGAAGTGACAGATATAAATGGCAAGTTTTCTGGGCCTGGCATTAGAAATTACATCAAGTCTCATACCTTCCAATTCCCGGGTCTCAGCGCTGAATGAGGCGCAGTGCACCGGAGCGAGTGGGTAGGAAGTGGAGAGCTGCGATGTCCATCCTCTTCGGTGTAGCCGAGGAAGCAGAAGTGCCTACGCACTGGCACCAGAGGCTGCAGCGTGGTGTCGGGAAAGAAAGCCCTGTGTAGACAAAACTGGCAGAAAGCAAGCTCACCACACACTGAATAAACCTCACTTAAAAACAATGACAAAACTAAAGTCCTCCACGAAAGGTCGGAAACACCTCTAAGTTCATGAAATTGATGCAGGGGAAGTAAGTGGGGTGGTAGCAGATGAGCTTTGCCAATCACGTTGGCATTGGAAGCACTGACCTAAGATCCCAAAGCTGGGGCTGACGCCTGTTTGGCTGAGCCGCAGGTGGGGACTGTGAAAACCTGGCAGGCCCCTGCTGCTGGTTAGACCGCTCAGGCCTCTGCAAAGACCCGTGCTTGGTTTTTGATGAAAGAGCTGGTCAAATACAGGCAGGCTTGGCCTCATATGAACTTAGCATCTGTGACTTTGGATATAACAAACACCACAGACTGGCTGGATAAGAAACAATGAAAGTTTATTTCTGGAGGATGAACGTCTGAGGTCAGAGTGCTCCTGGTTGGGCTGTCCTGAGGGCTCCTGTCGGTCACAGATAGCTGAAATGCCCCATGCTTCCACTCTGAGAGTTTGCTGCTGTCCATCACATAAGGGCATTAAGCACACACGGGAGCGCCCCAGCCTTGTGACCTCATCACTTCCAAAGGCCCCGCCTCCCGATGCATCCCACCAGGTTGGGTTTCCAACATAAGAATTTGGGTGTGACACAGACATTCAGTCCCTGGTGTCATCTGGCTCCTAGAGGATTTTAGAAGCATGAAGGTAAGTCCCGAAGTGAAGGAAGAGCTCTGTAGAGGTTTCCTGAGGAAGATGCCCATGCACACCTAGAGTTGCCTCTTCTGTTTGTGCTGCCAGCCCAGGATCTGCACACTTCCTGGCCTCTCACCTCCCACCTGTGGGAACTAGGTTTCCCAGGTGCAGATTTAAAGGCTATATTGGATGGAGAAAAATCACACAAATATCAACATCAACTTTTTGGATTTTCCTTTTTAGAAAAATATGAAGACTTTTCTTCTCATATTATTAGGAGAGCCAAACATCTGTGCCACATTACATTATGTGCATATTTCCCTTCTGGCTACCCTTAAGTATTTAAGTCTTGTTTAATATTTTCCCATTTAATTGTTTGTATATGCAATAAAACTCATACCATTAAGTCCTTTGATTAAATCTATGATTCTTTGAATGTCTTACATTTATAAGCTGGAAAATCATGGACTCTTTCTGTTTCATTCTGTTCCAGGCAGAACATAAATTTATCGAATTAAAATAGAAAGTTCATCAAAAATTCTTCTCACAATCCAAGATATTCCAAATCACACTTACAGAACTTCAGAATTAAATTCTGTGCACCATCTGAGCCCTCACTCTTGGATTTGCTCAGTTCCTCCCTTGCTTTTGTCAAGATAATTTTCAATGTCTTTTTGCTTGCAAGGTCTATTTTCAATAATTATGGTTCATCCAGTTATTCAAATGCTGAAGTTCCTTAGCACTCTAGTCACTGAATACTTGGATTGAAGATTTCCAACCAATCTGGAATCAATTTTTTGAAAATGCATTTACAAAATAATTCACTAATACCATTATAGGTTTGACTTAGCCACACCGTTCTGGATTTTTCACTGGTTATTTCAAAGGTACGACCATTTTCTTAATTCTCTGGGTCAATGTGAAACGCTAGACTCCATTCACTCCCTTCCTTGCCACTTGTTTCTGTGTGTTTTCATTGTTCCTCACGAGATTCCTAGGATTACGTCCATCTTTCTCCTCACAATAGCTTCTCGGGACAAGATCACACTATCACATGACTTTTTTGTCTTAGGGTTGCATGAGGTCATGAGCAAGGGTTGGTCTAGGAAGGTGTAGACCTTCTGAGCTGGTTTGGGGCTCCCTTGTTGGTTGTTTTCCTGAGGGATTCACAATACAGAGCCTCACTTTGCTCTGAGAAGCCACTCCTTGGGCAATCTAAATGGAGTCTTTATTCTTTCATCTTCTTCTTCCTCCCTCCTCCTTCTTTTTGCACTGCTGAGGACAGAATCTATGCCTTGCACATGCCTATACCCATGTGCTCTACCACTGACCCACATGCCCAGCCCTGAATGAAGTTTTAACCAGTGTGATGGCTGATTCTGTGCAACAACTTAACTGGGCTCAGGGATGCCGAGATAGTCAGTGAAACATTGTGTCTGGCTGTGTCTTCCAGGATGCTTCCAGGACAGATTGCATTTGAATCCAGAGACTAAAAGAAGCAGATTGCAAGTTCCAAAGTAAGCAGGTATCATCTAATCTGTGGAGGACCTGAAAGGAAGAAAAGATGGAGGATGTGCAAGTTGTTCCTCTCTCCCTAGAGAGGAGATGTGATGTCCACCTTCTCCTGCCCTCAGACATCCTGATCTAGGGCCTCCTGACTCTGGGACTCACAGCATGAGCTTTCTGTTCCACAGGCCCTTGAATCAGACTGAGTCACCCTGGCTTTCCTGAATTTCCTGCCTGCAGGAGGCATACCTTGGGTCTTCTGGGTTTCCATACTAAATCCCCTACATATTGGTACACATTCCACTGGTTCTGTTTTTGTGCAGAACCCCAATTCATACACTCGGGATGATTTCTTCTCTCCTTCTCTGTGACCCAGCCCCAAAGCTGTTGGGCCTAGCTGTCCCCAGCAGGCCTCCTATCTCAGCATCGTGTGATCTTCATGGCACATCTTGGATCTGCTCCTGCCGTGCATCTCTCCTTTGAACCATCTGAACCTTTTCTTTGCTCTTGCCCTCAGTCTTTGTCCTCTGACTGTGGCAGAGAGTACTGGCTGGTGTTTCTGAGGTTCTTTGGGGCTGATTCTATTATGGAATTGTTTGGGGACCCCCACCTCGTGGTCTTGAGTGCTCACCAGCCACCCACAGACAGGACTTTCCAGTTCTGCTGGTGACTCTTTATCCTCCTAACCTTGCAAACTCGACATCTGTTCCTGTCCTCTGAGGTGGGCACAGGCCAGCAGTGCATTGGTTTCTGCAGGACGTGTAGCTTGTGGGGTTCCGTTCATTCCCACCACTCTCACTCTTCACCTGAGCCTCCTCTAGTGCTGTCGGGGACTGTCTGACACCTTGTTTTGTGGCATGCACCATCATAATGTTTTTTTCAATATCCTGATTGGTTCTTTGTTTTGATTAGTTCTTTAGGAAAATTATCCTGAATATTCTAAAAGTGGGCTGCCAAAATGATCCCATCACTGGAATTATGCAAGAATTTTAATTATATGATATGAAATCAAAGTTCTCACTGCCTTTCCACCTCACCTAGCAAGGTGAACCACTACTAAGTTTTTATTGGATTTTCCCACACTTTTTAAAAATCTTAAATGATGTTTGCTCTCTGCAGTGACCAAATTGTGTTTTCCCAAAATCCATATTTGATGCTCTAATGCCCAAGGTGATGGTGTTCGGAGATGGGGTCATTGGGAGACATTCAGGTTTGGATGGGACTGTGAAGGTAGGGCTCTCTTACGGCAAACAAACAGCTCTTTGCCAGCCAGGGAAACGGTTCTTCACAGGAACCAACCAGCACCTTGATCTGGAACGGACAGCCTCCAGGACCATGAGAAATAAACCCCTGCTAACCCTCCAGTCTGTGGGGTATTGTTATGGCAATCTAAGCTAACTAGTGCTCTGGTGTTATTTTGTATATTCATAAAAGACATATATTTTGGTATATATGCACATATAAATGCATATATATTCAATATAATTGGTATGTTATTGTGTATTAAATCACATAATTGGCCTCTTTTACAAATTTATGGATTTTTAGAGACTTCTAAAAGAAATAAAATTTTTAATTTTAATCAATAGTATTACATTACTTTGCAAAGCAGTTGTATCGGTTGACCTTCTTACTATCAACTTACCAAGAATGACTTCATTTCATACATGACATCCAGTATTGAATTCACTTAATCACAGCTATAAGACACCAGGATCTTTTGTTTAGATGTTGTTTGAAAATTTTGTTTGAACATTGTTTTGAATTTATAAGGGGATTGTTTTAAAATTTTCTTCAAATGTGTCAGTTGCTCAGCTATTATGTTTCGGATGCTTGCTGATCTTTTTATATGGTTTAGGACCTGCTCCTTTTAGGACTTTCTTTCTTGAGATCCTCCTTGGCTTTGGTCTCAAGGATATTTGACAAGCTTTGTATTTGTACTTTAAGCAATTCCCTCAGCAGAGTCTGTGTGTATGGTTCAGCACCATACACAATACAGACTGTCACTACTGATGAGGGTGGGTCTCCCCTAGCACACCATGGTCTATTTGCACGCATCCGCTTCTGTGTCTGGGGGGACTTACAACAGAAAAGAGCCCTCTGGAAACTTTAACTGAAGAAACACCAGGCTGTCTGGCTGAGCGATCATCCCTAAATTGCCTCAAAATAGAAAACCAAGCCAACAATTGAGGAATGCGTGTTGATCAGCTTGCGAGATGAACAAGTGGGCAGCAGATGACGTCTTTCATATCTGTGAGTTAAAGGTATTGAACAGCCTGGAATCGGCCATCTCTGCTCTTCTCTGTGTCCTTCTCTGTGCTCTGACACTGTCCCTGATTAGATACAGAGTGCAGAAGACACACATGTATATAGGGCAATAATGTCCATCTCATTCCACCATCCATTCTGCCTCCTCCCCCTCCTCCCCTCATTCCCCTCTACACAATCCAAAGTTCTTATCATTCTTTTCCCTCCTCTCCCCCCTACTATGGATCAGCATCTGCTTATCAGAAAAAAATATTCAACCTTTGTTTTGGGGGGGTTTGGCTTATTTTGCTTAGCATGAGATTCTCCAGCTCCATTCACTTACCTGCAAATGCCATAATTTCATTCTTCTTTTAGGCTGAGTAATATTTCATTGTGTGTGTGTGTGTGTGTGTGTGTGTGTGTGTGTGTGTGTATTTGGTAGTATGGCCATTGTCACCAAAATAGATTTAATGCAATTACTATAAAAAATCCCAATGACATTCTTCATAGAACTAGAAAAAGTGATCATGAAACTCTTTTGGAAAAAAAAAAAAAACAGAATATCCAAAGCAACCCTTAGCAAGGAGAGTGAAACAGGAGGCATCGTAATAGCAGACCTTAAACTACACTACGTAGCAATAGTAACAATGATGGCTTGGCTTTCTTTCTTTGATTCTGTGTGTTTCTAACTATAAATATTCAGGATGCTTTGTGTTCTCTATTTCATTAGATTGTGAAAGCTAAAGCTAGACCATTGCAAAAATAAAATTGGCAAAGTGAATTAGAAACATGAGATTTCAATATTTTAGATAAATACATATTATCGCAAATGTTTTCTTTCATTATCAATTCACAAACTGCTGTCAGTCACCGCTTTATAAAACTTTTCTTTTTAAGCAAATCTGGAAAAGTAGTATATGACACATCCTAAGTGATTTTTAAATATTAGGAAACAAAGAAGGGAAAAATCTTAGTTACCTTTGGATTCCACGTGTGTGAGGTCCTAGCGTCATCGAGGTCCTGGAGACAGAGCAGGGGGGTGGCTGCCAGGGGCTGGGGATGTGGAAGTGGTTGTTCAGCAGGAGCAGAGGCCCAGTCCTGCAGGATGAAGAGTGCTGGGTGGTGGTGGGGACGGCTGCAGGGGAGTGTGGCTAGCACCAACTGCAGTCTTGGAGATGATTAAGAGTGTAACCGTTATGTTTTGTGCATTTTACCACAATATGAACAATGAAAAAGGGAATCTGTTCCCTCACATTACTTCCTTCTGCCCATTGCTCCCTCACCCTCAACCCTCGGGTGCCCACGGAGCTCCTTAGCCTCACTCGGTAAGTTCCATCTCTAAGCTTCCCTGTGTACACAATGCGAGGTGGACTATAGTGTTGTGTCGATTCAATTTGAATCAATTTATCTGGCTGGGATTGAGTTTTGTTCCTTCAAGAATATGTTCTAAAAATCTCCCCATGGGCATTTCCATTATTTAATGGGCATTCTCTATAAAAATAGCAATAACGATTATTTGTTTTCTGTTGAAGGAAAACTAATTTTCCCCACTTTTGGTATCAATTAAATAAAAATTTATACACTTTATACATGTTATTTTGATCATATATAAAAGTATTTCTCAAAGATTCAGCCCTAATGGTAGAATTTGGGTCAAAGACACAGATATTTCAAATTTTGATAGATACTGTCAAATACAATTCCAAAAATCTACGCTGAGCTGAAATCCATGCACGTCCTGCTGGGGTTCGGCCTATGTGTCTTCTTCACAAGCGTGCCCCCTGCTCGGGCCCGTGGGTCTTTTCGGCTTGTGCCCACCACTCTGGGCCTCGGGATTTCCTGTGTCCTCTGGGAGTAGGCCTCTGTCCTTCCAAGCCTCCGAGATCCATCATGGCACCACCTCAGCACTTGCCAAGGATCTTGCCATGGTGGTTCCTGGAGCCCCAGGAGAGCATTTCCATCCTAAGGGACCTTCCCTTACACAGCTTCACTTCCCGTCCCCTCTGGTCCGTCCCCAGCTCCTGCCAGCCTCACGTACAACCCTTTTACAGCTCTTTAACTCCCTTTTCCCCCTTGGAAGCCCAGCCAGTCCTCTGTGAGAAGATGCTGAGATTTGCCCTCAACTAGGGGGCTGGTGGCCAGCAGGAAAGGGGTATAAATTCTGGGGAGGACACTGAGCATCTTCCAAAGCAGAGTCCTGTGGGCCAGCTTCACCCGGGAGGAGCAGTGGTCTTGAGCAGAGAGCCTTGGGCTCCTTCTTCCGCCTCGGAGGGTCAGAGGAATCCAGGGAGTCGGGGTTTTCTAGAGCACTGGCCCCGGCCTCACCCTCCGGAATGTCAGGACCCCACTTCTTCTCATCTGATGTCGGGTTTGTCTGGCGGATCTGCTGGAGCTGAGCTTCATCTTCTCAGCAGAGTCTCTAGCTCTGTAATTAAACGCACTTGCACACAGCCCGCGGGGTTCTTCCCTGGTGTTTGCAGGAGATGGAGTTCTCTGAGTGCTGCCTGGGGGGCCTCTGTCTTCCGCACTGCTCTGACGTTTGCATTCCTCGCCCTTGCTCTGTGACTTTCTCCTGGCATGGAGTCTCAGCCATGCAAGTCCATGGTCTTTATACCTACCGCTTCCCCTATGGCTCCAACAGGACTGAGATGTTTCATCAGTGAGTTTCTCTCCATAGCTGTCCCCTTCAGGGTGACCATCAGTAAATCTTTTAAGAGCTGCACTGCTGCAGTGGACAACACCTACCACCACTGACGGGTTCTCATCGCCCAGCAGCTGGTAAGGAACCTTTTGTTAGACCACTTTGGGTGCCACTTGTCTGAGGCTGAGACCCTGGAAATAAACTTGGCAGGTATGTGTGTGTGTGTGTGTGTGTGTGTGTGTGTGTGCGCGCGCAAGCGCGCGCGCAGGAGGTTTGTTGGGAATATACTCTGAAACAGAACCCAAGTGGATGATGGAAGCAGGATGGGGCCGAGGGGAAGGAGAAGCCCCCTCAGACGATCCTAGGGGAGGACTTGGGCAAGATTCTTTTCCAGAGTGCCTCCATGGAGGCCCTGGGTGGCGCCTCCAATCCCTCACACCAGCCCCTCATTTTGGGGGTGTCCTTGAGGCCAGGCAGCTCCCTTTGCTGAGGACAGTTATAGATGAGGAACCCAGCTGCGTATTGAAATAAAACCCTGACACCAGCAGCGGGGGAATCAGGGCTGGGCCGTCAGGAGGAGCACACCTCACATGCCAGGATTCTGAGGTGGCGCTCCTGTGGGCACAACTCCAAGGTTTTCTGGAGTGGATTTCTATATGGCTCTTCCGCAAATACCTCCAGCTGTGAACTCGACAGACTGGACTCTCACATCCACCAAAATGAGCCAGGTAAGTGCGCTCCTGCCGCTGGTTACAGAAGCCCGCTCAGTTGGGTTGACACTCTGATGGAGGACACGCAGCCCAGTGTCTGCTCTCTGTTTGCCACAGCTGTGCTTTGGGGAAACCTGGTCTTCTAGCCCCCGATGACTAGGACTTTGTGATAGCTCTAGTAAATGAGAAAATTTTACTCCTGTCTCCAGAGCAAGGTCCAGAGATGGACATTCAGTCACATCAGCGTCCGTGCAGCACAGCACAGCTCTGGCCAGGGCATCTGGGACCTGAGAAATGTGAGGCTCCGGAGCTGCTGCGATCATCAGGAGAACTGACACAGTGAGCCAAGGGCCCAGACGAGCAGCAGATGGTGAGGGAAGCTGTCACCTGAACTAACCCAACCTGCCACCACTGCCATTCTTGACTCCTGGTCACCTGAACCAAAGAACCCTGACTAATGGAGACTTCTAAATGGAGAATAGGGTTTTGCATTTGAAGCTAAGTATGACTTCCTGAGTCACAAAAGCAGCTGAGCCCAAGTCCCAAGGTAGACAATATCCTAAACTGAAAGCTGGGTGGCATTAAAGGGACAAAAGGGAGTTAAGCACATCTTGCAAATACCAACATTTATCCTTGAAAGCAGGAAGGGGGGTCATCACCAAAAAGCTGGAAAAGCAAGGACATGGAAGTGGACAGGAAGGAAGTCCTCACAAACTGAGGCTGAGACTACACTGTGGGACACAGGGAGAACTCGGCATCCAGCCTGCGATTGAAAAGACGTTGGGAACTGTCCACAGTTCCAAAGACCAAAGCCCCGGTTCTGAGTTCAGAAGAAAATAGAAAATATACACATCTGTTTCTATTTTTCTCTTTTCCTGCTGAACTTCTGTCATGCCATCTTCTGATATGGCTGGCCACTCTGCTGTGTTTCAGATACTCGTATGAGTCCTCGGGCAGCTAACTTCAGTGCCTGGGTGACGTTTCTCAGCCGATGTGGACTGTCGCCCCAGCTTCACACTCAGGGTGGACAGGAGCTTGTCAGCACCATGGGGATCTCACTGCTCCAGACCTGGGCTTCGGGCCTCACGTGGACTGGTCTTATTTCTAATTCTTTTTCCCTTCCAGCTTTTCAGTGTTAGAGGCTCCCGCCCAACAGCACAAGTGTGGACTGTGGTCCTTCCTCCTTGGTGGACCCCAATCCCCGGACCTGCCCTCAGTCCCAGGGCTTTTCCTATCAGCCTTACTGGGAAGCCCCAGGGCAGCTCATCAACTGACAGATCCCTCAGGGGAAATTACAGAAGGTTGGGCCTGCTCTCCCCATTCTGGATGCCACCCAGGTGCATTTTATGATTGTCCAGTTTTCCTGGTAGAAGCAAGCCCTGTAGTGGGAATGGAACTTTCTCCTCAACTGGCAGATCACTCCCCGAAAAGTGGCGTTGGTGTGCTTGGGAGAGGTGGGACTATCATTTATCCTCAAACATCAGCCCTGGAGAAGCCACGTGTGTGTCCAATATTATGGGATATCAGTCAGGGATCTGGGGTTTGGACTCAGATTCGGGGTCTCCGTGATGGGAAAGTAGGCTCTATTATTCAAGATCATTCTTTCTTCTGGTAATTACAGCACTCTTACTTCATGGGGGAATCTCTTCTGAGTCCAGGTGGTTCCTGCAAAATTACCCCCACTCCTGGGTTTCCAAATGTAACACATGCTGCAAACTCAGCCCCAGCCTGGACTGTCCTCTTGTCCACACTCCCAGGTTCAAGGATGGGCTCCAGGGCCAGGCTGGGTCCAGCAGGAGGATGATGTCTCACTTCTGGGGACTTCTTTTCACCCTGAAACCACATTGTGAACCTTGGTAATGAAGCCAACGTAATGGACCGCAGAGAACTAGAGAGGCTGAGACTTCCGCTGTTGGCTGAGTGGAACCCAGATGCACATCAAGCCGGCTGGTCTCCTGGAAATGCTGATAGTAAAAGCCAACGTATTCCTTTCTCTTTACTCAGATTCATTTTAAGTAGGTTTTCTCCATCTTGCAAACAAACAACCTAACTGACAGCAGCCATCTTACCTGTGCCAGGAAAACAGCAGCTTAGTGTGACTGTGTCCTGTGAAGGGAGCTATGTGGAAGTGTTAGA
The DNA here is from genome assembly GCF_045843805.1 of Urocitellus parryii. Lineage (NCBI taxonomy): Eukaryota > Metazoa > Chordata > Mammalia > Rodentia > Sciuridae > Urocitellus > Urocitellus parryii. The sequence goes on from NC_135532.1 coordinate 4,471,886, forward strand.
AAGATATGTCAAGAGCTATTCAGTCATGTCTTTTCCTATATCCACCTTTACTCAATAAGTATTGATAGTTGCTGTCACTCTGCTAGTTACTGTAAACATGAAAAGACATGCTGTTCAAGAGGAGCCCACAACATAGGAAGGAAAATGAGGGGGATGGCAGATGTATAAACAAATACAGACAAAACTTCAGAGCACCTGCCAAGATGGAAGGGTCGACAGTGGGTCCTGCTAACCTGAGGTGAATGACTCCGATGGAATTTGACAAAGTCTGCGAGCCTGTACAGTGACAGAAAAATACTGAGTGATGAGCCCATAAACTCCCTTCCCAGAGAATGTGCAGAGGTGTCATCAGAAAAGCAGAAATCCATCGCTTCAATGGTTAAGAATCATCCTGTCCATATTGCAACTATGCGCCATATCTAATACAATGTGTAATACAACTGTGTCCAAAACATGTTTGCAGATGCTCATATTTTTCCTCCAGAATGGTACTCAGTATATATTGGTTAAGTGAATTAATGTCTGGCTGACTAGCTCTGTCTGGAATAATCCAGGAAGGCATCAGGGGAAAATAATGTATGAACTGAGACTTAATGCGTGATCAGAAGTTCAAGAGGAAGACTGGATTGGTGACACACTTTTTTTGTGGCAATGAGTTTATTTAGTCTTACATCAATTTTCTTTAAACATCTCCAGAGTATAAGCACCTGGTGGCCAGAGGAGCATATATACATGTTCTTTTCGAGCTGAGCAGACCATGATATTTACCCACATCAGTCATTGTGTAATAAGCAATGTTTTATCATAACTGGATGAATGGACACAAGCCACTGTACTTTGGAACCCAACCTGATGTGTTGTAAGCTTGTGCAGGATATGTGTCTCAGGATGCAGAATTCAATCTGCAATCAGCTTCTAAAATCCTTGAATAGGGAAGAGTTTCTTTTCCATCTTAAAGCCAGAGCAAGGCCCACTGAGGGTGGAGGCAGAGGGTAACAACTGTAGGCTGTCTGAGGAGCCCATTCAGGGAGGCTCCTTAGATCTATGTGTGAGGTTCTAAGATCTGTGTGTGGTTCTAGATAAAATCTATAATTCATCAGCGTCAACAAAAAATAATTCCTATCATAACTGAAATTGTATTAAGCAACCATCTTCTTGTCTGAATATAAAGCAAACCCAATTATACTCCATCCAAACTCATCCATTTGTATGAATCAGAAGCTCACCCCAGAAAGGCTCAGTATGTTTGTATTTAATCTAAGAATGAAATAAAACTGAATACCCAATGTCCACCCATAATATTTTATGCACCGATTTAGATACAAGACGATTTAAAGCAAAACATAAAGTAATATATTGATTTTTAAATGCTCTTTTTATACTCTCAAATGTCAGGAAATCATGTCATTCCACGTCTTTACTTGTGCAACTGACATCAGAACCTCTGTCACCACTAGAGCCACAGTGACGCCATGGGACTGTCATCATTGATGTCACTCTTGTGTCTGCTTGTCAGCCGTCATCTGGATTCTCTTGATGAGACCACTGGAAAACGTGGTGCCAAACCAGAGAGTCCATGTGTTCAATGGGTTCTCTGTGGAACTGCTCTCTCTACATATATCTCTCTCCCTGAAAATGTATTTTATTATATGCACTTTGTCTATTGCTTTTTTCCATGATCTTTCCAATCCTTATTTAAATACTATCTAGTGCTTGCTATCACAAAATCATTAGCCTCAAAATCATTAGTAAAATTGCCTATTTTTAAAAAAAATGACTTTTTGTTACTGGCTCTGTCAGGCATCTGCCCCAGGAATCTAAAACCAGCACTGGTAGATGTTATTGAGAAAGTGCATCTTCCTAAAAAGAAGTTTGGAATAACATAGAGATGCCTCAGAATGTTGGACTAAGGACTCACATGGAGGGCACGCTCCTTTTTCTATAACTTCTCTCAGGAATATTATTACACCTGTGTTCAGACTCTAAGTTGATGAGGGAAAATTTCCATTTTTGAAATAGCCGTTTTCCCTTTAGACTCAGACAGATCTTTCCCAATGTTCAAATTTCCTATTTCTCAGTGAGTACTGCTTGTTCCTCTGTGAGGCTGGATATGTGTGTCTTGAAGGAAATGCATCCCATGGTTGCTTTTCTACTTACAAAACTTTTGTATGTACACATGTTCTCAGAAAAATATTAGCAAAATACTTAGCAATTTCTGTAACCATAGAGATGTGGTTGATTCTTAATGATCTATGTGGTGTACCACGCAAAGCGTTTATGAACTACTTATGTACACCCTGGCTCTTACTCACAAATGATATTAACACCACATTCTCTTGCAGAGGAACCTTGACACTGGATTGTTATTTCAGACGTGCTCCTTCAGTGATTGACAATAACTGCCCTATCCAGCAAGTCTCTTCCTGGCTCAGAAGGATTCATTGGTCATACAAAGTTGCCAAGGGAACTTGTCAAAGAGTTTCTTCAGACTACCCGCTAGTTCTACTGAAGCAGATTTCAGAGAAGTTTACTAAGCCCCAACTTGATTTCCTGTCCACCAGAATTTGAAAATCACTGAACATTGTGGAACAGACAGAGAGGACATTATAGCTCTATCAAATTAGCTCAATCAAGTCTAGGTGGAAACTTTGTTGCACAGATCTGGGCATATTTGCCATCTTGGGGAACAACTGAATCTCTCAGGTCTCCGCTGGTGCAAGAATCTGCTTTTATCTTAAAGAGAGGTTTACATTAGCAGACGATAGGGTGTTCATAAGCTTATAAATAAGTGTAGACTATTCTCTATTACTCTTTATATTTAATCCCTTAAAAATGTAAACAAGCTGATCACATTACTTGTGAATTATGAAAACACAAAATTCCATTACTAGATCAATATGCATGAAATAAAAATCTAGTGTCACTTGTGTGGAACATAAATATTGTATAGGCACATCCTCTAGGTTGTCCTTATCTTTGTGTACCAGCGAGTCATTCAGAGTGAACAAAGAAAATATCAATTTCATTTATTGAGCAGCCATATATAAGTAATTGCTTTTATTGAAAAGAAGATGTTTCTTCTTGATTTTAATGCTTTCCTATTATAAAATTTGTTGAGAAAGACATTAAGAGGTAAGGAAAAAAGTTTGAAAAAATTACAATTATTTGTATCATTTTATTACTTTATAATATGAATGCAGAATAAGCAGCCCATCTCCCCTCTAATGTGTCACAAATTCAACCACTTAAATAGGAATAAAAATACAGATTCTTATGAAAATAGGCATTATCAAAAAACTTAAGACTTTGAATCTTTTTTTTTTAAAGTTTTTTTGTTTTTTGTTTTTTTTTAAAGAGAGAGTGAGAGAGGAGAGAGAGAGAGAGAGAGAGAGAGAGAGAGAGAAATTTTTTTTTTAATATTTATTTTTTAGTTCTCGGCGGACACAACATCTTTGTTGGTATGTGGTGCTGAGGATCGAACCCAGGGCGCACGCATGCCAGGCAAGCGCGCTACCGCTTGAGCCACATCCCCAGCCCAAGACTTTGAATCTTTGAAGGATGTATGCACTACTGTCTGAACAGTAAACATGGAGCCATGATATATATGCAGATCATTTATGCAATGTTCTCTAGTACAAAGAACATCCTGGCACCAGATCCCTCAATATAATGTATTTGCAACTGTCTGCTCTTCAGCAGCCTCCTGAAATATGCCAGCACTATTAAACTTCTCTGTGCCATTAGTCACACTCTCAGGTAAAACCTACGCAGGCGTTCTAGACTCCACAGCCTCTGTCTCCTGATAAATGAGACCTACATCCAGCAAGCCATTTGCTCTTCTTTTCCACTGTGCAATATTTTAGTTGATAAACTAACAAGAATCAACATTTTCTAATCTAGATAGCACCTCCTTTGAACATATTTCTCATTTTGATTGTAGTGAACAGTGTTGTTAATCAAAATGAACGTTCAAATCACAATTGCAATTTCCTTAATGAATCCCAATTCTTTCAGTAGAAAAGCCATTCTCCTTTGCTGACTATGCGGCATCCTTTGGTCTCCTCCCTGACTCCTTCCCAGGTGTGTGACTCACTCTAACAGACAGCTTATCTGAATACCCTCTAGGGCCCTGACTCCATGAGCATTGTTTTTCTTCCAAAATTCCTTTTCTATTTTCTAAAATAATTCTTCCTGATCCCCACCAGTACCTCCAGCACCTCCCCATCCCTGGGTCCCTTCAAGATCCAGTTGGAGGTCAGTTGTAGTTCCTCTGATTGATCCAGGGAAGTCATTGCCTTATGGTTGCTGGCCCTGCTTGGTTCCCCACCCCAGCCTTGGCTTCTGAAGTAGCACAGCTCTGTCACCTCAGTCTCCCCACTGGTCACTCCAGAACCATCAAGCAAGCAGAGGAGGAGTGGGTGTGGACAGTTCACTCTCCATGGCATGTGCCTATTCTAGAATGTGCCAAGTCATGAGAAGCATTGGAGGTAGGCAAGGCCCAGGTTACTTAAAACAAAGCATTAACACAAGTCTGTTACAGATATCAGAAATCACATTAAACACTGTTTTTTTAATGCAGCATAAGTATCATTAAAATATTTTCTAAGCCATTATTTAGCTAGATTAGCATAATAATGAGATAAAATAACAGAGCCCTGCTTTGCTTCTTTCCCTTGTTTGGGAATTGTACACTTTGAATTTTACACATTGTTCACTTATTTCTCCCATTTCTAGTTCTCTTTCTAAGCGTTAGGGTCACTTAAGTTTTCTTTTCTGAGGGGATCTGGCCATTTTTGCCCAGGCTGGCCCTCAACTCCTAGGCTCAAGGGATCCTCTGCCTCAGCCTCAGCCTCAGCCTCCAGGAGTTTGCATCAAAGGGTGGTGCCACTGTATCTCGCTCAGCTGTGACCTCCCAAATTGCTCGTTTGCTTTTTATAATTTTCTACAATTTGTATACACTTCTTGTATAATGACAATAATTATGTGTGCGTATATATATATATATATATATATATATATATATATATACACACACACATACATACATACATACAGCGAGATAGGGTTCACATGTAACAAATGCAGTTGCTTGATAAATAAAAAGCTGGTTCATAATTAGTACTTTTGTTTGAATTATGGAGAAAAATTCTGATATTAACCAGAAATTCAACACATTGTAGTTCAAAGTACTAGGATGGCATACTTACACAAATGGTCTTTTAGAACATTACCTGGCACTTCTGTATAAATCAGCAGAGGAACTGAACCTAGCTTTTCAATAGTCATTACATATAGTTTTTAGGAGTTTACAATTTACGTGGGTAAAATTTAGTATATAATTTACTAGGTGCCGCGGAAGTGACCAGGTGGTTGACTCCTGCCCATTACGTTCCATTTTTAAAAATACCCACATCTGCATCCCAACACCCATGGCGCTTCTAAAAGGAAAATGTATACGCACGACCAGTCCTTTTGGTTTCTCAGGTAACTTAGCACTAGGGAACCAGAAAAAGCTCGTGCGATGGCGCAACCCGCTGGGTTAGGGTCCTTGGAAAGAAGGGAAGGGGGGCGACCCTGAGAGTGCCGGGTAGAGCACACCTCGGTCCTGCGCCTGGAGGCGCTGCTAATGTGCGCCGCTCCTCTCTGGTCCCAGTGCGGCCTCCGCTCGCGCGGTGGCTCTGGCGGCCACCAGGGCGGTGTGCAGAGAATCTTCAGATCCCAGTAGTCTGCCGTTAGATCGCACCGTCCACCCTTGTGAGCCGGAAACGGGGGACCCCAGGTTTTTCCAGCGCATCTGTCACTTTCCCTTCTCAGAACTCCGAGAGCCGACGCTAAGGGGCACCAGAGCCTCGGACTGCAGCGCTTGCAGCCGGCAGCCCGCGCGCCGCTGCGGAAGTCCTGGGCGGCGGAGGAGCCCACTGCGTGGGGGCTGGGCGCACGGGGGCGGGGGGCGGGGGCGGCCGCCGGAGCCGGGGCTGCTCCCAGGTGAAGGAATCCTCAGAGATTAAGACGTTGACGGCCCGGGTCCAGGTGGTGCGGGTATTTCTGCGTTTCCCCAAGTCTCCGAGTCCACTTCGAATCGTTTACTTTGGAAGTGGAAAACGTGGGCCAATATGGAACTATATATACATATATATACATATATGCAGTACATATGTGGCTGCCGACATGGGACCATCTGCACACATACATACAGACACACACCGTCCCTCCCCGGTGATAAAATCAACCGAGAATATTTATCGCAGTGGGGGCTGTTAATCTTCGGTTGTCCAGGGACCGCGAGGCACATTCACAGTCAGCAAATGTCACTTCGTCCCTCCTCTACCACCATCCATTTGAAGGAGGCCATTCCCTAGTGGGGATGACAACACCCGGACCCTGACCCCCGCAGGGATCTCTGACCTCCCGCCCGCGGCTCGGACTTTTCTCAGAGGCAGAGGGTGGTCGATGCTGGAGACATTCCGCAGCCTCGGCCGCGCACTCTGCATTCTGACTTTCTTCAGTGACAAAAGAAAATAAAAAGTGGGGAGGGGACGGACTGGAAAGGCCAGCGCGGCCGGGAGCCGGGCGGGGGCCTCCGCGTCGGCCCTCACCCCCGCCGCCCCGCGCGCCTTCGCCCTCCTCCCGGGGGCCGGGCCGCCGCCAAGGCGCCAGGATGGTGAGACCTCGGCGCGGGAGGAGATGACGCAAAATTCAGCGCTCCCCCCCAAAAAGTGTTTCTCCAGGACGAAGATGGCGGCAACTTAGCCCGGGGACTGAAGATGACTGCGGTCTCGGGAGGCCCAGTCCAGGCGATTCGGCCCCGAGGTCCGGGGGAGGCGGCGTCAGCAGTCGGAGCCCCGGCGGCGGCGGCGCCCGCGGGCAGACCTGCGGCTGCGGCGGCGGCAGTCGGAGCGCGGGGTGGGGGGTGGGGGGGAGGGAGAGCCGTGCCGGCGGCGGCTGCCCAGGCTCCGGACTCGGGCAGAGGCAGCGCGAAGTAGGAGCGGGAGGCGGAGGAGACGCGAACCGAGAAGGAGAGGAAGGAGGAGGAAGAGGAGGAGAAGAGGAGGAGGAGGAGAAGAGGAGGAGGGGAGGCGCTCTGGTCGCCGTCAGTGGGCAGCGGAGACGCGGCATGCCCCTGGCAGGGGAGAGCGGGTTGTCCTCAGCAGAGCCATGGGGACCCGCGCTCTGACAATGCCGGGGTGAGAGGAGCAGCGCCAGCCAGCCACCCGGCCACCTCCACCATCACCTCCAGTACTCAGCCTCGCCACCGGCCAGCACCAGCTCAGCCTCCTCCGCCTCTCCCTCTCTCCCTCTCTCTCCCTCTCTCTCTCCCTCTCTGCATTATTGTTCCCTCTCCACCGAGGATGGGGTCGGCAGATGATTAGGTCGGAAGCCAGTCAGACCTTCCTCCCAAGCCTGGTAATATTTATGTAGGCAAAGAGAGAGAGGGAGAGAGAGAAAAGAGAGGGAGAGAGAGAGAAAGGGAGGGAGAGAAAGAGGGAGAGGGGAGAGAGAGAGAGAGAGAAGAAACGGGAGGAGGGGATAAGGAAATTAAACCCTTTAAGTCAATGCATATTGTGGTGACACCCGCACAGGAGCCCTCACGGTGGAGTCGGCCAGGGCTGTGCGTTCCCAAAATATGACCAGGGGTGCTTGGATGTGTCGACAGTATGACGACGGCTTAAAAATCTGGTTGGCAGCACCCCGGGAGAACGAGAAACCGTTCATCGATTCCGAGAGGGCTCAGAAATGGCGACTGTCTCTGGCATCTCTCTTGTTTTTCACAGTCCTGCTCTCTGATCACTTGTGGTTCTGCGCCGAGGCCAAACTGACCCGGACCCGGGACAAGGAGCATCACCAACAGCAGCAGCAGCAGCAGCGGCAGCAGCAGCAGCAGCAGCAGCAACAGCGGCAGCGGCAGCAGCAGCAACAGCAGCAGCAGCGGCAGCGACAGCAGGAGCCCTCCTGGCCCGCGCTCCTGGCCAGCATGGGGGAGTCCTCGCCCGCCGCCCAGGCACACAGACTCCTCTCCGCCTCCTCGTCCCCCACCCTGCCCCCCTCCCCGGGAGGCGGCGGCGGCGGCGGCAAGGGCAATCGAGGCAAAAATAACCGGAGCAAGGCTCTTTTTCTAGGAAACTCTGCCAGACCCGTGTGGCGCCTGGAGACTTGTTACCCCCAGGGCGCCTCCTCGGGCCAGTGCTTCACGGTGGAGAGCGCGGACGCTGTGTGCGCCAGGAACTGGAGTCGGGGGGCGGCGGCCGGGGGGGAGGAGCAGCAGGCGAGGGGCGAGCATCCAACTCCGCTCTGGAACTTGTCAGATTTTTACCTTTCGTTTTGTAATTCCTACACACTTTGGGAGTTGTTCTCGGGGCTGTCCAGTCCCAACACTTTGAACTGCAGTCTGGATGTGGTGCTCACGGAGGGCGGAGAGAGGACCACTTGCAGACAGTGCGTCGCGGCTTACCAAGACTACGACCACCACGCTCAGGAGAAGTACGAAGAGTTTGAAAGTGTGCTCCATAAGTACTTGCAATCGGAGGAGTACTCGGTGAAGTCGTGTCCCGAAGACTGTAAGGTAGGAACAGTGGGCTTATTTATTTTTTTAACCTCCTTTTCTGTCCCTTTCTATCTCTGTTCACTCAGTGGATGTGTCAGAGTTTTGAAATATTTTCTGGCTCTGGCTTTGTTGCTCCAGTCGTTGTTTTACTGGTTAAAAGAGCTTGATTTGCTGCTCAGTTGAGAATTTCTGGTGGCCTGGTGTCTTCCTCTGGGGATCCTTGGAGGATCAGGGAAGTCCCTGGTCTTTTGAGATTATACACCCGTTGCTTTAACTATTTCGGTTACATATTTTAAAAAAATAGAATTTGAATAAGGCTTACCACGAAGACTGGACTGCACACTGGTGACCACAGGTAGTCAGAAGAGTCAGAGACTGCCATGCCTGGCTTGGCCTGTGGACCTGCACATTGAACCCTAGTGCAGTGACGTCATGAAGTTGGTTGACCAGAGGAGCCAGAGAAAGTGTGGTTGTTTATGTAGGACAAGCAACAAAAACATTTACTGCTTTTACAGGGCATTTTTTTCTTCATCTTTGGAAAGTCTGAGGCCTAGTTAACTCTACTTAAGTTTCCTATCTTTTCTTAACATTTGCATAATCATTGATGTGACATTCACTAGGCATGGAAAGTTGTAATTAAGTATCTAGTGGTTCATTAACAATGTTAGGTTATCAATCAGACACATTTTGTAATTACTTTGGATTTTCCAGGGTAACTAGTCTTCATAAGTATTAAGTGGAAAATCTTTGGTGCCATGAATTAAAAATAGGCTGAAATATTTAGTAGCCTATATTCAAGCTCTTCCTATTGAATACAACAAGGAATGTAACCTTTGCTGACTGACAAAGAAGTTTGTGCAAGTTGCATTGATCTAGGCAAGCCTAGGCTAGAGGTGTTGCTGTCCCTGGTGCTGAAACGAGATTTTCCAGGGGAAGTGTTAAGATGAAGATACTGCAGTGACCTCTGGTAGGGTAGAAATGATGACAGAATCTCTACAAGTCTCAGTGTTTTCCACTAGGGTAATTTATTAAAAAACACAATGAATATCATTACCTTTCAAAAGAAGTGAGACAGCACTGACTGTCTCTCTTTCTTTCTATTCCCTACTTACCCAACCTTACACACAAAGGGAACAACTGTCCTTCTTTACCTCTAACCTGATATGCACCTGGAAATTTTATCCATGATAGTATAGATAAAGGATTTGCATTGCTTTTCCAAGAGAAGACTTATTTCAGTAATAGGTATTTGATACCTATTTTAAATAAATATGGGTCAAGGGCTGCATTTTACTTTGGCTTGATTAGTTGTGCTTTTGACAATTAAGCTAACTTCAATCTGACCTGGTTTTGGGATCATTTCTTAAGACTAGAAGCATACATCTTAGGAAATAGTAATTCTGAGTTTATGGCATTAACTGAGAATGCTATCTTGCTAGATAAGTGGGTCTCAATTTTCTATAATACCATTATTACTCATGCCGAAGACTTAAACTCAATCTTAATGACAGAAATTAATAATGAATGCTTAGTGTATTTACTGTGGAGCTCTTTATTTTGACAAGATGTGTTGCACTGAAAATATAAAAGGGAAGGAAACTGCTGTGTGTGAGTAATTCTATTCCTAAAACAAGGTTGCAGAGGTTTCAATATTGATAGATGGAAGAAGTTGTTTGTGGTAATAATTTGAACATGCCTGTTCCCTTGAATGTAAGCCCTCATAGAAATTTCTAGCACTTTAAATTTGTATAGTTCGGTATTTCAAAGATAGTCTGTGTTGTCAAGAGGCTGAAGCATATTTTTCTATACGTATATCAGAGTTATCTTTGTTCAAATGTCCACACAAATATGTTAAAATGCTTATTTTCCTCCTTGCCTAAATTATTTCCCAACTTGATGTTTAAATTGTGATAGCTATAAGACATAGGATGAGTTAGATGTGTAATGTTATGAACTACTTCAGCATCACGTTTATGTAGAAAGTAGGAGTAGTTAGCTGTATACACAAAGGCACATTACCTTTAAAAATCTTAACCTCTTTAAAAAATTCTTCACGTTGAAAAGTAAAATATAAATTTTTTGAATTTTCTCCTCACCAAGACACAGAATTTATTGCCTGTGTGTGATGTCTTGTAGGTATTTCTTTGCTGTAGAGGTTTTTGTGGGTTTTTGTTTGTTTGTTTTGTTGTTGTTGCTGGTCATTTGGAAATATTTATTTATTACACAGTAGCCATTTAAAATATATGAATTTAAATTTAAAGTGTTGGTGTTCTTGGATTAAGGCTCAAAAATCAATTGGTTATATGTAGAAATGAGATAGAAGCATCGTTCCTTAGTTTAACGCATAGTTAATCTAGGATTCTGAAAAAGCCACAAATGTGTCTGCACCCAAACTCTGTCACGTGGGTTAAAATGTTACTTGTCGTCTTTGAAGATTGTGTCTGAGTTTCTTTCTCAATTATTTCAAACATAATTATAAAATGACTATCAAACAGAGCTTTGTTACAGATAAAAGTTCTGGGACAGGCAGGTAGCTCAGTGGTAGAGCACTTGAGTGGTCTGTCATGGGCAAGGCCCTGGGTTCTCTCCCAGCAATATGCCTCCGCCTCCCACTAAAAAAGATTATTTCTGTGAAAATTTTTCCATTTTTAAGGAAGTTACAAAGTCATGGAATACATTAAAAGTAAATGCATTATATTTCTGTAATTGGTAATACATTCATGAAAAATTCAATAGTTTATAAATACATTGATTAAAATTGTGGATAAGATATGTAAAAATATGTTAGCACTACAAAATAGTATGGTTAACATTTTAGGAAAATATATTAATATATTAATGTTTTATGCCCATATATAACAAAATAATCGATTAGTTGCTAGAATATATTTTACTTTCTGTTTTCATATTCTCTCTCTCTTCATTAAAACTTACCATATTCCACATATGTATCAAAGGAAAATGGATTAAATTTACTTTTGATTTAAATTATTTTAAATAGTTTCTGACCACTTTTTCTTAAAAAAACCTTAAAATATAGAATCATGGTATCTGAATTGCTAGTAATTTGAGCTCCAATAGAGCTTATTTACCATGGTAATCCTTTATATTATACCACATTATAGGAATAATTAACAACCAAGAATACTTGTAGTAATGTAAGAAATAACTGGTTTAATTTTTTTAAAAATAAAAATTTTCATATATGAAGACATAAAGAACAAAAATACCTGTTGCATATATCACTTATACTATAGATTTTAACTTGCTGCATTTTATAATGGATAGCAAAAATTAAAACAGTAATTTTTCTTTTTGGTTGCAGTGTTATTCAAAACAATATATTATATTCTTATTATATATTTTGGTATATAATAAGAATCTGACAAATCTGTCAAAATCTTCAAGTTGGCAGGCAATATTAAGATGTAATATTTTAAGCTTCAAAATTACAAATGTATATTATTTTTAGGCTTGATTTTTACTTAAATAAGGATTTTTTTCTTACATATGTTAAGCTCCTGAGGAGGATTACAAATAAATGTTGTAAAACATGGCATTTATGAATATTCTTTTTTGTATTCTGGGTAAACTTTTGTAGTTACTGAGGTTTTCCTTACGGACTGTACCCTCAGATACAGATACGTGGTGAGAGAACATGGATTTTTAAGGTTAAATTTTTACATAGGTCATTGTATCCTCCATAGCTTCCCTATATCAGCAAAAACTCTAGTCTTTATGCTCCATAAAAGTATTTCTATAGCCTCATCTCAAAGAAGGTTTTATTGCTTATTTATATTTAACAGACACTGACCACAAGGATATGATGTATTAGGCCTCTGTAACTCTTCTGATACTTGCAACATTCTGTCTTTTGGTAGGTACTGTTCACAATGTTACCTGATCTGAGAATGCAGAGTTTGGGTTACATAATGTGCAATTAAAAAAAAAAATCTTAGTTCTTATTTATTTTAGTGTTATGAACTTTAGATTCCATATTTTTATATGAAAAATAAGATTATTCACATTTCTTTTCATTTAAATTTTGAAATAAATATTTTATTTTGCTGCTTATTTTGTACTATTGTACATATTAGGTCACTGCCCAGAAGTATGAAGAACACATCTATAGAGATCTCTTTCAAATTCTGCCACTTGATTATTTTCAAATTGTTTGTAGTTGAATGGTTCTCTACAGAAGGCAACAGTCTGATCATGCAGATGATTAATCACTAATAAGGTTATTTGTAAGACCAAAGACAATAACATATTTTTATGACCAAGATTTATAACTCTTATATTTAATTTTTGCTCAAAATGCAACTGCTAATTTGTGATCTGTGTTTTGCTTTTATAGAGAAACACCCCAAATTTTGTATTAATAGTAGATTTCTGTTGTATTACAGATCAAAGAATGAATATTTTTACTTTGGACTTGTAACTGGGTCAAATTAGTAGCTATATAGGGCACAACCTACTTATCCAAACCTAAGGTTTGAAAGCTTGCAGATATATGTTGGTTTTAATCACCTGTATTAGATGAGGTCAGCGTGTGCCTATTCAAGGTGAATTAAAGCATAGAGGAAAGACAATCAATCCAGCCCTCGGTCTCAGGCTATTTACATATAAATCATAATCCATTTTCTTGTTAGGTTTAACATGTGAGAACAAATATGCAGAAAACTGTCTCAAATAAAGGACCATTTGGGTTTGAATTTTCTGAGGTATTGCTTTTATTTTATCTCTCAGTTTGAAAAACCTTCATCGGTGTCAATCTCACAATGACTAAGCACCGACTCTCTTGTGTATTAATTCATATCATGAAGCGGTTCCTCAAAATAGGGAACAATAGAACAGTGGTCCTTGGGGTCATAGTGGAGTATCCTGAGGAGTCTTGGAAACAGCAAGGCCTGGGTATCCCCAAACCCAGAGATTCTGATGTCATTGATCTGGCTTGAGTTCTGGGCCTGAGTGATTCCAAGGTGCAGCCAAGGTTGAGAACCACTTCCCGGTTGACAGTGACAACCATTGTGGACAGACATTTTAGGTCCCGTGTCTCAGTTTTACATAATATTCCGTGTGCCAAGCAGATGAGAATAGAACGCAGACATATTTTGGAAGAGTGGAGACAGTAATTAGACAGGCAGAGGGCTTGGGGCAAGTATGGAGAGACCAGAAGTGCGGAGAAGGTGCTACCTGGGCACCAGCAGGAGGCGATGTGCAGGCAGAAAATTTGAGCACGAGGAGATGCACGTGTGGAGGACTAGAGGTTTGACTGTTTGAAGTTGGGTCTGTTGGCTGGGTTTTCTGTTTCTAGCAGGACCCACCCATGACACTGTGTCCCCATATTGCCCGGAGCCTATGAGCACAGAAATGGGATGTTTCCCTGAGACAGTCAACTATTTGATGAGGTACCCTGCCTTGCTATTTTTTAAATCTATAATTTTATCCTATTTGAAGAGATAAAATTTAGATGTTTTCAAAATTGTCTATTTTTAAGAGAAAAACTGTTGTTTTTTCATGGTTTCACCTGATTCAAGACTAGTCCTTCTTCATGTATTCACTTCATTAAACCTTCTCAATTTTTTTTTCATTGTATAGATGAAACTATGTTTCTTATAGTTTTGTTTTTAATTATCTCTATAATACTGGAACCACAAGTTGACTTACAGGTTTTTGAAGTTTCAGGGTGCTAACTAGTCATGGATTATTACCGATCAATTCAGGAGTGATTTTAATGGGACATTAGTGGTCTTTTTGGAAATCGATGTAAACAAAACCCCTTTTTAAAAGAATTATGTCACAAGATACTATGAAAAATGAAAACTAAGTTTCAAATAGTAAGACATTAACTATAGTCCACGTAGTAGAATTTTCTTCATGAAATTCATTCTAATTCTTTGGCATTCAAAACAAGAGATGGCTAACGTGTTCTTTTTTCTTTCTTTCTTTGTCTTTTGATAAGTGGTGAATGATTATACTGTGCTTTGTACTAGAATGAATGCAAATATCTAACTCTTGGGTATTTAAAATCTTAAATATAGTGGTTATTTTTCCTCCTTAGTGGTTTTCATGTTCAGTCATTTATAAATAAAATGTCCACGAATGATAAAAATCCAGAAGAATATAGACGTTCCTGTCTTTTTAAATACCAGTATTGATCTTGGTAACAGCTCATCCCCTCATTTTTGTGACTAGTGAGTACAGTAAGCACTCCCATGCAGACGCATGAGCATGGTGTGCCGGCTGCTCCATCCTGCACAGGAGAGTGAATTCCATCTGAGCGTGAAGTGGATGACGTTCCCCTTCTTCACCTGTTTCCTCTCCTCCCTGTCAGTGTGCCTTGCTGTCGTCTGGCTGTGTCCTTCCCTGCCACTTAGAGGAGGCATTTCCAGAGCCTCTGTCCCATGGGAAACCCACAGTTCAGGATTCTTTGCTGCATCTCCACTCCCATCAAAAATAATTTTTTTTTCTTACGAACTATTGCCAACTTCATTTATTTAAAATTGAACTAATAGGCAAATGGGTGATCAGAACACAGTATTGACTCAGAAAATTACTTGAAGTTTTCAGTAACAGAACTAGCTTCTGCAGCAACCCAAACCTTCAGAATATCTTAGAGGTCAGAACTCCTCTCATTCATTACCTCCTCATGCCAACCCCATGGATGAGCATCATCCCAGATTCCATAGAGGAGGAAAGCAAGGACATACAGCTAAATATCCCAAGGTTGAACATCTGGGTCATGTTAAATATGAAGTTCATTTCATTACCTTAAATATTTTTCTCTTTCCTTTGTTTATGAGCATTCACAACATCCCAAAGAATTAAAAGATTAGTATACTAATCCACATCTACCTTTCACATAGTTTAGCAATTGTTAAACATTTTGCAATATTGCTGCTTCTGCTTATTTTGAAATTATTATTGAAAACAATTTGCAGATGATATGGCCAGCTAAGAAGGCAGAGCTTTGAGAGCCCTGACAGCTGGATGGATGGCCAAATCCATCCCTTCAAAGGCCCAGGGACAGAATAAATGAATGGCGTTAAGATCAGAAGAACACAGGGGTGTCTGATTTCACATCAAGAGCTAATTAGAGAAAGAGTGGGTATGAGGGTTTGGAGGAGAGGAAGTCAACTTTGGAGATCTGTGATCATTCTTAGCACTGAGTTCTTAAGTTCCATGTGGCTGAGGATATTGGTCTGCTCAGGCTCCTTGACAAAATAGCACAAACTGAATGGCTTAGCAGCAGATGTTCATTTATCACAGGTCCAGAGCAAGAAGTCTGTGACCGAGGTGACCGCCAGTCTGGTTCTGGGGAGGCTCCTCCTGACAGGCACAGAGTACCTCCTCGCTCCATCCTCACATGACCTCTGCTCTGTGCACCTGCCCTGGGAGAACTCTGGTGCCTGTTCCTCCTCATCAGAGACATCAGTCCTCTTGGGTGAGGGCCCCACTTTTCAAACCTCAATTAAGCGTTCCTGCACTTGCAGACCCAATTTTCAAGTATGGTCACATAGGGAGTTGGGGCTTCAATGTTGATTTGGGGGGGGAGGGGACACAATTAATCCATCATCCTGTGTACAGTATGTGTAAAAGTGTGTAGGAAATGCCACTTGAGAGAGATCTGTGCTTGGGCATATCATTTATCCTACAAGAAAGCCTTTGATTTGCATTATCTGTAAGTTAAAATGTAAAAGAAGAATTCTCTTTAAGTGACTCATTTGGGATGATTTAATTCACTTAAAAAATTAGCTCTGGCAACCAGGTAGCATGGGCTTGGAACAGGTCAAGTGGTGACAGAGAGGTCAGTGCAGAGCCGTGGAGTCTTCTGAACCAGCAGTCTGCAGTGGGACTTCCAATGGCCAGGGAACCTTTTCCTTCTCTACCCTGTCCAGTGAGTATGCAGTTACTGAATACTTAAAATGTGGCTAGGGAAAGGGGAATTTTCAGGTTTAGTTATTCTAAATTTAAATAGCTGACATGGCTGGTGGTGACCAAGTTGCACAGAAATTCTAAGTGATTGCAGTAGCTATGAAAGTGGAAAAGAAAACACAGATTCAGGAGACTTCTGAACTTTAGCACATGGTGAACCATTTTATGTAGAGGGAGGATATAAAACGGGTTTTATAAAGTGTAAAGCAAGGTCTATGTTGACACCATTGAATGAGATAGGAAATACAAGAGGAAGAATAGGTTGAGATGAGTTTGGTGAAAGAAGGAAGGAGTTCATTTTTGGACATAATGCTAGAAGATGCCCAGTGAATAATGAATATATCATGGGAATAGCCAGTGTGGGAATAGTGAGTGTGGTGTGGAGTCCACCCTCATGTAGATTTGATCTGGAAGCTGTGAGCATAGACTAGGTGATTTTAAAAAGCAGATAATGTGAAGAGAATGTATAAGTTGAAGTTTTTTTTTAATATGACCATTTAATTTACTTCCAATTCTGTAGGTCAAGAATTCAGGCAGGACCCAGTGAGAGTGGCATGTTTCTGCTCCATGTGGTATGTGCTGAGGTTGGGAGGTCCGGGAAGGTTCCGTCACTCACAGGTCTGGTGTAGCCCTGCTGGGGTTTCTGGATAGTTTGGGGATGGCTGCAGTGACACACAAAGGCAGGTGACTGGGCCGTGGCTCGTCCTGTTGGCTGGGTTCAGAAAGGAGACCAGGGGAAAAGACTGTGAAGAGAGAGGGTGGAGGAGTGGGAATGGGGCAAGAGTTAGAGTGTGTGTATCTCTGTGTGTGTGTGTGTGTGTGTGTGTGTGTGTGTGTGTGTGAGAGGGGGGGGAGGGGAGGAGAGAGTGATGGTCTGAAAGGTGCAGGTTTGTTAGTCAGCAGAGAGGATGTCTCTTTTGGCTCCCGATTCTGGAGGTTTCAGTCCGTGAGGGGTTGGCCCAGTTGCTCCTGGGCCGTAGAGCGGCAGCACATCATGGCGGCAGCACATGTACAAATTCCTCACCTCATGACTTGGAAAGGAAGAAGGGAGGGAGGAGGAGAGGCTGGGGTCCCACTGTCTCTGTCAAGACACACTCCTAATGACCAGAAGACCTTCCACTGGGCCCCACCTCTTAAATTTGCCACCACCCCTTACCAGTGCCAAGCTGGGAGTACCACTTTAACACATGGGGTTAGGGGTGACATTCTGAATCCAAACTGCAGCCCTGCAGAAGTAATATGCAGAACGAAGTCTTCAAATAGGTCATTGAGTTTGGCATTTAAGTCTTGGGGACCTTACAGGAGTAGTCTCAATGGAATGGCAGGAAGAGATGTCAAAATGCGAAGGTTTAAGGAATGAGTTGGAGTTGAGGAAAGAAAGACGGGCCTGGCCACTCTTCACTAAGTGTGACAGTCAAGAGAAAAGGGGCAGAATGCTTGGGAAGGTGGCTGTGAGTCTAGAAGAGTCGATGATTTGTGATGAAATGCATTTTAGATCAAATGTAGCTTTTGATCTAAGACCTAGATGAGAGAGGCAGGTTGGAAGAATCACACTCAGGAAATGTTGGTGATGGCACCAGATCCCAAAGGCATGATGGGCCCATCCATTACTCAGCTTTGGGTGAAAAAGAGGCCGAATCTTGAACATGCTGTTGTACATCCCAGACCCTTTATTTTGTTGTTTATTTTAAAAAGGAATAATGATTTACTTTCAGGATTTCAGAAAATAAATAAAACATCAACTTGAATATGCTTAAATCAAAAAGAAAACTCATTTTCAAATAATAAAAAAATGCTGCTTTAAAATATGAAATTATCAGCAACTGCTGAAAATAGTTTAAATATATCATGTTTAATATATTTAATACTATTGAACATTAGTATGTACTGCTAAAAATATTTTATTAAAAAATGACTTGCCCCGAGACTCCATAGTATAATTTATAGGACCAACAGATTGGAATATAAAGTGGATTAAATTTTTAAACAATACTAAGTAAAATGGAAAGTGAGAGTTTAGCTGGAGTAGAAACTTCTTGTTCCTACAGCTCCATGTTTCTGCAGTTATTTCAGGTTAGCAGTGCACAGTGCTGTGCCTCCTGCTGAAGCACCCTGCTGGGTTACTTGAGGAGAGGAAGTTGAGCACTTTTCCCACAGTCTTCCTGTGAGGACAATGGAGAAGCCATTGTCACCATATCTCCTCTTCTTTAAACCTACTGTTATAATAAATAGTGTTGGGGACATTGGGGCACATATAGTTTGTTAAGCACTGGAAATTCTGGCACCTCCAAATCCTGTTTGCAGAGGTGGGAAATTTGTCCTGCATTTTAGTTTCCTGGCTTTGCAATGTTTCTGTTGTGCTCTGTCCAACTCCACCTTTACCCACTCTTATTAGTATTTTTATTGATTGGAGAGGCAGAGCTAATAAGATAGCCTTGGCACTGAACTAGAGCCACCAGCCTTGCCAACGTGGCAGGTGTTAGGACACAGGAGAGGGAGTGGTGGAAGACAAGACTGCAGGCTGGGATGGGGAGAGGGAGTGCTCTTCCTGAAAACAGAACCCAGGGAGGCACAGGAAGGCCGGTCTCCATGTGGGAGGAGAGGGCTTCCTGACTCTAGGGGTGGGAATTAGGCTCTGGGTGCAGGTGTGGAAGCAGGAAGATCTATGCTTGACACAAGAAAGAACGTTCTGGTAAAGGAGCCATCACTGTCCTACAACAGAAAAGCTTGTCCGGGAGATCAGGAGCGCACAGCACAGCTGTAGAAGATGTGCGGAGGGGTGGGAGTTACGGTCATGGGCCTGGAGGCCGTCTTTCCTAGGGTTGCAGTTTAGACCTGATCAGTTTAAACACTTCCTCATCCATCTTCCTTTGGCACCAGCACCAGAAGTGATGATGTGCACAGTGTGGTTGTCTCCCGTGTGGTGGGAGGGAACATTTCTCTACATGGAAATCATAACTACTTTCTTAGTAATAGCACTTTGCTTTTAAAAGACAAAGTCTTGTTAACTTGAACTTTAAATTGTTTCTCTGGTTTCTCTTCATGTTCTTATCCATCAGAATAATTGAAAAATAAAAAAATAAATATATGTGCTTATTCTGGTGATAGATAGGAGCTGAGAATGATGTATAAGATTTTTTTTTTGATATTGTGAATTTCAGGAACACAGACTCTTTCACCTCTTGTGCTCATGTACATGTCAATCACTATTGTAACTTCTCAAACAAAAGGCTCGAGCACACAGGACCCCATGACACAATGGCACCGGTAGAGACAAGTTGCACAGGACTTTCCTCCATTGGTCTCAGAGTACTTCTTCACATATTAATCTTCCACAACAGTTCTTTGGGGCTATTGTCAACGGGACAGAAGCCATTGTGTAAAATGTCCTTTGGAGTCCCACTCTTGTATCTCATTCTTACTGTGAAAATTTGAACATTCTTATCTTTTTCATCCTGTGCACAATCCGGCCTCCTGGGTCAAGTTCACTTTCTTCAATGATCAGGGTAACTGAGACTTAGAGAAGTTAAGAGATGTGCCAGAGCCCTCACAGTCAAGCGTGGCATGGCCAGAATTCCAACCTTGTAACATCTGCCTCTTATCATCATGGTCTTGACCAGAATACATTCCACTCAGGGTCCAATTTTTGACCATGTGTAGTTTTAGGATTGCCTGGCTTGTTTTGATTTGGCTTTAGGGGGAAGGAGGGTGATGGGGGACTCAGGAGTGGTTAGAATATAAAATCACTTGGCACATAATAAGCACCATAATTTGCTTTACCTGTAACCTTTGCTGTTGCCACAGCTTGGTGCTAAGATGGGTGGGGGCCTCCCGTCCAAGGTCCTGGACCCAGGGCTTATTCCACCACCTACTGTAAAATGGGGTGTGTCCGTCCAGGCTGAGAGTCTCTGGGAGAAGAGCAGAGCAAGCGATGGTCCTCCTCCCAGTGAGCCGGATGGTACAGCCTGCTGCTCTGCCCAGTCCGGCTCTCCTCCCAGCTGAGGATGGCATGGTGAGCCTCTCTCTCCAATATCGGTATTTCTAATCAAAGTTGTCCTTTTTCTAGTCTGGATAGAGATCTTGAACGTGGTTTCCAGGTAGACATTTTTTTTTTTTCAGGCACTTATGATAAATTCAACATCAAGGATCAGACTGCAACAGTCTGTCTGGAGAAAAACAAATTTTTTATAAAGGTCACTCTGAATCTTAAACCATTTAAAAACAGGTTTCCTCCTGTCCCATGGTGGATGCTGGTCTGGTTGCTATGGGCCATTTAGCAAGGACTTGTCAGGTGGAGGAACTTTCCGGGGCAATGGCTTCATGCCCAACTCGAAGTGAAACAGTGGGAAAAAAAACCCATAAGGCCACTTGTCCATGCAAACGATCTTGCTGTCCTCATGATTGTGGTCTTTACATCTGATCTGCATGGCAGGTTTGGCAAATTGTGACAGGTTTCACATATATTCTATTTATTCCAGGAAGTTTCTATATATGTATTGAAAATTTAAAAGCCACTTATAAAACATGAATCCTTTCATATCATTTCAGTTTTGACTTTTCAAACTGAATGCTCATCTTTATTCAATGTGTCTGAAAATTTCAGTGAAGAGGAGGGATTCTAGTGTG